>NW_023596921.1:24855163-24950163 GCF_011947565.3 Pollicipes pollicipes
CGCCCGCCAGGCGCAATAAATAAGTATGGGTGACAGCCAATAGCACGCTTGCTTTTGACGTTCAAAGTTTGTCTCAGCTCCCATCCATAAAGCCAAAATATAAAGCGTATCGGAAAGCCAGGACGGCCACCAGTCGCCTCGACCAGCCACTTGGTCGAGCGCTGTCCATGGCGGGTGGCGTCGGTTTAATTCCATGTCGGCGTCTGTCGGCGTCTGTCGCCGCATGCCGACCTTTCCCGAGCGGCTGCAATATGCAAATTCCAATACCGCCATACGCAGAACCGGCTACCCGAGGCCCGCCAGGCTCTCGCCCGCACTGCCTGGTGCTGAGAGCGGGCGAAATCCTGCTACAAGCCACCGGAGATGAGAACTGGATTGTCCACGGGCAGATTGAATAACTCCGCGGCCAGCCCCAGTGTCGTATTTCGTCGCGTGCTGAACGAGCAGAGGTGCTGCAGTGGAGCTCTGTCGGTTCAGGTGCATCCCGTTCGGCCCGACGGAGCTCCGTTCGGGCATTTCTGACACAGCGAGAGGTCGCGATGACGCCTGGTCGTCTGGTTCTCCACTCTGACCCAGATGGGCGTCTCGAACTTAAGAAGATCAACTCAGTCTGGCGGGCTTCGAGTCCCGTCCTATTCCCCCGCACGCCGCAGCGCCTCTGCCACGACCAGGCCCCCTTCCCCTGTCGATCTCGAGCCACGCCACTTTTGCACCGGCCGCCGCCTGTTGAGTGGCCCATCGGCCGACCCACCAGCTCGCGCCCGTTTGGGCCGGCCCGCCTCCGGAGACCGGGCGCCCGGGGCCACTGGTCGCGCCCCGCATACACCACGCCCGTGTATTTACGGCCGAGCGCCAAACAGAAAAACAACGCGATCGATGCACAGCGGCGCCAACAGATGCCGCTCTGAGAGCAAGCTATCGGTGGCGGCGTCGAGACAGCTCGGAAGCCGGGCCTAGCGTATACACATCCCGCAGCACACAGCGGCGCGTGGTTGTGTGAGACGCTGTTATACTGTGCGTGTGGAGGGGGAGGCGTTGCGCGAGCGTGTCGATGCGGATGACATAGCCCCTGCGCCTCTGGCGACGGCCTGAAATACCGACAAGTGACACACCGATGCACGCAGCGCCACCATCAATGCCGCTGCGACAGGCCGCGCACATCGGCGGTTAGAGTCGGGACCAAGTCAAAAGTCTGGCAGCCCTGTGCGACGATCGATCCTCGCCGGCCACATGGCGAGCTTTTGGAGCCTGCTGAGTTTAAGTGACACCTTCGCAGTGCTACAGCAAAAATGCGCTACGAAGCGCGGGACCCTGTTATCAACGTGCAAATACCAGGAAGTGCCACTGGGTCCGCCCCCAGCATAACCATAAGGAAGTCACGTTTGCGTAGTCTTTGGCAATAATGACGGCTTGATACCAGTTTCATCATTGTGTCCGAAGTCTGTTGTCATGTTTTCCACTAGACTTGAGTGCTTTGTACAACATACTCTTATCGTCACACAGCGGTTGCGGGCAGGGAGGGACATAGAGGGCCACGTATAAACATATACCACCTAGGTCCCGAGGGGCCCGAAGGGCCCCTGACCGGCAATTTAAAGGCCAGAGTTGAGGACTCGAAGGGCTTTCTGAAGGTCGATCGAAATAGGGGACCGGGTGCTCAAATGCCAGTAAGAGCAGTTCGCGCCGATTGGTGGCCCCTGAGCCCACGAGGGCCTCTATGTCGCTCAGGCACCACCGGTACCGAACAGTCGGTGCGATCCTGAGGACCCAGTTTCCTCGGTAGGTGCAAAGCTGAGGCCCGCGACTTACACTGTTCGCAGCCCCTGTGTCGCTCAGGGGCCCACAGTGACTAATAATGAGTCTCGAGCTGGTAAGGACCCCAAAACGGCCATAGGCAGTGTTCCAGGGGGCCCCGAAGAGGAGCCCGATGGGCCCCTTCGGAACCGGCGATCAAGGGCTCGATTGGAAGGCTGAAGGGCCCGAAGGGCCTAAAGGTAAGTCACATTGAGGCTCCCGGTCCATAGGGTCGTAACCTAAAATGTCATGCGCCTTTTGCACCGATTGCGAACCGCCTGAGGACGATGCAGGTACCTATCACTGCCAGAAGTCAACAGCACTGAACAGTTGGCTTCGGTGTCGATCTGAGTCCTGGGGGCCTATTTCCCAGGCAGGAGCAGCACTGGGGTTCGCGATTAACATTAGCCGTCACCCTGGAACAGTGAGGGTCGCTTGTCGGTCAGGGCCCCCAAGGTGAACACCAGAGGTCATGTGTGTGGGCCCTTGCCCTGTGTCGGCAGGGGGTCCCCGAGTCTGCCATGGGGAGCATTTGCTGAATGCGGACAGGGACCGTAAACCCAAGTGCCAGAGGGGCCTCTTGCGGTGGTCGGGGGCCCTCTGACAATGAAAGGAGAAATGCGGGGGCTTACGGCTATTCCACAAAAAAAACAACGGAAGGGCATTGTGTCAGTGAGGGCCTATAGAGCGAAACGGGGGGGGGGGGGGGGGCACTCCATCCCATTTCAGCTAAAGGGTCCGAAGCCATGCTGGAGTATCTGCAAATTATTGGACCACATGCGGCAATGCAGATCTTGTGTCAACGAGAGCACCTGCATCGATTTGGGCCAAATGCCCAGGTCAGAGGGCCTCCCGCGTCAGGGAGGAGAGCACTGAATGTTGCATCCCTCTAAGGGCCCCCGGATCTACCAAGAGATTCCGCCCCGTGTCGCCAGGATGGCAGCCGATAGGTACCCGGCGCTGGGACGGAATAACTCGTCTGCCGTTGGCCGGGAACAACGTGCCTCTTGTGTTGAACACACTCCTTGCTCCTTGGGGGGGGGGGGGGAGGGGAGGGAGGCTCCCTGCCCGAAAAAGGTACGGGATATCACTAGTGTCCAAGAGGTTTGACCGCGATGAGGTAAAAAAGGAAGAAAAGGACATTCCAGTTTTGCTCGACACTGCCCTTTCTTATGCGAACGACTTGTGAAACAGACTGCATGCAAACTTTCGATCCTGCGCACTCGTAGCTTAGTAGCAAGAGTAACAGCTATGGTCGGTGGTGCATTTCCGCAAAGCCGAACAGGATTGGCCGCCGCAGATAACACCAGACAGACACCAGGCGCGCGAGAACGAGCATGAAACGAGCGTGAATGAGAACGCGTCAAATAATGCTTCCGAAAATCTTTAAAAATCAATTCGCATCGTCCAAAGATTGGACCTTGGCGTATCTTTCAGCTTTTATTTTGAGGTTGTCCTCAGAACAGATCAATAACTATAGCAACACCCAAAATGGACATTCCACATTTATTCTTCCAGCTTCATCGCCACGTTTCAGGACCACTTTGCGGTGCTGTAAATGTTAACACGCTCCTGTGTTACCACTCTAAATCAAATACAAAAATGGCGCAGATGAAATGCCCGCGAGGACTGCCTTATAAATGCATGAAATCATGCCATAAAGGGCTTCAAAGGTACCTCTTTTAGATAATTATTATTTTCGGCCGCCCGTTGTCCGCCAGCCGGTGTACGCCGCGGCCGACGCCGCGCTGCCTTTGGACTGCAGTGCCGGGCGTTGACGTTTTTGTTTCTACTTCTTGCGAGCGCGCATGTAAACATATCGTACATACATTCTTAACTAATCGCTTCTGACTGAAGGTTGAGCATTCTCAGACGATTATGTGTTCAGTGTTCGATACAAATGTTACAAACGTTCCATCCCATTTCGATCTATGGTCAGTCAACGTTCAGGGAGTGCTCAATATCCCTGAACATCCCAGGGAAAAATTTGACAAAGCCTCTGGCTCTGAGTTCTATCGGATTATAAAGAATCCACACAAGTACAAAACGAATAGCGCCCAGGTATATTCCTTGCAGTCATTTAACGCCCGACACTTCCGTTCATTGAATTTAAAATACAAAAACACTTGCTTCTTCCGGTAGCTCCTATGACTCCTATTCCCGCTACAGAAATTAAAAATGAAGATGAAACGAAGAAAATCGTGCCCGTTCAAAATCAAGTTGGTCAAATCCGGTGATGTCCCTTTTTGGAGGGGAGGCTCTCACCTCCAGGGTGCCTTTGTCAACCCTGCGCCCTAACCTTAACAAAGCCCTGGCTGCGCTCCTGCTAATCAAAATGAGGTAGATCTTACATGCTCTCGTGCAACTTATGATAAAACATGGCTTAAACATAAGTACACCAGCCCGATGAGCGTTGGAGAACATAGTCACAACGCATCTTGCCGGCGAAAAGCTGCCTCCCGATAGCTGTGCGCAGGGACCGCAACGGAAGCATTTCGCGAAACAGACATTTCCAATGGAAAATCTGGGCTATCATTAAATCATGCGACAAAACTGGTCTTGCCGTGTCAATCGGTCGTCTGATCTCACGTGTGTGTACAGTCTCAACCCGATAAAGCTCGGCCTGAAAGCACTCCCACTAAAGCGCTCTCCTTTCAGCAGATTATCTCCGAGTCAGCTCAGACGCAAACTTCATACGATAATGACCAGTAAAAGTCGGCGGATGCCTTCAGTGCCGGGCTGGCAGCTGCCGACCGCCACACCACGCTGAAGACTGTCACCGGGCTGGCAGTTGCCAGCGGCCACACCAGGCTGGAGACTGTCACCGGGCTGGCAGCTGCCACACCACGCTGGAGACGGTCACCAGGCTGGCAGCGGCCGCACAAGGTTGGAGACTGTCACCGGGCTGGCAGCTGCTAGCGGCCACACTAGGCTGGAGACTGTCACCGGGTTGCCAGCTGCCACACCACGCCTAGAGACTGTCACCGGGTTGCCAGCTGCCACACCACGCTAGAGACTGTCACCGGGTTGCCAGCTGCCACATCACGCTGGAGACTGTCACCGGGTTGCCAGCTGCCACACCACGCTGGAGACTGTCGTCGGGCTGCCAGCGGCCACACGAGGCTGGAGGCTGTCGCCGAGCTGGCAGCTGCCGGCGGCCACACGAGGCCGGAGACCGTCATCCGCGGTACAGACTCAGCTATCGATGGAACACAGACCGCATCGATTCTGCGCATCTCTTCCCGGTCTGCGTGCTCCAGAGCACCTCGCCGGTCCGTCGCCACCCAGCTGGGCACGCGATCATGCGCCGCAGCTCGTCACGTGCTGTTGGGTTCCATCATCTGCCCCACGACGTGAATAATGCTCTCTCGCCCTATCGGCAGGCGCGGATCGTGCCGCATCAGCACAGCACAATGCGCATTGGTGCATGCCATCCGCTGGTTCATGATGCCATTTCTGTTCCACGGTTGATTGGAAGACCGACCTTACAACACGAAAATTACGGGTTTTCTGGTCCAAAAACTGTCAGAGAGTTTCCTTGCTTCAATTCTGCCCGGAATCAGTGAGACTGAAAACTAGTTTTATCTGCAACCGTACACTGACATGCGCAATCACCATTGGTCTCTGAACAGACGCCATTTTGGCCGCCTTCGATTGATTCACTGAACACGAAGATGTAACAGTATCGCATTTTCTGTGGCGATCGATATGAGGAGCCTTTCAGTATTAATCAAGGCGACTCATTCCAACACTGGTCGTATCGCATATCAGCCCGACACATCGTGACGAATCTCACCGGTCAGCTGCATGTTGTCGCCGCAGGCTGAGAAGGAGCTCAGAGCCGTCCACTACCGCACAAGGGTTCGCTCGTCGCTCCGATTTTAACCCCAACATGCACAGGCTTCGCCATCCTTCCCATAGTCACTGCAGCCTTCCCTCACGGCGACAGCCCCAGCTGCTACAATCAATCACATCACCGATAGAGCCGACGCACACAGGGCGTTCCCCAAGTGTTCCCACAATTATAATGTTTTGTTGCGAACAAATAATGCGCGCAAGTCAGAGTCCGGGCTGAGTCAAATACTTAACTTGGATCAATGATTGGCCTGCCCGAGTAAAAATGTAATCCACTACATCTTATTCTGACGGCGCTTAAATGTTCCAACAAAAGTAATATCCAGAAGACGCCTCGCGCGGTGTGGGATGGGCCAGGCGAAGCAGGCGTAAGGGTTGTCAGTTCTTATCATTTGGATGGTGCAAAAATAGCCGAGCTAATGGAGTTAGACAAGCCAACACCATCGGCCAGCGATACCAGCGGGCTTGATCAATACGCTGAAAAGCCTGGCTTTCGTGAGAGTTTAACAAGCGGAAGTCTACTGATGTCGTATTGGCCTCCTTTTGAGGTAAAAATGGCTAGCTCTGGGTCATGCCGGTCTTCCCACTTTTGGCCGACAAAATCGATCAGCTGCCATTATTTACTATTTTCACGACATCGACGTCAGCTATTGCTGTCACGGCACAACAGTAACAGCAGCGGACTTGGCGGCCAGTCTGTAAGGTGTCAATGGGCCTATAGTTTCTCGTTGCCGTGTCCGGCCGTTGAGATCTGGAGCCGGCTTCCGCCAGTGTCTTAAGCTTTTCGCACGGATAAAATTTCAACACTGCCATATTTATCGTAATCGTGAAATCGTGGTGATAGTGTTATGCCATTAGTAATGCTGCAGGAATAAAAGTTCGACTCGACTCCGGTGAAGCAGTTTCAAACATGGGGCTACACATACGACCAATTTTCGTGGATGGAACTCTTGGGAGTTCTCTCTAATGAAACAGCTACTCTGTGTTACACGTTACCTCGCTCACACTGACCCACAAAACAACTTTTCAGCCATGTAGTCGCATGGAGTCGATGGCTGCTCAGAGTGTTCTCGTCGCAGATGTCGCCTTTCATGAAACTCTACTAGCAGCCCACGGGCTAGGTTTGGGAATAGCGTGGTGGGGGGGGGGGGGGGGGAGGGGGCTAAGACGTGCCTCGTCTTTAACACGACCACACTTTCTCGGACATATTCGGCAAGGTTGTTACTGGCCCCATTACGGGGCGTCTCCCACATTTATATGGGGTTTTAAACTGAAATAGCCATCTTGAAGATCACTCCGTGTAGTTCACAGGCATGCCCTTCTTAAGACCTAAGCCCCCCGAGTTCCTGAGTTGCACGCCCGCAAAGATGGAGACCATTTCGGACTATTTCAAGGTCACCTTGGCATTAATGACGTGATAATGCCGTTCAAATCCTCCCATTCCATAAGTCATGCGGCGATCATGACCAAGGAAAATATAATGGTCCAGTCGTTCGTATCTGGTGTTCACGAGCACGACTTCTAGATCTAACGGCCGTCAATTGGCTCTCAATCGATGTTGTGCGAGGTACGGTGACATAATCAAACGGTGATGTATCGCGGAGCATATTAACTAAACAGAGAAATCGTGTTGTCTCGAGCGGTCTTTTCTACTTGAAAGTATTCAAGTAGTTATAGGTGAGCTTGTTTCATTATACCCAATGTTTGCCTCAATATCCTCAAATGTGAAGCATTCCCATTAAAGCGTGGCCGGCAGCTCCACCACATTGGAGCTGCTGTCTATTGAATTTGACCCGACTTCAGCGAGCAGTGGACTTCCTTCGCGTGGAACACACATGGGTAGCTCACTCCCGTGACATCAGGAGCCAGGGCTCCTCTCAGCGCTACAAAAGGGACAATGACCACCAAAACACGGCATGAAGAATGTCCATGACGCTCAAACATCCACGCAAGTGAAGGTTAACGGATGTGTTGTGCGTCGCGCAGGTCACTGCAGCTGACATCGAGTAATTCATAAATCAGATGAGCTTCACGGCGTGCGCAGGTAATATTTGTGTTCATACTGTTAAGTCTGATGTGTCAACAACACTCCTCTTCACGAAAAGTGGTCTTTAGAGGGTAAAACCACGCGTGATTCCCTTACAATCAGACACCGCAAGTGCTAAAACTTTTGAGACGCCCAATACAATGATATCTGACGCCAAAGTCCCGGACCTGGAACGCACGCAATGCACGCATTTCAGACCTGGCTTAGGTCCATTGCAGTTAGAATGAACAAAACAAGAATGGGCTTCGTGCCGATCGGTACAACAGCACCGGTTCAGAGGCTGGTGGCGATACCAGCACCGGCAGCCCAGCCACCACACTGGAGAAATCAATATGGGCGCAATGACGTGCGCTGTTAAAGCTGGAGGAAAGCTCACTGAAAGAACTTGGACTTTGTGGTTGTTTTTGCTGACACCATTTTTCTCTGCTCGCGTTCAATGCCGTGTTGTGCTTACACACATGCACGTAAAATGTGCAGGTCTGTATGGACAGTTTCAGTCTCTGCCTGCAGTGCGTTTCGGCGAAAGTCATTGACTTTCATATCACGGTCAAGAAAGTACGCAAGAAGGCTAGCGTCGGGCGCGTCACGCGCACGCATGTACGCGCGCACTCATACGCACACCACTACGCAAGCACACAACTGCGCAAACATGCCCCGCGCATCTCCGCTCAGTAGTCACCCATAACCCCGGCGCTGGCGTCAGGACGGTGCGGCCGCCGCTCACCTATGCGGACGTGCGGGTTGCGCAGGAGCGGCCCGCCGGGCACGAGGGCGGCCACGACGACGGGCGCGGCGCCGCTGCCGCCGCCAGCCGATAGCGCGTGCTCGCTGACGAAGCCCAGCAGCGACTCGGAGAGCGGGTCTGGCCGGCCTGAGGACGGGCTGCGCGTGTCCAGGCGCACGACCACCCGGTACACCTGCCGGCCAGTGGGCGCCGGCTCACCAGACGGCTAGCGTGACGGGTAGCATGAGGTGGCCGGGCCACGCATGGCTGTGGCTGGTGCCGCTGATCAGCTCCACACGGAACACCACACCGCTATGGTCTTTCCCGTAATCATTCCCTAATGGACAATTTAGCCGGACAGCGTTGCCATGTTTTCGCTTTCAACTGGTTTACTTCAGACGCTGGTTGCAGTTAATTCCCTCGCCCGCTTTAACTATTTAAGCGCGCTGAGCCTCGCCTTCAGGCGCCCACCAGTCGCAGCACGCCTGCATACCGCCGGGTGGTCAGGCTCGGACTGGCTGGCGTCGTGCCCCGCTCACCTCTGCGCCCGTGTCGGCGGGGCCGGAGGCGGGCGGGCGCCACTGCTGCGGCTCACCCGCCTCTCCGGCCGTCACCTTCTGCGACTTTCGGCGGCGCAGCATCTGACGCAGCTTGCTGGCGGCCGAGCCGGGCGGCTGCCGCGCCCGCGGCGGCGGCGACGGGTCGGCTGGTTCGCCGGGCTGCGGCCGCGCGACGGCCGGCGAGCGCTGCCGCTCCTCCGGCTCGGCGTAGAACAGCTCGCCGCGGGCGTCGACCGCCTGCTCCCAAGCACTCGGCTGCGACCTGGGGCACAGCAGGCGGGTAATGTACTTAGGGAGGAATGGCGCGAAAGTGAGTCGTCGGTTACTACGCAGGGGGCGGGACAATCGAATACGCCAGTGGGCTGGCGAGTGATTCGCCACATATAACCTCCAGTGGACGAAGAGTGCGGCTGCTGCATCAGTTCAAATACATATGTTTACTACCTGCAACTGCACAAGATCGATGTTGGTAAAATAAATCCCTAATAGCCTTTCTCCCTTGAGCTTGAGCTTAGACCTCTTCCTGATGTGAGCTGCTGTTATTTAAAACTAAAATTTGCTGTTTTGGTTCTGGTGATAATACAGTTGGTGATGAAACAACTGGTTTAGGTGATGGTCTGTCTGCAATTGAATTGTCTGACTGAAATTTTAAGGCTTTCAGTCATTTTCTAAATGCAATATCCCACATGCATAATCCAATTACAGGAATTTTAGCCTTTCTGTGGTCTGTACATCACTGCCAAACACTCACACCTGAGTGATAACATTCATGTAATTGCACAGCTAACAAGCAAAGTGAAGTCTTTTGGCACAGCAATTTGCACTAGTTCTAGCTCACAAGCCATCATAATAGGTGTAATGCAATGAACTGTGAGTGATGGCCACAGTAAAGATTCAGTGCTATTCATTAGCATGTTTCGAACAAAATAGATGGTCTGAAGCACTTGCATGAACACCACAGTGCCTATTTTACAATATAAATGCAATACATGAGATGATCTGAAACAGGGCATGCACACATTGAAGAGCTAACAGTATCTACATGTTTAGCCCTCACTGCTGTACTTGAATGCACAGATGCTCACCAAAACTACAAACTTATGCTAAATGCCAAGGTATTAAGGTTTTTTGATCTGATAACAATGCACAGTTCAGTTTACCAGCTGGTTCTGCAGCAGCACCTAGAGCAACTAAGCTATATATATTATAAACTTGAGGTTTTGTAATACCTATGCACACATTCAGGTTTTTTCTCAGAAAAGATCTCAGATGAAAAGCTGCATTTCAAAACTAGTGAATGATAGCAAGGACATATAGTACATATAAGCATCAGAACTAGCCCCATGAGCAAACAAGCACAGCCTGTGTGCTGACTGCTCATCATAATACTACATGAAGGCTCGTATATGGGCATCTTCTGAAAAACAATATTATCAATGCATAATCAGCAGAGAAGACAGGTGAGATTCAGACAATCTTGCAGAGGCTATAAATGATATCACACATCACAAAAATGTTTATAATTCCAATGAAAAAGCATTTTAACAATCTCCTGCTCACATGCTGTGGCTCAACCCCCCACCAAGAAGGTGAACTGGTTTATCTAATGGCTTAAGGCTAGTCAAGCATCACTAGGCAACCTGTGGACAACAGCTTGGCCAAGTTGTTTAAGTCATGGAAACTGAGTTTCAAAATTGATGGCCCAGAACAAACTCCAATCATCAAACATCAAAAAGACAAACAAATAGTGATAAGACTGGTGCTTGTCCACACTTTTAAGAATGGTTTATCCATTTCACTTAACAGTATAGTTTGGCTCAAATGGGATTTTGAGTAGGACAATATAAAACATGTGCTTTACATGTTTGAAACTGGGGTTGATAAATATTTCACACTTGAAAAACAAAGAAAGCATGCGTTCCTACCCTCCAGTGGTTACATCCCAGTTTGCAACACATTCATACTTCTCTGAGTTGTCAAGCTGACCAGCATCTTGAGAATTCCCTGCATCGTGCCCTATTTGGAAATGATGGTTCAAACGCGATTCGTTTCCCGGCACTGGAACACTTGCCATGTCTCATGCAACTTGACGCCGTCCACCGCGTCACTGGACGTGCCCTGCAGTTCGTTCCCTGAACTACTTTCAATGATATCTGCTCAAATAATAGGGCATTGCTCGAAAACAACCCCAACCCTCCCCGCGCTGCCCTGTTTTGTTTACTATAGAATCACCAACACACCACAAACGTCAAGGCTATCGAAATATGTTGTCCACTGCAAAGCTAAATAAGTTCAAGAAATGACGTCATGCAATCTTATCGCATAACATAGCCTTGAACCGAACTGGCAATTGCAAGCAGACCAACGTTGATAAATCCACCACTACCGACATTGATTTTATATGAGCCTGCACCCTTCAAGATGTTAAGTTGCCTTTAGATGATACAGACGCTGCTTTTTATGGAATTCATTGGTTTATGCGTGTCGAATAGGTGGCATTACCTGCATCCATTACACACATTTAAGGGAGTACAGACGTGTGCGCGAACCGTTCACGCATCTAAGTCCGCGGATCACTGCATTGAGTGACAAACATGTGCGTTTACACTCCAGTAGTCGCACTTGCGCGACTCGTCACTGATGGCAATTCAGCCCAGCGCACTTTCGTTTTCAAAACCTCAAGCAATCGAAGGAAACCACACGACTTCCGTAGCCGCTCAGAACGCCACTCTCAACACAAGACTCTGATCGTTATCGTTAATGCAAGACCCAAACCGCATAAAACATCGTTCTCAACGCGAGACCCTCGACGCTTAAGTTATGCGTCATCCACACGAGTTTCCTCTACAAGCCAAGTCAGCTTACACACACACACACACGCACACACACACACACACACACACACACACACACACACACACACACACACACACACACGCACGCACACACACACACACACACACACACACACACACACACACACACACACACACACACACACACACACACACACACACATATATATATATATATATATATATATATATATATATATATATATATATATATATATATATATCATGCGTAGTTGCCTCCGTTCCTCATTGCACAAAACCCTTACTGTATTGAGACCTTCTCCCGTTTGCGACAACCTACCTCTGGCAACTAGTAGGACCACCTTGTGCCCAGCACGAGAACCTCCAGCTGTGCAGCGATTGAAAATCGTCCAAATCATCTGTACGATGAAGCCGTTAGGTCTAGTTTGGAGTCTCTTCCATAAGCTTTCTGTCGCATCTTGACTCTCAGTCACTTGCAACCCCTAAATTATTGAGTATCATGGCGTCTACATAGCATACTGGTGTCCCGCAGCGGGCGCGGTCAATTCCGATCACATCGAATTCTTTCAAACTGGGACATCTTCTTAATCATTTAAACATCACGCTGTCGGCCATCATCGTCGCTCACACCCTGTTTACCCAGGGGCACCAACCGTTCCGAAGGCGCTCAGAATAAAAATATCGATTAGATGGGTATAGCCATAATGTTACCTATGGGTAAAGATCATTCAGGGTCCTGCTAATACAGGACATAATGGTTAGGAAGGAAATGAAAGGACATTAAGTTTGACGGAAATAATTATATTTACCTGTACCTAGATTCATTATCTATTGGTAATAAACGACAAATAATAGATGCCCGAACTGCCTACAATCAATATAAGCGCAAGATTCTGGGACTGGTTGTGGTGCACTTTTAGTTTTCATTAACAGTGTGCTAATTACAGCAGACAGAATGCCTCATTCCTGGTCATATTCCCCCGTCTACATTTCAGCAGCTCCAAATTGAACTCAACAGCCTGCACACTATTCTAGCGCCAGACGGCTCTTTCTCCGGGTCAATCTGTTTCACCCATCAGCAAGCCATTTGATTCGCTGGATATTCAGCCGTTCTAATCGGGAAGCCCAAAGACCAACTATCTCGTTTCATTAGCAGAAATGGATGGCGACAGCAGACGTGAATTATCTCGGAACTGAGAGCGTCGCATCGCATCGCTGCAAGCAGAGCGCTTTGGAACGTCTCAATGACACTGAATCGTGCCGTCATGTGCTGACGGTGTAAAAACAAACGACGCGACTATTCCAGTGGACTGTATCATCTGTCAGCGTTGACGGTGCGCTTCTTGTGGACGCCATGGACGGTGCAACGGCAGCAGATGTGGAATGGCAAGCCGTCGTCGCTCCGCCCAGGTGCAGCGTGGTGCCGCCGTGCTGTCGGCAGTCAGTCTGGCGACGGCGCAGCTGGCCCTGCCGGCACCGTGACCTGCTGGACATGGAATAGCCTCTTGGAGGTGTTGGAGCCGCGGCGGGTGGAGTGCACCACGTTGCCACCTCGTTAAAAGTGTCTAGGAACGAGTAAACATGGTATTCTATGAGGAAAAAAACTGGCGAAACACGATGTTGATGTAATTTGCACATGCACTGTTCTTAGCACTGTTCTTAGCACTGTTGTACAAACACTTTTCAAGCACTGAATGCCAATGTTCTTAAGTCATTTTGAGCGAAATGCCTTGCCACACATCGCATGCATGCAAATGTTATAGCGATGCTTGGCCTGCAGATGTTTTTGCCATAAGCTGCCACAGGCGGTAGCAAAGAAAATGATAGTCTCTTCCCTTTATAAGAATGTGGGCAACGGGATGCAAAACTAACTTAATAAAGGTCTTCTCAAAAGTATGCAGATCTGATTGCTACAGCCCTCTAAATGGAAGAGCAACAGAAGGAAAATTTGTAGGTGGGCAGACAGAAACTGGTGTCTCCCTTACGGAACTCACTGTGATGTAGGCTGAGTGTGTGATGGCGTATACAATGTGACTGATCCCGTCTCGGAGAGGATGCGATCATTTTTTAGGTTCTTGCATCTGCAAAAGGCGTTGGGATAAGATTCATGGCACAATAATGGAGCAACCAAATCGCGTTCGCTATTTTTTCCTTTAACACCATGTCCATCGCACCGTAGAAATGCAACAATTCCGTTAGAAGCATCCTTCAGAGTTAATATCAACAGCGCAATCAGTCACAGATGCCAGCCATACTCACCTTACCCACCGCATTAAGTGACGCTCATCGTGTAATAAACTACCCCAAAACAACCTCCAGCCACTCTCATCTGCTGACAAATTACGCCAACGCGTGACAGGGGCCAATTGCCATTGAAGTCGGCTTTGCCAGACTGGCTCGCCTTTTCACGGCACTTCCGAGGGCCGTGACGTTTGGAAACATCCATCAGCGCCGAGCCGCAGCCGCGGCGGTCAGAGCCGCTGCCGTAGCTCACTTTCTGCAGCTGCCACGCGCTAAGCGCGGCTAGGCGTGACTGTGACGCAGGGCAGGGCACGATGAAAGTGTGGAGCCAAATTACAGCAACCGATGTTGGCTTCATGAGGCTTATAAAAGAACTTTCTTTGCTGTCCAAGTGTTAGCTCCAGGTGTAGTAGATGTTTGACGCTATTGTTTTATGACAAGTTGACGTGAATACATAAGCTACAGTGGTGTCACATATATGTGACTGTATGCCTACGATTTCTTTGATTTCTTTATTTTAAACTTTATTCCAAATGTATAACATGCATGGCTTTAGGTTCAGAGAACCTGCCAAACAAAGCTTATTGCGTGTGTCCTCATCCCAACACCCAAATCGTGCCGTCCAGTTCAGCAAATGATTTTGTCTTTGCCCTGTTATGTTGTCAGGTGCCTTTTTGCTCCGCCGTCTTTTGTTAAAAGAGGTTTGGGACGCGCCGGCTGTTGAGTGTATTGCACCTATAGCAGTGTTCATCAACGGTGTATGTGACATCCCCAAGGAAAGACAACAGCTCGCCCCGTCAAGCAGCCGCGGTCGTCACCTGGTTTCTCAATGAGATGCCACTCACCTAAAATCGTTGCCTAATACTGTGCAAGGTGAGTGGCGCAGCATTTCTTCCGAAGTAAGGCAAACGCCTCTGGGCGTGATCCGGTGTTGGATCACGAAGTGCGTGGTGAAAAACGTAGGACGCCGTAGACACCATTGTCCGCCTTCACCACACAGCAGGTACCTGTGAGTCTCGTGTGCGTGTCCCATACGCAGCCGACATAGCACCTCTTCCTCTCGCCTAGACTTGCTTGGGCTATGCGAATTCTTGCTTGGCTGGGGTTTTAAAGCTCTAAGTTTGTTTGCACCCAAATAGTCATTGCAGAGCTGATATTTCCTTTATGAAAAAGGTCATTATGGCTGGGTGGCAATTTGTCACCAGGAGAAGTAATGAGCGTGTAAATACGCCTGAGTGCACGTTTGGCGCCGCATTCAGCCATCTCGTTGCCTAGAAACCCGGCGTAGCACGGAAATCAACGGAGCGTAATTTCTTCGCACTGCCATCAAGCGCGATGGGACGCTTTGAAATATCCTGTGGAAGAAAGCGGAGCAAGTTAAAAGCTTTGAAAGCCAAAGGTTACTGAAGAAATTATTCAAAATTCAGTGTAAAACCACTTTTCCTGCATCAGTAGAATCAAGAACCTTGATGATGGCGACGTACCCTTACTTGTATCCTGTATACCGATGCGACCATCGGTGAAGCGAGTGATCGAGCGATAGCTGTGCCCCTCACAAAAGCACAGACTGCACTAGCGATGGTCTCGGACCCGTTCGTGTCACCGCGCTGTCACCAATTTTGTCGCCGCGCGGTGACGAAATTCATCCGTTAATATTAAAAAGTAATCTTATAACAATGTTGAAGCGTCGTATAAGATTTATTTATCTCGATTCCTGTCGTTGAACGTTTAAAACATCAATTTACTCTATTTTCATCGCCCTGACCTGACTTAAATGGACACCCATGGATTTCATGTCGAGGTTCAAACCTTTGCGCAAGCAACACGTATTGCCAACATGGCGACATATCTTAACCGGCTACGCCACGGCAGTTATACCCGTCCGGCGAGAAATGGTGAGATAAATCGGTGGAAGTTCACCAAATGAGTTTCCTTATGGAGTCAATTTCCTACCATGCCGTGAGTTAAAATGTAATCTACTGCTCTCAGATAATCGTACATTTCACCAATCAAACGTATCGTTTAATGGAAGGAGCACACGCTACGGCGCTCGGCTTGGCCGGGAGCCGGTCGCGCGCCTCCTTGCCGGCAGACGCGCGGCCACCGTCCCCAGCCCATCCGTGGACTGTCGACACCGATGGACGCACCGTATCGACGCCGGCGACTCTCTGGCGCGCGGCCGACCGATGCGACATATTATTGCGACACTTCGGCCTGACACTGTCATAATTTACCGGATGCGCCGCTGCGTCTGCTGACGCGGCCACCGCTGCGGCTGCCGCTCATGTGATATGCAGCGGCAACTGAGCGAGGGTGGCAGGAGGGGGAGGGTCGCCGGTGACGAAGCGGGTGCACTCTTATGGCGACCTCCGCCGGCCCCTTTGTGGCCATGTGTAAGGATTTCCCAGCTGGCGCGGCCTCGGCTGGGGAGCCGGCGGCTTGGCCGGCAGCTCCGTCATTATCTGGTGTGGGGACGGCGGCGAAGCGTCGCTGGCGGCTAAGAAGCCGACGGCCATACATCGCCACCATTATGTGCTAGCTTGGCGAGTTTGCTCTCTCGAATTTTGCATCAGCTCGAATGGTGGACATCTGCCAACGCTTTTCCACTTCATGCCCCGAGTGTGAGAACCACATTTTGGCAGCCAGCGCCATACATTTCTTTGTGACGCGGTCTTTTTCACCATACCGCCTGTAGACGCACCAGATATGATCGAAACAATCGATCGATTTTGCCTCACTGACATCCCATATATTATCACACATACAAAATACGCTTGCACCAACAGAAAAGCACCACGTCGGGTGCCGTAGTGACGGATCTCAATTTGCCCAATGTTCTGGACGCCAGGCGATGGGAGTCAGTTGGTCACGTTCGCAGCCAAAAACAACAAAGACATTAACAACAATAGAATTTTCGTACCAAAGAGCATTGAGCAGGGGGTCGCTCCCGTCCGATGAAAGCAATTCCGGGTCAGCTGATCCTTGATCCTTCACTCTGAAGATATTCAATAAATTGCCGTGGAGCAAATAAAGACTATTACATTGAATTAAAAGACATCGTTTATTATAAAATTCAGCGCAAATGCTAAAGAAGCAACAGCATCAATCGTGTAACGCTGGCGGGACACCGAGCAAGGACAAGCTCCGGTGAAGCACGCGCAGCCAGACCCGGATTCAGCAAGTATGTGTTCCCTGAGAGGAATCGGACACCAGCCGCGCTTGAGGACGGTAGCGGGGAGAAAGGGGCGCTTATTGTGAGGGTTTGGGACACCGTTGTCTATTTCGCATTTGTTTTGTTTGCCTGATGGATATGCATCAGACGTTGGTTACGTTAATATGAGCGTAACCACCACTGAGATCGGTGAGATCCAGGCCCAGCAACTCTGGGCCAGTCCGAGCTTCCCAGCAACTTAAGTTAGCTGAGTTATTTTTGTATTTTCCTGTCACAAGAAAAGCACGAAATAAAATTGGAGCCCAGTAACGTTCAACGTGTGATGACGCCAGGCCTCACGTCACTGGCCACTGCTGCCTGTTTCCAACACAGGGGGCGGCGAGGAGGCTGGGAGGGGACTGGCTGCAGCTGTCCCAACAAATGCGGATAACACTTTATATTATTTCGTTTATATTAATATATTTATATGATATATAATTATACAATATGTGTTGTTTATATTAATGCGCAATTGCTGTGTAGGTATACTTCCGTAGCTTGGCTGACATTGCTATGGTCACCGCATGACATTCCGGATTAACATTTTTTCCGTACATTTGTTTGGTGTTTGACAGGGCGTTCAGGAAAATTCTCAGCAATCTGTATCCAGGGACGGTGCGTATTGCAATCTCCAAAGGTCACGTGAGTGCTGAATTCACCCACAATACCGTGCCGGCAATGCGAACGTTCCGGCCGCAGCCCAGGACCATTTTGGACATGTTAAATGGGGGAGTTGGAATGGCCCCCGCACTCGGCCAAATGTGGCCCCGCCCCCACACTGACCAGACACTCCACCACTTACAGCTGTTTTTTGCCCCGTTCTAGACCCGTTTTAGCCCCGCCATATACTGCAGTCAGTTCGTGGTATTTTTCCGAAGTCTTTCCATCATCTTCAGGCCGAGGGATTGAGCACCGGATGTTTATGGAATTACGCGCAGAGATGCGTGAATGGATGGAATAGGTGAAGTACAAGACAGGAGAAGGTTCTGGCAAGCAATGTCCTGTCTGTTCCGCTCTTCCACTCACTCCGTTGGTTCCACCACGCACTTGTAGCATCCGGTCAGCAGATAAGAGCGCTCCAGTTCTCTCTTCAGAGTCGTCGTCTTCGACCCCATTCTCAGCCGAGGGGACGGCCTAGTCCTGATCGCAACGGCCGGTTGGAGCTCGAGCGGGCCCAGTCCCGGCCCGAAGACCCATGCCGCCCGGCCAGCATTGGTCTGCCGCCGGCCGTCTTGCTTGAAAACGCTCGGCCGCTCGAGAGGCTATCGGCGCCAGCGCTCGCGCGATTGGAGAGTCGCCAGTCGCTGCCCCAGTGACGCTCCAGGTCAATATGTGACGCCGCTTGAGCGGCACGCGCCACGGCAGGCTCCACCTCCACCAAAGATACTGAAAGCTTTTAATGAATTATATTTGACGCAATGCAAGATGTTCAACTTCATGTAAAATGTAATAAATTAATTCATTCTTGAAAGTGTAAGGAGAAATTGTGCCTGATCTTGCCATGAATGTCATATGTGCAGGAGATGACTGATAACCATAATAAACTATCTAAACTGTGTATATGTGTTCGGTGTGTCGAGCAAACTATTTGTCCTGAATACTCTGTCCGACATTGGGAGCGTTAAACTATGCGAGAGTAAACGCTACTTCATGTCACTGATCCTAAAGTCAGTTTGCTGATAGACCATCTGCCGGGTAGATTTCTGCATGATTTGAGGATGGGTCAAAGCGTAAGCAATTGGACGTAACGGATGACAGCACGCCTGATGAACAGGAACATGCAACCAGTCCATGGCGCATTTTTTCGATGGAACTTGTGCGTAACGATGTTTTACAACGCCTTTTCAATATCCTGAAACTGAACCGGCCCCGCGGATTGGTAGGTAGTTGGGCGTGGGATGTGCTATTTGTGCCTTCGCTTTTAGGAGTGACCTTTTAAAACGGACCTTTGACGCCGCGTCGTATACTTAGCACGCCATCTATTTTCACCCCTCCCTATTCAAACCGGTGAAGAGATTGAGTGTCTACGCTTGAATAAACCTGGCTGGCGATCGTTTCAAAACATCACAAAATGGGAATCCAACTGCTAGTGCTTTAAGAGGAAAATTTGTAACGCTCCATGTCCTCGATGCGTCGGCATATCTAGCCATTTCTCTGGTCACATTCGTAAGTGCTTCAGACGTCATTATGTCAACGCTGTTCTACTCTTCCAATGCGCCACGGCATCAACCTGTTGATGTTTGGCCAAAGCTCTCTTTAATAACTTTGAGTTGCTGCTGATAAGGTACCCTCCCAGTTGCTTTGGCATATGTCCAGGCTAAAAAGGCTTTTGAAGCCTACATTATACATCTAGGTGTCCACGAACACCCGTGGCTTAAGAGGAAAACGGGTCGTTAAAATCAAATGTATATGTAAATGTAAATGTATCTAACTAGCTGTCAATATAATCAATTTGTGCGCTAAAAAGCCGTTTCATAAACATCTACTGGCCGGTTGTACCACTGTACATACTTTCGAGGGGCCTGAGCCTCCTAATGCTTCCCTGAGCCCTCTTCCCGATGCTCCTCCGAGCGTCCCTCTGAGCCCCCCCCCCCCCCCAACCTCCGCAATGAATATAGGCGGAAGAGGAATTTGGGCCAATGAAATACAGCATATTCCCTGAAGCTCTGATACATTAGGTATCTACCTGAAGACATCAAGGTATATATCTGAAGACATCAAGGAATCTATCTGAAAACAAGATCAGTTTCACGTGAATTTTGTATCACAGAGTATCCTGAAGGCACCTTATATGTTTTTGTCACCAACTATTTTATTTGCTAGGTCAGTTTTTCATCATCAGCAGTTTTTTACGCAACAACGCCTGGATTGGGCAAAGCGAATTAACTGCAATACGTCGCAGGTTTTGAGCAAAAGGTACATGGCTGCATTGGCTTGTTTGCATGGCTTGTCATCTATGAAGAGAGCTTCACAGAGACACAATTCGTTTGTTTAACCTTCCTCCTACTTCTTTGCAAACCTGATGTATTGTTAAATACGGATACACGCAGGAAATACGGATCGAGAGGGGGCACAACGTATAAATGAAAGCTCGGTTAAGTGTGCCGCAAACCGATTAGAAAAAAACCTTGCCATCGAGAACACGATCCGGCGACAAATCAGGTTTTGAGGGTAGGTTAGGTCAACCTTACCGGCTGAAACACCTCCCCCCTTCACACACCGATATAAAAAGCGACATCCTTACTCGTGGTAAAATGAACGCCGACTGTTCAGCATAACAGCTCTGTACCCATCAGGTCTCTTCCCAGGAAGACTGAAAGTTTTGGGGAAAAACTTTCAATTCAGAGCATGCTGTCACATTCGATCAACAGCATTCTCGTGCTAATTTTCACCCCAAGTATGCTCAACTGACATAGCAGTCCAGCTAAAGAAGATCACCACTGAATTCTAACGGAAGTTGATCGAAGGAGAAAGTTTGTAAGGAATGGGCAAACATATGATGTGACTGAAAAACTGAAGGAAGCATGCGGAATGTGCAACGTTAACGTGAACGTGATGGCCTCAACATTCCTGGTAACTGGAAAGAACGTGCCGATGAAGCCTTTATGTAGATACTTAGACACCATAAAGACAGTTAAATCACGCGCATTAAAAAGCTAGCCTCACCCCACGGTGATGCCGTGCAAGTTATTGAAGGTCGGAAAGCGTTTGTGAGCTTGTCTCGCATCCAGTTGACTAGCGCACAAGAGGATGTTTTACGCTTCGGCCCTAATTGACACTTAAACCCTAGTTGTGATTAAACAAACAACCGAGCTGAGATTTTCCTGCTATACGACGTTTCCAAGGCTGAAAGGAAATAGAGTCACCGTCAACCCGGATGCTAAAGTGCGTTTGCAGGCTGAAGTTAGCGGGAAAACATTGGTCTAAAAACATTTTGACACCTAGGCTTAATGGAAGCGGTTGTTTGCCTTAGAAGCAACATAATGACGTTGCGGTCCACCGGGCCGACAAATCAGCTACTCTTATAATCTTAATAAGCAGGATTACTTAAAAAGCTCTTTTAGTGCCACTGGTGCCATTCACATTGACGGGATTAAACTTCGCCGAATTGCTCGTAATCCAACCGATCGTATAAACAAACGATTTAAGCAGCTGATTGACATGGTTAGTTCACAAGCTGGTGGGATGCATTTTGACAAAATGGTAAATTTAGCGCCAGTGAGTTTTATGGCAGCATACGAGTTCTTAAAGTCGGCAATCCCCCTCCATCCCATGATATTCCAGGTACTTGCCCTCCCGTGCAAAATTGTTAGACGTATACGTGACATCACACACCGTGCATCGCGGAGGTACTCTGACTCACTCTACTCAACGATTTGTTAATATCCGGCTCGTAAATTAGATGCAATCAAGGGGTGTTGTTGCCTCCTGGATGTACACAGTCGTTTTTAAAATGCTCCAGTGAATAAAACAGTACACATAATTGTGAAATGTGGCTACAACCAGCCCGGTAAACCATTACGAGAACTGCCACCGAATATTATTGTGGGAATGCTAGAACTTCGCACCACAGAAGCGCCATTCCGGTGCTCCGAAGACGAGCCTTACCAACAGGTGGATGACTTTGCCGTGGGCTCCTTAGGTTTACAGTTTGCATAGGCATATGTGGCCCACAACTAACATAGGACACTTGGCGACGGCAATATCAAACCGAACATATGCTGCCGATGCTTTGAGGATATATTTCTTTACTTACGTCACATGTAACAGCTGGAGGCCATTTGCCGAAAACACGGGGCAGCCTCTATTCTACGGTTCTCGAAAAACTGACATGTGGCGAAAAAATTGTCCTTCCTCGACATCATCGTACAAAACAATGACCGACTTATTCTGAAAACCAGCACCCAGGTTGTTAACTGAATGCGGCACGTGAGTTCCCTGGCAGGTGTACAGGTCTCATCTGTTCTTGTGTCAAAACAGCGCCCAGAAATTGCTCTTCGTGGATCCTCTTCGTTCAGGAATTACAGCAAACCAGAGAGATTATAAATACTGCAATGTGTATTTCGACAAAGTGGGTAAACTTAACATGATTCAATAACTAAACAAACATGACGTAACCATCGAAAAATCGGACCATAACAGCGCCAGAATTCAGCTCTTTTACAAAAACACAATGCTATCCGTATGGAAACAAGATTAACGAGCCATCATGAAGATATTCACCAGATTTCCCACCCTCCAGAAACCAGAAACAACGGACTTCACGAGTACTACCTAAACATGAAGGTTCTTTTCTAGTCATGAGGAACTCGAATTACGACGCGGACCCCTTGAAACGAGTAAACGTAGCATGCAAGGTTTGCTAGTATTGTCGGTAACCGCAGCCCGTCGTGTACACTACATAAGCCACGCCACCAAAACATATGTTGCAATACCTTGCATTGTTTCACAGGCATCGCAAGCACCAAGGCGTTTACAGAACCGGCAAGCGGTATTCGTATGTCACGAATTTCACCCTGCAAATTCGCCAACACTATGCGCGTGCCATCGGCATCAGGCTAACTTAGTCGGCGTTTGACCTGGGTGTTGGCCTTGTCCTAAGCACGACATTGCCTGCTTTGCCCCCTGTTTTCATAGATTATGCTAGACAAACATTTCTTTGTTGTGTAAGTAAGCTACAGGGCAAAGACGTTGACTAAGTTCCAGAGCAATTTGCTATTTTTCATTCGTTTTCCACCTAATTTTGCTTTTCCTCATTATGCCATTATGGAACCGGTAGCGTGTTGGATGTGGTGACTTCCTGCCTTCATATCGGCGTTTTCGTGAAAATTCGGATAAAATGCCCCGGCCTGCATAAACTGCATTCATTTCTGGCATCACTATGCCGTGATGTTTTGGGACAGGATGCGCTCCTGGTCACCTGGTCCAAGCTGTGCAAATTACAAGCGGCGGCCTGCCTTCAAACTCCTTTATCCTTTATCCTTTATCCTTTAATCCGTTCCGTATCCGCTATCCTTTAATCACGCTCATACTACTGTGCGTGTGCGTGTGCATGTGGCGTGTGCGTGTGCGTGTGCGGGTGTGTGCGTGCGCGTGCGCGTGCGCGTGCGCGCGCGCGCGCGCGCGTGTGTGTGTGTGTGTGTGTGTGTGTGTGTGTGTGTGTGTGTGTGTGTGTGTGTGTGTGTGTGTGTGTGTGTGTGTGTGTGTGTGTGAGTATTTATTATATTTCATTCCAAGGACCTCGCCTGTCAGTGGAGTGCTGGTCTTTTGGCGATGATGTAAATTAAACAAATAAAGGAATGAATAGACGCACTGCATAAAGCCAGGCATATCCCAACCCATCCCTGGCCTCAGAACCTCTCCGCCCTCAAAGCTGTTTCATATGCAGTGGCTGCCGTGGTGGCGTCTTCCCTTCCGCGCTCCAGAATTGCAGCAGTCGCCAGACAACAACGCTGTCCGCCTTCGGACGGCGACGCCTCTTCCTCGCCGGCCCGGCCTCCAGCGGGCGCCCGCCTGCAACAATCAATCTGTTGCGCGGCGGAATCAATACGGCGATGAACCGGTGCTGCACCGGCGGCGGCGGTGGCAGTGGCTGCGGGGATGACGCGGCGCCGCGTCGCGTCCGGTTCCGCTGATTGGTTGTTTGGCGGCGGCGTGCGGCGGACACGCCCCGCCGTCTCTGGTTTCGGCGGCGGCTAATGGGCGCGACGATTGTTCCGGTTGCGGCTGGCATTAGCCCGGATGGGTGGTCCGAGCCCGTAAGCCGTCGCGGCCTAGCCGGCTGACGAGGGAGAAGGGAGAGGCCGAAGGAAGGAATGTCGGCGGTCGCTCTGGACTGTGGTTATCAGGCCACAGTCCACACTGGGACTGTGGTGTGCAGGGCGGAGTTTTACGCTTCAAGCATTTATGTTGATAAGGAGGTATTTTCTAAGATCTGGCCTGTTTGCATGACTACGAGTCGTTTGTTTGAGCTTCTGAGATTTACTTGAAAGGCGTGAACAGCTTATAAAGGCTGCATCGTCAGGCAAAATACATGCTGTCAGTGGACTGCAGTTCATGAATTGTGTTGTGCTTGGTGTAGAGAATCACAAAGGGTTTGCAAGGTTTTGAACGTGCACAGTCGCATTAGAGAAATTTAGGCAGGTTCATCCGGACGAGAAAATTTCATTCTAAACCTTGCTCCTGCCTAGTATCAGAGCATGCGTTTGCACGCAAAACTCCAGTTTTGTATCACAATATAAGTACATCAGACAGGATTTATTCTGCCCTGAACTGGCCAACGATAAACAAAATGGTATCATCCCATCTATTGTGTACTGTGATAGAATGAAATATGTGTAGCCATACGGGGGGAGTTTTTGCCACGCAGGCGCTTTCATATCATTTTGAGCCTGTGTCGTTTTGCTGAACGTGAAAGGAAACATTCCACGTCTG
Source organism: Pollicipes pollicipes (assembly GCF_011947565.3). NCBI lineage: Eukaryota > Metazoa > Arthropoda > Thecostraca > Pollicipedomorpha > Pollicipedidae > Pollicipes > Pollicipes pollicipes. The sequence continues at coordinate 24,879,867 of NW_023596921.1, forward strand.
AAAATATTGGGCAAGCGTCATCTACGATGCAGTAAGCTTATTTGTATAAATGGTGTATGTTTAAGTGGTAACTACTCTTCTAGCAACACAATTTCTCTTTTTAATAAGTATGCTACTCAATGCGTCACTTTTTGATAGCGTCATCGTATCTTCCACAACATTGATTGGGAGGCAGTTGACGGCCGCTATTTCTAGAAATCGTGCTCACGAACGCCAGATATGAACGAATCCACAATCATATTTGTATTGGCCTTGATCGCCGCACGGTCAATGGAATGCTAGATCTTAATGACGTTATCATGGCGTCATGGATGCCTCGGTGACCTTGAAATGGTTCGCACTAAATAGTCTGCATTTTCTCGGGCGTGTAGCTAAGAGACAAGAGGGCTTAAGGTCTTAAGAAGGAAAGGGCTGTGAACTGCACCGAATGATCTTCAAGATGGCTTTTCGATTTCAACACCCCATACAAATTTGAAATACTCTCTTTAAACAGGTTAAACCTTCATGATATGCATATGTTTTTGCTTCATTATGTGGACGTTGTAGGCTGTGGAGCGCGCTACCAAGGCAACTTAATGTCAGAGCCATACGCAAATGAGTTGTCTCAGAACATGTTAAGATATAAAGGAGGACAAAGTAAATAAGAATCATTTGGCGTTTGTACTAGGTTTCACATCCACCAGAGACTTACCGCCTGCCTTATTGCTTTTATGTGCATTTATTCTAAATTGAAACCCAGCTGGCAACGCTTGAAACAAAACTGAATACGCCAATAGATACAGCCAAATTAAAAACACTATTTCTGCATTTGCTCTTTTAAAGTATTCCTAAAAATTGGCCTCAACTTTAGTGACGTATATTCCACGCATACATTGCTGCCATCCCTCATCCAAACAGATGTGATGGCATAGAAAGACAGAAGCAAACCCGAACAATGACAAATAGCAGTCTGTTAGAGCCAATAAATCCGGTGGTGGGCCGCCGAAACTGCTGCACTGCTGAGCGCCGCGTCATGCTACGATGCGGACAAGTGGAGCCCAGTTGTCCCGGCCGCGCCTGGATAGCATGAAGCCTCGCTGTCATTAAGCGGTGATGTTATCTGCGAAATGGTCCACGTTTAAGCCAGATTGGACAAGGCTTCAGGACCCTATTACGGGGTCAAATGAGCCCGGCCTTGGGTTGATTACGGTGGGGGCGGAGGCGGTGGATCTTCAGTGAACTCGACGGTCCCCGCACCCCCCTCCCCAAGCTTTTCACTCCCACCACCGCCGCCGCCACCGCCGGCACCACCACCACCACCACCACCACGCTTCCATCCGCCTTTGCATAGCTTGCTGCAGAAGGCGGGTACTTTCAGCACCCTGAAGTAGAAGAGGAGGCCGATGGTCACGACTATCGCGATCACCCCGGCACCGCCCAAGCCGGCCAGCATCGCCTCGGAGCTCTGCGCCGCCAGGAGGGCGCGCAGCACCCAGCTGCCCTGCGGGTAACATAGGCGGTTCTGGAGGGTGAGCTCGGCGCCGCTGCAGCGCAGCACTTTCTCAACCTGCCAGGAGTCGGCCACGGGGCGACTGGATCCAGCACCCGCCCGTACCGGCTCGCCGGACATGAAGTACGCACGCAGCTTCTCGGCCGCCGCGTACTGCAGCAGCAACTCCCATTCGTGCTTGCACTTGCTGGCGCATTTCTTGAAGTTCTCGGCCGGCGAGACGACAGCCGTGCCCACGACGGTGAGGGCGCGCGACGCGTCTCCGCTCGTGCACTTGACCTTGAGATCACGGATCTCGCAGATGGGCACACAGCGGCCGCCGGCCTGCCGTCGGGGCCTGGAGGCAGCGCTGTGGACGCGGTCGCTTCGAGCCCTGCCGTGCAGCCGTCGTCGCCTTCGACCGCCGGGCGGCGGGCCGGAACCGGCGAACGCCCATGTGGGACCGTTTGAAGGCATTCTGGGAGGCATACCTGGTGACATCCCGGCTGGCATCCCCACGGACAGTCCAGACGGCACTCCTGGTGGCATCCAGGATGACATTCCTGCCGGCTTCCCTGCAAGCCTTCCTGCTGGCATTCCTGGTGGCCTTCCTCCAGGCATTCCCGCCGGCATCCCTGCTGGCATTCCTGCCGAAATACCCGCAGGCATTCCTCCAGGCATTCCTACCGGCATCCCTGCTGGCATTCCTGCCGAAATCTCCGCAGGCATTCCTCCAGGCATTCCTGCCGGCATCCCTGCTGGGATTCCTGCTGGCATTCCTCCAGACATTCCTGCTGGCATTCCTCCAGACATTCCTGCTGGCATTCCTCCAGACAATCCTGACGGCATTCCAGCCGGTATTCCTGCCAGCATGCCTGCCGGCAGTCCAGCCGGTGCGCCGTAAGAGTGGCCACCTCTGCGACCCTTAAACGCCGACGCCTTCTCCTTGTCAATGAGCGCCTGGATGTCTGGCGGGATGCCGGCCGGGGAGCCGCCGCCGCCGAGCGGCATTGGCCGCACGGCCGGCGCTTGGGGCCGCGTGCGCGGCGCGTGAGGCCGCGGGCGAGGTGCGACCGGCGGCTGGTGTCCGGCAGGAACACCCGGTCGTTGACCAGTGGAGCACATCATGCAAGCTGAGGCCACCTGGACCGGGAAGGCGCCCTTGAAGCTGGCCAGCTCGCTGCAGTCGCCGGCCGTGTACTGGACGGAGAAGGCGGCGGCGCGCTGCGGTTTGACAGCCCCCAGCAGCTTGTCTGGCACGTAGTCCATCATCACCGACTTCCGCAGCGCGGACTTGACGGCGTCCTTGTCGACCGCCGCCTTCAGCGACTCCTTGAGCCAGGTGAAGTCGTCGGTGGGAGTCGGCAAATGGGGAGCGGGACCTCCGGTGGCGGCGTCTAGCTCAGGTGGCAGCCGAGAAGGCAGACCCGCAGGTCGTGCTCTATGATGGCCGACGCCTTTCATCAGGCTGGGCGGTATGCCTGGTGCAGTTCCTGGAGCCATGCCAGCAGACGCACTTCCTGGCATTGCAGGTGGGAAACCGACGGGCATAACAGACCCCATACCTGGTGGCCTACCACCCAGCATTGGGGGTGGCACTCCCCCAGACATCGGAGATGGCATGCCTCCAGACATCGGGGGTGGCATAGCTCCAGACATCGGGGGTGGTCCCGCTCCAACCATTGGATGTGGCATTCCTGGAGACATACCAGAAGGCATGCCTGGCGGCATACCTGCCTGTCCGTCGGGCCGCATCCATTGCATCCCTACGCCCTTGACGCCAGATTTGCCTGGGCTGCCGCCAAACGACTTAGCTGGCAAACCCACTGGTGGTCCGAAGTTTGGAAGACCTGGTGGGTATGAGCCACCCGCCTGCATGGCCTTGAGTTTGGCTATTTCAGGTGATAGTCCAGCAGGCACGCCATGTCGCATCCCTGCACTCTTGACGCCAGATTTTCCCGGGCTGCCGCCAAACCCCTTAGCTGGCAAACCCATTGGGGGTCCAGATTTTGGAAGACCTGGTGAGTGTGAGCCACCCGCCTGCATGGCCTTGAGTTTGGCCGCTATTTCAGGTGGCAGTCCTTCAGGCAAGCCACGCGGCAAAACGCGTTCCTCCATTCTACTCAGGTACGGTGCAGGCAGCAAATGCGACGATTTTGGAGCGTGTCGTCGCGTCGCTGCGGTAAATGCATGTTTTCCACGTCCTTTTTTGCGACGCAAATGGCTCTGCCCAGGTTCTTGTCTGGGCCCTGCACTTTCTTGCACTATCTGTCGCTTATCGGGCGCCGTGTTACCACGTGGGAAGAAGTTTTTGTGGTCACCAGCACTTGAGCTGGTTTGTTTGTTCGAGTGAGTGTCGTGAAAAAAGTCACAGCTATTTGGAAAGCAAGCTTTCGCAGCTTGGTGTCCTGCAAACCTTTCCCATCTATTAGTTAAACGTTTCCACAAATGTTTTCGCCTTCGTTTTTGTGGTTTTCGTCTGCGTTTGGAATGATGCCATGGAATGAATGGGCTAAAATCCCACTTGTCTTCATTCTTGGCAGCTGGCAGGGAGTAAGCTGGGAGGCCCGACACATTCGAAGCCTGTATATCCTTATCGAGCTTGGCTTGCTGCATTAAGTACGCTTTAATAGAAGCATCCAGTCCAACATCCTTTGAAGCAGCATTGGGTTTTAGCACTATAATATCTCTTTTCTGTTCACTGGTCATATTTAAATATAACGCAAAGTGCAAGCTGTCGAAAATGCTGCCTCCCTTAAATAAGTAAACCCATTTTAGGCATGAGCCGAAGCATTTTCCAAAATATTCGCTTCAGATTAAGCCGCTGAGCACCAAGAACAAAATTTGTACACTAAGTTACCTTAAAATGGCAAATCCTTTCATTTTTGAATTCTCATTTTTGAACATTTGCAATGGCATACACATCTTGAGTTGTTTGCATGGCAACGATGCTCTATTACATTTTTGACCTGAAAAACACTTGTTCCTGCATTATTTTAGTGGTAAAGTATTTTGCTTATTACATCATACGATCAGTCTTGAATAGAATACAAATGCTAAAGTGATGATCTTGCAAATGTATTAGACGCGTCAAGTTTTGTTGCGCATTTTATTACAGACGGTCAAAATCGAACCACGCCTCCTGACTTAAGGCCATGGGATCCTTCATTCCATGAATGGCATCGCGGGTGAAGAATGCACCATAAGTACTTTTGGTATATCCATTATGGTTGTCTCTCGGCCATCAACAGATAATTTGTGCTCACACAGACCATAAGGCTGATGATATATCCGAACGAAAAGATGCACCATTTATTTTGCTTGTAGGAACTATGGACTGGGGACAGTGTCACAAGGACACACAGGGATGCTGTCAGTCGCCATGCCGACCAGAGATGCGCACGTCACACACAGCGCCCGAAGATCGGATCGAATCACTGCCGCGGATTAGCAGGGAGGCGGGACGACGATGGCTGCATACCAGGGGAGCGGCACTACACAATAACGACCGCATTGGCGCGAAATCGGTGGCTCCCTGCGCTGGCCTGGAGCACTCGATGTTAAGGCGGTGATATACGCAATTTCTCTGTGCACCTGCATGCTGTAGAGAATTGCTTCACGCTTGATTTGATTAGTATATTGTCGTCATTTCATCTACTGAGGGGACGTGCTAAGTGAGAAGCCATCTTCGTTGTGGATGTTGGGCGAATAGATATGCTTATTTCTGTGCCTATTGGTACCCTGACGGCTAACTAAATAACGCGCACACTATTTTTATCTTCATCTTAATCTTGTGTGATGTTTTGAATAAATTGCGGACGGTAACGCACGCCATGTTTTTCGTCGCTGGGTTTTCTTCAACTGATGAAAACGCATTGCGAATACAAAGACACTGTGTTCATGACTGATTTTGAGCTGCCTGATTGCCCTTCAGCCATGATTTGGAAGATTTGCAATCTTGAAACAAAATGAGCAGCGAATACGATGTTCTTCAAATTTCTGGTCAAAGGGACAAAGGCATGTCATGGCCGCTGACGCCATTGATGGCCAATGGACAGTTCGGCCGTTCCGATAGCTCAGCTCGTTAACGTGTCTGCGTTCTGATTCACCCATCCGTGGCGGGATGGGCTGGATTCGACGTAGGCGCAGGCTATTTGCTCATAATTGGGATGGCCTGCAGCCGGTGGCAGCGATCCCTTCAAAAGCCTGCTGATGTCAAAGAGCCGGACGGACCGTGCCAAGCAATGCGGTATGTTACGCTTTCGCTGCAAAATTCAGCCATTGACTCGGAATTTTACGATCGGATGGTGGGGCCTGGGCTTACGCAACGATCACTGCTTAGAGCTCATGCTAATCCCAGAAGTCAGTCTAATTAAAAGGCTCCTACTAAATCCTCAAAAAGATGACCACTTAGGCCATGAGATCTCACAGCATGCATCCAGATGATGTCCGCGTGTCATTTTTGACCATGTGTCATTCACTGAGCAATGACCTTACCCTGCCGGGTGACTTCAGGAAACTGCATATTGTGGCAAACCGCCTCGCCTCCTGCTAGTAACTCACACGGCTGAGAACAGTCCTATTTTGTATAAATAAATATGACTTGGCATGGTCATACCAGATAAATAAACATACACACATGACCATATAAGTATGATTGGCATTCAGTGCTCGCCATCCACGTGAAAAGTGTGCGTGATTTAGAAGCTGTGCAGCAATTGTCAGCTGTGTAAAAGCAGGCGGTTGCTGAAACCATATGGAATTGCGTTATACTTAGGTGCGTAGTGCGAGCAAACTATCAATAAACTTTCCGTATGTTATCCTCCGACTATTTCCGACTATATCCGGCCGGCCCTGAGAACTCATAACCAAGTGCACGATAGCTGGTTCTTTATAAAAGCTTTGCTGCGAAACATTCCCCGCTTTCATTCCAGCACAATAACTCAGCTGAGGAATCAATATTCCCAGAGATACAATAAAATGTGGTCTAACTGTTTCCGCCGTCATCAGAGGCCTAGGACGGAACAGACAACCACGCACAGTGAGCCAGGAGCGCTGTGGTCAGCGCCAGTACACATAACCGTGGTCAACCACGGCTAGGGAACCCAGGCCAGAAGCGCTGCGGTCAATGCCAATACACGACCGCGGTCAATCACGACTAGAGAACCCAGGCCAGAAGCGCTGTGGTCAATGCCAGTACACGACCGCGGTCAATCACGACTAGAGAACCCAGGCCAGAAGCGCTGAGGTCAATGCCAGTACACGACCGCGGTCAACCACGGCTATGGAACCCAGACCAGAAGACCAGTGACGCACCAGGACGCTTTTGGATAACCCGGCAGCATAGATAAAGCACGAAGTAGCACGCTGAAGTCTTGGTCCAATAGTTCAAAGGGGTGGAGAGTGCTTCGGAGAGGGGCTCTGCTCTGCACTGACTGGGTGAGAATTCATTTGGAAATCTGTAGTCCTCCAACTGTCTAGGAAACCGCATCCATAATTTGTGGCGTTAGCCGCTTGAGGTAATTTTACGCTTGCAGTATCACGACATAATCGTGCCCCGAAGGTACGACATTGATTACCCTATAATTTTGATATGTTCTTCCCATGGAAGTTACGAGAGCCTCAACAGCGGATATGTGTCACAGATCAATAGATACTCAATGTGAAAGGATCACGTCTCCCCAATCTGGTGATCGGTATCACGTGCGATGCCGGAAGAATCAGCCGCTGTTCGACCAATTTCAAAACACCAGTGCTTCTTGATGCAGGTCGACGTAAGAGCAAATGGACTTCAGTTCAGTGCCAATAAAACGGCAACGACTAAGAGCGAATAGAGCATTTACCGCGGGACTCTTGCCAGTAACATGCAGTCGCAGGCAATTCCAGTTAGCACGTGATGCGCAACAAAAGGAAAACTTGCGAACAAATAAAAGCATAGCTAGACATCGATCAATGCAGGTACAAGAAACCATCGCAAATGCTTCAGAAGCGAGACACCGATATTTAGGAACGAGGGTTTATTGAACGACAGGGAGAGTAGCGTCTACCGCGTAACGTGCTTTCACATTTTGATGACAGCAACCGTAAAGCTATCCATGAAACACGTATCGGGTAGAACGCCACAAAAGCCAGAAAATCTAGGCTTGGTGCTACAATGTTGTGGTATTAGTCACCGGCGACATGGCCACACACACATGATATGTAAAGCGATCAAACAAACATTGATGCTGACGAAAGCTTCTGAACAAAGTTAGGCTTGTAGGGGTGTAGAACACTTCAGAGAGTATCACTAGAGAACACTACAAACGTACAGACTCGGCTGGCGCCGGTCGAGAGGTGTAGATGACATCAAACGAAGTGTCGATCACAAGAAAATGAAAAAAATGGTTCAGGGGAAAGCGGGGAAATGGATGAACGATATAAATGAGACCTCTTGTTTGTGCTTTCTCGTTCACTTTTCTATGCCAACTAAACCACTTAAGATTTCCCGACCCACCCGAATTGTGTTGAAACTTTCCTCAACGGTCTCTCTCTAGCTCTGCACGTGACCTTGAAAATTCAAAGGGACGTACTGTTAAGTAGAGATAAAGCTAAGATTTTTTATTTGTAGTGATTTGAAAAATGCATATCAACGATCGTATCAAGGAACGCGTTCAACGCAGACCCTAAATTTTACAGCGAGATGATGCACCCTAAAGATGACAACATTTCACGTGCCGATATAAAGACATGTAAAGTTCACGCGCCGCTTTACAGACACACACACACACACACACACACACACACACACACACACACACACACACACATATATATATATATATATATATATATATATATATATATATATATATATATGTGTGTGTGTATATATATATATATATATATATATATATATATATATATATATATATATACAAATCTGAACACAGATATAGAAAATAAAGACATATTAGGTAGTTCTTGCTGTTTTTTTCTTTTTTTGAAAGGCATACCTGCTAAGACTGTTCACTCTCACCCTGACGCGCCATTTTTCCTAACGCGGACTGATAGGGAAGGGGGTTGATGCGGCCCCCTGGTGTTTTCGAAATAACGAAAATAGCTTAGCGGAAAATACCAGTGGATTGCCCGCAACAAAATTTCGCTACTGGTGCTAGTTTTCATGTTGTTAGTTTAATACTTAACCCCATTATGGCAGGTCAAGGGTCGAGTTTTCCTGATTCTCGCACTTTTTCAACTTTACCATGTCATACTCACGAAACCATGCCTTTTGGCGACACGAAACTTAAACCGGCGCGTTCCATGTTATATTTTGAGTATATGGGTGCATGTTTTTATTTTGCGTAAATTCTAACCCATGTGCATGTGTGTTGGAGTTACATGTATGACATATGACTATGTTCGCGTAACAATGTCGGCCCACCGCCCGCGTTCCGCAGCATCGTCGGTTACCGCTCGCCGCTTGCCCCTGCTCTAAATCACCGGACGGTGTTTCTCAATAAAGACCACTGCTCCGAAATCAGAAAAGCTTCCATACCGACTCATCCAGCAAACACCAAATCTGTCCTCTCGCACGTAGCGGTAGACCGCCATTCCTCCACGCCCCCCCCCCCCCCCTCTCCCCCCACGTCTAGCGCCGGGTGTCTGACGCTGTCTGCGGCGGCGCGGGAGTAGGGGAATGGCAGTCACTGGCGGGCAGTGGCACGCATCATTATCGACTTAACTGAGGGTTTTCTGTGAAGAAAATGTGTGCTGACAGTGGATCTGGATGTGTGAAGTGTTCGTGATGTGCGCTGCTGAAGAATACTGCTTCGATGGAGTGCGTTCGCAGCGCGCATTGATTGATACACCGCCACACCCCTCTGCATACTAACTATTAAAAAGGCTAGTATGAGTTAAGCTATCTGAATGCAAAATAGGTTGTAGCGCCTGTTGAATGAAGAACCAGCTGGAATCAGGAGCCAGAGAAAGCCGAAATTTGACGTGGGATGCTACCAATACCGCTGACGAAACTGCCTATTTACTTATATAAACGCAGAGCAAAATTCGAGTAGTGTATCGATGGCGCAGTAGTTAACACATCTGCGATAAACACTGCACGCCTGAGAAACCAGCGGTGCGGGGTTCGATTCCCCGCGGCGCCCGCTCTTCCTGCCAGGGTGAGAGGCAGGCGACGCCATAAAACCTAAGCAGCTGAGTGCGTTGTAAAGCCCTAATGATAACGACGGTAGAAGTCGAAAATACGCCTCGGAGTGAGGACTTAGCCGTCCGTAGGCCTTAAAAGTCTGGCTCGCCCAGTGAGTCTCTTCACTGTTCCAACGACGGCATTTCATTTTGACCGCTCCTCCGCAGTTTAGAGATATCTATGGGTAAGATTTCCTTTACCCATCTAACCGTTACTAGAAGGGGTGCGTCCCAACCCATCCGCTACTCATTACAAACAAATCATACTCGCGCATTATTCACCGGTTTGCATTTTTGCAACACTTCTGCTTCTATCTATGTCAAAGTTTTAAGAAAGTACAAGCCAAAACTTACTATTTTGCATTGATAATGATGCAGTTGGTGTGCCTGTAGCTTCTTACTAAAAAAAGAAGCGGAATCGCTCACATTGAGTAGTAGGTTATGAAGTAGGTATCTACGCGGCCTTACGTTAATAACTTATCCATACCATCGCCCACATGCCAGGGCTACCCAGCTTGGTGCTTAAAATGGTGTAAAATGCAGTAATATAGTGAGCAATACAGCAAAACAATACCACATGATCATTGTCATGCACACTCAGTTGTAATAGCCACACCCATCGTAATAGCTCGTGTGAATAGTGCGCTATCATGCTAGTCCTGGTTCCCAACCGTACTTTATCACAGTGCTTTTCCAATGCTCTTTTGACACAGTGCTCTTCCAATGACACTCAGATTACTGCTTCTCACAGATTTTCAGCCAAGATTCACCTCAAATATTAAACAGCATAAAATAGCAAATAGCTGGTCTATTACTCGTATGAAACATGACTGATTTCAGCACCTTGCGGCGAGTGTGATCAGTCTGCCACGTGGCATTTTAAACCGTCGTGCCACCTAAAGGGAATGTATCTAGTCAAAAATTAAAATGGTTGACTGTGCACGAAGGATGGTAGGAAATTTCAACTTAAAAATTTTGGTGTCATTCGCTTCAGTCAATTCGCCCCCACTGAAGAGATATTGCCACGGGCCCCAAATTTTCTTTGATTTGTATGGAGCAACAAAGGTATCGGGCAGACCCCAAGCAATATTCACCACTGAACACAAACATCGGCGTCATTGAGAAGGTATCGTTAGCTCTAGCCAATGCCTTTTCAAGGATGTTGCTTGTCAGCGCTGACAGCAACTTGCGAACGCGGCGATGGCAGCGACCATCATGTTGATGTTTTGTTGTGTTTACATTCAGCTGAGGGCTGCGAGTGTACGGGTTCAGACGTATGGAAAGGATGGTCAGTTGGTTCGCACCAATTCATGTCGGCCTGAGATGATATACTGAGATGAGGAACCCATATACTGAGATGAGGAACAAGTATTATGTCGTATCAATCAACTGCACAAGGTTCTAGAGAAATGTGATTGTTCTCCGTTGCTTAGCAACCAAAAAAATGGCCATGTCTCTGGCGTGCAGTTACTCACCCATATAGGCCAGTGCATTCGTCCTTTTCTGCCCGCTAATTGTCTTATCTTCTGGGATTATATTTATTCACGCGCAGCCATCGATGGGATCGACAAAAATAAACCAAAACTGTTGCAAGACCTAAATGCACATTTAGCAACCAACATTAACCGTAGACAATTGCCCCACTCCTCTTAGGCGTTTATTGAGAAAGCCGAAAACATTAGACACACTCCACTTAAGGCCGATAGCTTCGGATGTTTACCACGTGTCTGTGATTTGGGTCCAGTGCAAGGCCATCGGCTGCCGCTGGTTGTGTTTGCGTCGTAAGAAGATCACCGGCTTTAAAGGCGCGGCTATTTTTTTTTAGCTTTTTTTTTAGGTTTAGCTAAGTTTTTTTTAGGCGCCAGATGGCCCCACTATGGATCAACGATGCAGCGCGCCCCTGGAAAAAGCGTTCAAAACCCCGCTAATCCAGAAGGCTCGTTGTTTGTGGATATCAGAACTGTGCCTTGGAAGGTCCACGGAGGAGGTTGAAACGATACGCGTCAAGGATTCATCCAGGGCTTCGTGCTGCCGACAGGAACCGAGACTTTAGGGTGGGAGATCGCCGACGTAGGCCTCGCACACTGCCTGCCTCACCGCAGATTTGGGAAACTGACCGATTGATGGGTGTGAGATTAGATGTTTGTATTATCATTGTATGTTGTATAGGGCTAAATGAAGGAGATGCAGGCGTTAAAAAGGTCTTCTGCATTTTGTATGTCAATACTGCATGAGCTTCGCACTAGATTCAATTAAGTAAGGCCACGGGTGTCGATTTGTATTCTTGCGTTAGGGCCCTGCCCCCCTCATTGTTGAGTTTCCCCCTCCCCCATGTTGGCTTGGGCTGCCCAGTGTTTTTGGCTGGAATGCTGAAAAAAACGTAGGTAAAAAAATGGTCATCACACAAAAACGATCCTCTTTGATATGTCTGCGCGGTGGCGTCACCATGGAGATTGTAATGAGCAATCCGATCCTCGCCATCTCAAAATTATCTGCTAAAATGATGGCTAACTTACGATAATGGATGCTAAACCGTTTTTATATGACATGGCATTTGTCCGTCAAAACAGAAACTTGTTGTATCTTTGCCCCGGAAACATATTCCTGCAACCTCAGCGTGATATTGACGTCACTGATTCACTAGTCTCGTGGGGACCTTTATGCCAAGGGTCGTTTTGTCTGCTACACATGGAAGGTTACAAATCTAGCATTGTTTTACTTAATTTTAGCATTCTTTACAGTATGCTTTCATGAGAAAATTTAATCGAGCAACAGAAGGCTATTTTTTCGTGCGGGATCGTTACTTTAGAACGCAGGTTCAGCTATCAAATGAGATATATGTGATACAAATACCAGAAAACAACAAGTTTGTTGGAACATATTTTGAATCGGATTACGTGCTGAAAATGATCTCTTGCTTGAACTCCGAACCACTATCTCATTATTGTAATGCAGGTTTAGTGGATCCATTCTGCTTCGGGCTCTTATCTCAACAGCACCAAAAAACCTTTACCGTGCTATGCAATTGTACGACCATTGGCACCCTGTAATCAGGATGACGCTGTCCAGGCAGCGGCCAAATGACCCTTTTCGCGAGCCATATACAAGCGCTTGTTCTGGAACTCGAACCCTCCACCACGCGTTTCGCCACATCATGAATGTGGTCACCGTAATTTCAGTTGACCTCAGCTCTAACAAAGTTGGGCTTCGGTTACGACGATTTATGTGTATTCACGGCAATATCGTTTTTTGCGAGCATTTTGCGCGTTGCAGCCAACGGCCTCGTAGAAAGGTAATGCCTGTTAACGGTCACATCACTGACTTTTTGCTCCAAAGATATCACCTGTGACTTGTAATTCAGCCATAAATAGTTGAACTCGGAAAATGTATGCAACTATTCACGCGACCGGGTGGCCAGTTGGATACGCTTCGCTCGGATGGGGGTCAATTTGACACACCCCCTCCCTGAGATCTCAGGAACTAAGAGGGCTAGAGATACCAAATTCACAAAGTGCGTTGACCTTTACGTAAACTCACTTAGGTCAAATTTTGAGGTTCCTGGGTCATGAACCATGGGTCAAATAAAGTCAATCAAAGCCGAATTACAGGTTAGTCTCTAAAGGGCCCCTGGAACCTAGATAATTGTTCCACGCAGAGACTCACATGCTTATCTAAGGTCAGCGATCCTTGTTTAAGCTTTTGAGGGTCACTGGTGACCAAAACCACATACGACCGCTTTGAGTTTTGCATTTGGATAAGCGACAAAAATTACGCTAGGCAGTATGTTCCTAAAAAAACAAAGTGTTGGCCTGGGTCATTCTAGGTCAGTGACCTATTCTGACCTTTAAAAAAACATATAGAAGGTATATAATGCGGTTTCTGTTATCAATAAATTCGGAACGAGCACCAGAAACTACCCCATATAGCAACTGCGAGAGAATAAAGCAGGTTGGTCTTGACCTTGGTCTGACCTGCATACCCAATCTTAGGTCAATTTAATTTGTTTAATCAGTTGTTGTGTTGCCTAAGAAAGTATCTCAGAGATGTATGGCTTCGTCTAACACTCCGTTGCTGGATCAGATTGAACGATTCCCTAGAAATTGCCTTCACTAGCCATGACTGGCCTGACTTTGACCTACCATAGGCCAGCGACCTTACAAGGTGCGTAAGAATGTTTTGATGCCAGACAATCTGTTATTCAACTGTCTACAGTCATGCAAAATTTAGTGCGGCTACGCCCCACCATTCGGAAACCATTGCGGAAAACCTTCTGTGTGGGAGTCAATTTGACCCCCGCCCGAGCGCGTGCTAATAATAACGTTGATATTGTCTTTATGCATCTCAACATCTGCACTTGCCCTTCACTTTTTGAGGCCAAAATACAGGAAAGTGTGAATTCCTTCTGGGATCCCGTGTGCTGTGGTCTTTGGTGAACAACAGCTCTAGAATAAAACTCAAACCTGGCGGTGATGATTTTGGAGGACGCTTACGTCATGGACACCTGATCGTGCTTGCCTGATGCGAGTCTATCTCTGCATAGTGACCTATTACCTATATGTCGTATTACCTATATGCATGACGTATAGTAACACACACATATGGTTTGTGCTTACTCCATTTTGGTGTGAAATTGATAATCATCGTGCTGCACGTCATATAGCTGTGAATATCAATCTGCCAGGCATGTAGTCAGGATTGACTCAATGAGCCCAACGACGATCTTGGCCAAAACTGCTGCTGAAGGTGGCCAAATCGTTGATGCGTAGTTGGTGCTATCTGGGGGCCCTGCATGGCCTATCATGCTGGTGTTCGGAAAATGTCTACTCGCAGTTTGCTGAATCGAAATCGTTTGAAAATTCTATCCACTGCTATTAGGCGACTTCCATATTGGCGAAATGTATGAAAGTCGCCATGCCAGAAAGTCGAGTCGGTTTATGGCGAACCGCAAAACCGACGGGAAAAATGCAGAATTTAACTGTCGTTCCCATGCGTTCCAGGACACCTTGAACGACGCCTTTATACTCTCACTGCGCAGATCTGAAATCAACTTGGTCATACAGGTACCCAATAGCGGTGGCCAGTGTCTAACATTATCAAGTATAACGGCTCAAACATGTCGGAATGATAGCATCCGGTAGTTCATAGTCGCGTTGCATGAGTGCATCTTTGATAGCAAACGCATCTAATGTGAAGGACGAAAGCCAGACCACTAACCAGGCAAAGTTGAAAATATATTTGCACTCATTCCTATGTCAATAATACTCATACTAGTACTTTTATGCATGTGCATGGATCCCGTTCGCTACAGCAGATGAGCTGGTTTTTGAATTATACCTAGAACTACGTGACACAGAATTGCTGGAGACTATAATTCTAACACGTTTCAACGAAACGAAACCAGCACATTTAGACTCGGTAAAGAACGAGCTAGCGCACTGGCAAAAGCGCGGGTTATTGCGTGTGAATAGGTCAAGAATCAAAAAGTGAACGACGAATCCGGCAAGTTCTGGCCATTTTGCAGGATTCATGTCAGACCTCGGCAGACCATGCATAACGCGATGAAACCAACTACATGATGTAGGCACTTATGCCGTTCATGGGCGTAGGTTCGCATAATGAGTTGGTGGACTGAACTGTGAAAAATTCCCCAACCTGCCTCCAGCATATGCCAGCACAGTTTCTCATCGGATTTTTCTCACTTTCTCCCCAAAGTTGGGCGGGCTGAATGCCCCATCTGAAGAGGAGATTACACCCCTTGGTGCTGTTTACAAATAACCCAGCTGCCCAACACTGTCCGATCTGTAGGGATGTCAACCGTTGATCGAGAACCGAGCAATGTCGCTTTTTTCGAAACCGATCTCGAAAGCAACACGCTGTCGCCTGAACCAAATGAGAGGTAGACCTACAACTGGCAATTGTGCGAAGCGTGACCCGTCGTAAATTTGCAGTTTTTGTCGGTGCAAAAAGTCGGGCCTCACGCTGGCCTGCCGCTGGCTGTGAATCAGCAATGTGATCACGTTTTTCCGCTGAAGGCCTTCCGCGCAGGAAATATATTCCACAGTCGCGTGACTGTGCGTTCGGCAGCCAAAATTTTGAGTACAGCGGCCATGAATAATTCGGCCGAGACAACAGCATGTAGTCGTACTGCTACACAGATAAGTTCTGCATACCTGAATGCATATGGATTTAGGTGTGCGGAAGGCCATGCGTTGTCAAACGAAATGAATAGACTTTCCGTTTGTCACACGTATTGCCTCACATGTCAATGACGGTTAAGCCCTAAAGAGAGTGTTTCACATTCATATAGAGTTTTGAACTGAAATAGCCATCTTCAAGACCTTCCGGTGGTGTTCACAAACCTGCCCTTCTTGCAACATAAGCCCCTCTAGTTTCTGAGCTACACGCCCGCGTAAGTGGGGAGAGCATTTCGCGGAGAGCATTTCAAAGTCACCTTGGCATTCATGACGTCATAATAGTGTCATTCAAATCCTGACATTCCAGAAGCCATACGGCGATCAAGGCGAACAAATTGCAAGTGTCCAAGCGTGCACACCCGGCATTCCTGAATGCGATTTCCAGATACAGCGACCGTCAACTGGCTCTCAATCAATGTTGCGCAACGCACGATGACCTAATCAAACCATGACACCTTGAGGAACATGTTTACTAAGCAGAGACTCGTGCTGCCTGAATAGTCCTTTAAACCTAAAACGTGCACCAATAGTTGTGCGTGAGCTTTTCAACATCTCCAAATGTGAAACATTCCCTTTAAGGTGGGACCGCCAGGTTTGGTATGCGACTGGCTGTGATACATCTCTCTTGAGACTGTTGGGTAAATGTTGCTACATCAGATTTTTTGGTCGATGAATTCCACTGAATGGCTTCTTTATTCTGATCTGAATGTGCAACGCATGATGTCATAACCCTATCAGCACCCAAGTTATTTATACCCCCTCCCCCCTCCCTCACAGCTGCGACTGCCTGGGATTTAAAAGGGCTCCTCCCCCGGAAAATTCGTAACACCATGGTTAGTTGTGGTCAGTGTTAGCAAAACCCAAAAACGTTAAAGGGAGCATGTCACCTGTCTTGGACTTTTCACTTGTTGTTAGATCAGACGTGTACGACTTAGTCGATGATGCCAGTTTTCTAGAAATCCTTTAAAACAGCTTATAATTTCTTTTTGAAGTAGCCGCTCATGCGGGAAAAATATCATTGCTCTCTCTGTTCACCACTTTGAAAGTGATGCGTTTCAATTACCTTGTCTTTTCTAGGGTGTATGCTGCGTACTGTTTGTAGCACATTAAGTTGCTAAAATGTTTGGATAATTGACGTTATCAAAGCTTGAACCAATGGTTGGGACCAGATGGTGTGCACACATGCAGCTATTATCTCGCGAATTCGATGAAACGTTGTACTATGGCCTCGATTTTTTTCCTTGTTGCGTTTACCGCATTAGCTCTTTTCGAGACGTGCTTCGGCTTTCGGAATGGGAGTATCGTATGATCCATAGTGACGGACGCACTGGCTCAAAATTCAACCAATGCGCTTGTCGGTAAGAGACCCTTGCCGCCCATTAGGCCAATCACAAACGATCTTGTATTGCATCGGGACAGGTACTACGGCGGTTGTCATGACGTCTATGATCACGACAATCGCACGGAAGAAGTGTAGTGCTGTCTCAAAGCGTTGCTATTGTTTTCTGTGCTGCGGTGACACTATCCAGCGCTATTATTAGACTAACCGGCCCTAAGGTTACACTAGAATATGTTTTCGAAGTATGCCTCACTGGTTGGACGCTCCCTTTAAGTGGTGCTCCATATTTGCATGGGATTTTTAACTGCAACAGCCATCTTGAAGACCATTCGCTGCAAGGCATCACAGGCCTGGCCTTCTTAAGATCTAAACCGTTTTAGTTTCTGAGCTGCACGCCCGCGAAGATGTGCGGACTTTCGTCCTTCCACAAACGTGGTGTTTAGTGTTTCATAGATTATATTTTATGTTTTGACCTCTGATGTTGAAACCTCTGCCTTTCTCTCAATTCTCCTATCTCACTTCTCGCGCATCCGCAAACATGGCGCCTCTAGTGCTATAGAAAATGCTTTATGTTGTGATAGTTCAAATACCTCTTGAACTTCTGCTTTCCTCTTCCTTTCCCGTGGTCTCAGACATCAGAGACTATTTTTCATCAGTTCAGCGTCTTTTTTTCTCCTTTCCCATTGGACGTGAGCTTCATCATCGCTTGCTTAGGCACTGGCGGATCTAACATGAACCGCTCTACAATAATATCACGAAAAAATGCACGCCGTTTATGATTAAGATCACCACTGTTTGACTCTGTATAACAAAATGTGCTATGAATACCATCAGAAACGATGCATGGGAATGCCAGGTTTGTGGTAATGGGGGCCTATTCCTCGGTCTGTTGACCAAAGACGCGACTTAATATTATTCTTTAATTAAGTGGTATGAAACAAAACTGCATATTCGACACGTTAGAAGTTCCAAGCTCCACCTAGTCCTTGGTAAACCAGCGAATGAGCGTGCCATTTTGCTCAGGTGAAAATGGATCATTTTACAGCAACAAGCGCTTGAGGTGGTTGTAACCGAACTGTTGCGAAATTCGGACATATTTTTGACAGATATTGGTCACCGTGAACTGGTCATTATGTCTATGTTAATTTCACAACTACAGATTGCTCCGTTTAGGCGGCACGTTGTATTCCAGATTGATTTAAAAAGGGACGCGGCATTGGTCGTTTCCTGGCATATTGCTGGCGTTGCTGTGCATCTGACGGTGTTGGGCTGTCTGGGTAATGACGCAGGCAGGAGGAGGGGCACGGAGGGCGCGCGCCCACTCCCCTTAGGCTTCGAGAGGTCCAAAGAGCCCAGAGGGCTGGCTGGAGGTCGCATTAAGGGGCCGGTTCCGCAGTGCCGGACTCTCATATGCCTGTCAGAGGGCCCTTTGCATCAATCTCTGGCCCTGAACATGATGGGCCCCCCATGTCGATCAGGCACATCCAGTACCGAACAGAACGCTCCATGTTGGTCTGAGCCCCAGGTCCACCTCCCAAGAAGTGACACTGTCAAAAGGGGTCCCGTGCGTCGATGAAGGCGTCTTTATCACCCAGGCACAAGCAGTGTCGGGCACCCGGCTGCGTGTTGGTCCGGGCCTGACTGTCCATTTCCCAAGCGTAGATAAGGCCAGGACCCGCGATTGGTCGGGACCCCTGAGTCAATGAGGGACCCCTGTATCGGCACGGACCCAGAGTGCCTAACAGGGGTTCTGTGTTGATGAGGGGGGCAAGGAGATCGGGGCAGTGTTTGAGGGGCTCAAAGAGGGGTACAAAGGCCAGTCTGGACCGACGATCAGGGGCTCGGCTCGAGGGCTCGAAGAACTCAAGGGGCTGGTAGGAGGCTGTGTTAAGGGGCCCCGGCCAGCGGCGCTGGGTCCTCAAATGCCAGACAGAATGCCTGTTGCGCCAATCACGCCTCCCCCCCCCCCCTCCCCCGAGTCTATGGGGGCCCTATATCGGCCAGGTACCACCAGTACTGAACAGTCGGTTCCGCGTCGGTGTAACCCTTGGGAGCCCGTTTTCCAAGCAGGGGCAAAGCCGTTGACCGATAGTTGCATTAGTCGGAACCTCTGAAACAATGAGGAGCGCCTGTAACAATCAGGGCCCACAGTGCCTAGCAGGGCTTTGTTTGTCTGCATTGAACCCCAATGGAGCACCAGGGGTCTTAAAGAGCAATGTGGTGCTACCGTACCCTTCACAGCAGCGTTGTCACAAGCTGTTCGGAATTTGAACATACGTGCGAATATGGATGGTAGGAGCATGAGTATCAGAACAACACTGAGAGAGGTTGGGGGAGGAGGGGTAGGGGGAGGGGCTCTTTATAGAGTAAAGTTTCCGAGTGCCGCGAACATGAGGGAGGCGTTTAATGCGTTCACCGCACGGACTAATGTGCTCACGACGGCTGGCTTAATGCTCTCATTTCCGGGGGAGCACTCTCAAATGGTGGCTAGTCTTTTTGTCGGACAGTGCAGCGCCAAATCGCATCGTTTCGGTACTCAGCTGACGCCAAAATGAGCTTTTAGCACTTGCAAAAAGTCCAGCACATGCTTTTCATCTCCTCCCGCCTAGAAGAGTCCGCCGAAGCATAAATCACCATTTACTCGTGAATGGGCGTCACTGGTCGCCATTTTTCAGGACGAAACCCACGAAAGATCCGTTGGGTGGACGGGGTGGCATGTCAAATGTCATGAATCTCCGGGCCGCCTGTTTCCGTCCATTCCAGGCATCAGCGTAACTCAAAGCTTACAAGCGCCACTTGGACAAAGGTTGAGTGCCAGCGAGGTCAAAAAGTAATGCCATGGTTGTGAGTGGTTGGGTGGACGGAAACAATTTCCTTAAAGCAAGCTATTTCCGAACGTTATGAATTTACTGAATTCCCTAGAATATATAATCACTTTGGATGATTGTGTGCGGGCTCCGAGCACCTTCTAACCAATTTTTTCGCGTTTTTTTCTGAGCCGGCCACCTGAGCTGTGCCGCCCAGTTCGACGGCTGATTTTACGACCGCCCTTCTGCCCAGCAGCGCTGTGGATGGCTTTTCGAGTCGCACAGCGTCGCAGACCAGCCGCCGTAGGACCGTTCTGTGCCAGTCGGGCTGAACAAGCGTCCGCTCTCGTACCTGGTGACGCCAGACAACGGGCTCAGCATCTTTCCCCACGCCAGGAAAAGGCAAATGAGCCGTCTCCGTGACTGATACATTATTCGGGCTTATGAAGGTCTTCATGATGTATTGGCCTGCTTAGGCTCTATTGCTGACTGTGGGAGCAACTACTTCTTGGAGTGTTTCGAAGCACCTGTAATATTTTAAAGGTTTTATTAATAATCCAAGGAATCTAGCGACGCCTGCGTGATAATGCTCTGCACAAGAGGGTCTCTAACTCAAATCCGTTTTCCAAAACAGGAATCTTTCGCTGGAAACAGTGAGTTATTGACTTAGGAATGTACAACTGGGTATATGCCGCTATACTTGCAGCTAGACACATAGCACGGAAGGTGTCATGGATTCCAGCGAAATTTGCTCCCACGACTGGTCAGCTCTCGTGACAATCTAAAACATTAATTACCCTCTGTACGACGCACGTGTCAGCATTTACATTCTTTGTATGATTCTGTGGGGGAAATGTGCAAGAGTCAAGTCATTGGTATTCATTGGGAGGCACACTATCAGATAGCGATGGGTACAAATGACGTCATCAAGCGAGCACTGGCACTGGTGAGCTTGAGCACCATCATGAAATGCTGCAGTTTTCTCACGCTTGATAGCGTCGTTTAAACAGCACTTCCTGAAATGTGCAATATTTGCAACATAAGACCTTTAGTAGAGCTTTTAATAGTGCAAATGCAAAGTATGCAATGTCGAGTGCTGGTGTCTGACTTTCGGCATGCAGCTCGTACTTGCCAATATCTTTATTGATTCAATCGAGTGCAAAGCCAAGACGCATGATTATAAAAGTACCAATAACCATAAGGATCATGGTATGCAAAACTAGGGCAAAAATGGGGCGGCCATTTCACCTTCGCCACTTTTCCGGTGTACCATTGTTTCAAATTATTACAAAATACAGCCAGGGCAAGTATTCATCACCGTTTTTTACGTCTAGGACAATCTCATCGGAAATAATTTTCAGCTCCGAGCATGCATTAATACATACCTCAACATATTTGACTAATGTAAGCACTGTAATCAATTGAAATACGTTGATGGGCAAACTGCCACGATAAAACACATATGTCCAAATGTGGTTAGTGATTCCGATTGGCTATTGATTTAGCAATTTTTAGCGAAGCCACATCTTTTGAAGTATGCAAAACGTTCAGATTAAAATTTCCTGGAGATATGGATTCCGTGGGACGTTTTGTTAGGATGTAGTCGCCAGATAGAGCTCTCCTTATTTTTCACTTGTTACAAATTATCATTATACCTTGTTCACAGAAGACGTGCTGTCTCAGAGATTCTGTCGTGCGGTGTAGGCGAACATTGTTGGGGGCTGAAAAGCTGCTTTCCAACCAGATTGCTCTGGACAATAAAACACAGTTGAAAAATAGGTGAAATAGCATAGCAAACATTGTCTAACTTTCGCGGCAGTATGACAGCCATTCATATTTCCTTGTAGCTTAGGCTACAGATTATGGCGTCTGGCTGCGTGGCAGTCGTACGGCTAGAGCTAACTCATGAATCGCTTTTTCACTGCGAATACATTTTCATAGCATTTTCCCCACCTGCGTTCTGATCCGCGACCAGCTATTGTAGCATCAGGGTTCAGCGATAACCTCTGCAGCTGTCGGACACAACAAGTCTACGTCCAACCTGAAATCGGTCCCTGTCGAGCGATGTGTTATCGGTGGCCAGGGGCACCCACAATGGACTAAGAACATCTGCTTTTCTAATACATGTTGACGTGAAGCAATTCCAGCAAGGCTGCTCATAAAGGTCAACATGAAATCTCAGTAGAAAGGAAGTACAAAAAGCTCAATCACCTCGCCAGAGCCAGCGTCCATTAAATAACTCCTCGATGTCAGCTGCGAGTAGCCGCTACCTCTCGTCAATACCGAGTCGACGGAGGCGTTCGCGCCAAACACCAGTCGCGTAGCAACAATTCATGGCAGCGCAGTCTCAGGAGCCGGCAGGGGAGGGTGACAACAAGGTCATGGTCCTCTCACTACACGCGAAAGTCCAGCATTGACCCTTTTGTGACGTGTGGACATGATCGGCAGCTAGAAATGGATTGACTACTTCACACCTCTCAACGTCCCACACCCGCGCGGGAGGATGCGTCTTCGTCAGCGACACGCTCGGCTGGGTGTAACCGTGATCTCTGGGCAGCGTGACCCTGTAACGTGCCTTTCTTTTGTTTGGCAGCCGGCCGGATCGCAGTGCTCCAAAGCTCCTGATCAGGTCCACATACCCGTCGCGAGGAAGTCGTTTGGCACTCAGGGCGGTATACGGTATATATGTAGGTAACGATTTCGTTGTGGAGTTGGGTGTTGTGGTAGTACTCGTTTGCTTATGTCCAGGTCATCAGTCTGCACTGGTATAAATCGAATGTATGCTAGGATTTGCTATTATCATATCGGTATAGGGATATCGTCATGCGGCTTATCGCCGCAAAAGACAGAACGCCGGCTGGAGGAATTCGTTTGCTGCTCCCGGTCAATCCGAATGCCACTCTTATTCCAGTCAGTGACAAAGTAAAATGCATCATGATTTCCACATCAGAAATGTCTTCTTGCGACAGCAACCCAGTATCATTAACCTATCAACAAATCTGCCTTTAGGACACCTGGTAAAGAACATCAAGTAAGTATTTAGCAGGTAGCAAGAATACAAACAGCATATTTAGGACAAATGAGGTCATCAAGCATTTAATAGCTTTCGAAGCAACATCGGCTAGGTCGACAAGTTTGTCATTGAAACCGTGGTGGTAGATCCACTGAGCAGGTGGGGATGCGACTTTCACCTCGTACTTTTCCGCGCAGTTCCACGCAGTTAATGCAAAACGTTTACCGGGATACAATGAGACTGCCCCGCTGCCCAACCCACTTCCGATGTCCCCGTGATGAACACATACAAAGCCTCCAGCCTATTTGTGTAAATCAACTCACCATAATATGATAACCTATCAGGCTTCCAACGTGGTTGCGATGCTGTCATTATGTGCTGCTTATTGTGTATGTTTTTATCATCAAGCTGTCATTTTTCCATTAAGCGGACACCGGGAAAAAGAAGGCAAACAGAATAGTTCCATTTATCTGGCATGTTTTGGTAACGTATGGAGGGCCACAGCTATGTTTTGCTCATCCGTAATCGATCATGACTTGTACTGAGCTACGCGTCAGGAGCTTCAAAGCAATCTAAATACACGCTCACTCATCACAAAACGTACTTCAAAATCGTTGCACATCCATTGCAAGGTTACCTTGATTTAAAAGAGCCTTTCCGTGGCATTCCAATGTGAACACTGGCGTGAAAGTCTAACTAGATACACACACACATACATATATATATATATATATATATATATATATATATATATATATATATATATATATATACAATGTCGTAATCAGCAACATAAAATGTAATATATGTATATATAATGGTGATATGCATAAAATGTGGTAATATAGATTACATATAGATATATATATATATATATATATATATATATATATATATATATATATAGCCACATTACCACATTATCTATATATATATACATATATATATATATATATATATATATATATATATATATATTGCCACATTACCACATTATCTATATATATACATATATATATATATATATATATATATATATATATATATATATATATATATATAATGTGGTAATCACACCTAAAGCACAGCAATCGCTACGCATGTTTTGCCTCCCATTTCCCAGGAGCACTTAACAGGAAGGAATCAATCGATCTGGTGATCAAAAAGGCAAAACATGGGACTGGGTCGTACAAACCCAACATATGTCAACGTGCCAACCCGCAGGTAACTGATGACGTCGCAGGTTGGAGCAAATCCTACGATTTTGAAATGGAGATGCCATTTGAATCGGTTTAAATGGAACTGCATTAAACTGTAATAGGTAAATCTGGGCGCTCCGTACCACCCGGATATACATTGTTTGCATATTTATAGACAGCGTACCATTACGGCCCGCATCATATTGAAGGATTTGGTTGGCTTTGTCGACAAACGCGCTTGAATGTGCGTTATCAAACACTCCGAAGAGCGTCGCAAGCACCTCTCAGGTTATGTCAGGCTCGGAGGTCATATAAAGCTTTGATCTTAGTCTGAAACAAATACCAAACATTTTTTTTGAAAAATTAAATTGTTATGATATATGGTGGCCTGTACTCAGATTTGATTCATAACGATTGCGCGACGCTGGGTTGCCTTAGCTGTAGGCTGTCATCCTAATCAGCATTCGGAGTATGCAAACCTTGCAGGCTCTGAGTGGCATTATTTTGACGTGATCTTTGACGGCCTAAAGTAATCCTACGAGGTCGTATCATAAGATGTGGCTCGTTGGCTAGGTTAGTGCCACCGCAGCAGGCCAAATTATAAGAAAACTCATGAATCAGTTTTTCTTGAACGATTTGATTTGGGAAGCTAGTAAACTAACATAAAATAGTCCGTTAACAAAATGATGGGAAAGCGTCAGAGTACATGATATAATTGTGGTCAGTAAATCACCATGACCTCAGGCATGCATTTTGTGCGTGACACCCAGACATAGCTTCCCGATCACGCTTATGACGTGATTTGGCCGGACGTACGGTTGCCCCTACTCCAATTGCACTACACTAGGCGCGTTTTGCACTCGGTGAAACGCCCCCAGTCGATGACGTATGAACAGAACAAAACTAATCAACGGCGACTTGGTCCAAAACAAAACAGACATAAACAGCAAATAAGAGCAAATACTGTCAAGCCAGAAAAGTACGCAATTGTGGAGTGATAAACAAGTTGTATATGGCGAAGAAACGGTATTGTTTTGGGGTTTGGATTTTGCCGAAACGTACGATTTCTGGAAAAACTTATCCAATCTTCGGGCAAATTTCATGTCCACTGTATTTTCCATACCAGACAATTTCCCCAAATCTGTACATAACTCATCCCGTCGTCCATTTGGCATCGTTGTCCATCGGCTTGCAGAAGTGAGCCTTCTAGTTTTGGGCAGCTAGTGGGCTCTAAAGATCTGGCAGAGAATCGTGGGAAATAAAAAAAGAAACATTTTAGGGAAGCACATGCTTGTGAGCAATCCACACATGCACTGCTATATTATTGCACAACACAAAGTGGGTGGGCAACATAGGATCTTTTGACAACTATTCGGTGGCAGGGGGACAGCATTGCTGATCTGAAAGCCGGGGGTCTGCCCGCAGCTCCAGAGTACATACGGCCGGAGCAGGACCCCACTCTGCCCATCACGAACAGCATGATCGTCTCCCGAGCAGAGGCGCGCTTCGACAGCCAAGGCTCAACGATCGGCCGTTCTCTCCTCCAGAGCCGGTCAGAAGCCGGCGCCTCCGGGTCGGACCGACACTGGGCGCCGTCCGGCCGGACGGCGCCCAGCCGGCTGCTGGCCGTCGGTAGCCAGTTGAAGGTCATCTGCGGTCCCCTCGACGGACTCGCGGGAGCATGCAGGCGTCGGAGCCCCACAGCTGGTCACTCCGCCGGACGGCGGGGCGGGTGAGACGTCCCGGGACGGCGCCGCAGGATTGGCGCGGTGACGACGATACCGTCCGCCCGAAGGCGACCACGGCCTGACGGGTGACGAGCCGGGGGCGGGGCCACCACTGCCGGGGGTGGTGGATCAGGCCGGCCGGGGCGGCGGCAGCCCCTCGCGTGAAGGCCGCGCCGGCCACGCCCCGTGCGGATGCCCTAGGCGTGCCGCCCAGCCGTTCGCGATGGATGCCAGCGGTTGCACATTCGCTGAACTTGCTACGCATTCAACCAATGCTGGAAACTTGATTGGGCCGATCTGGCTGACGTCCCATGCGGTCGGTACAACAGTGAAGGCGGCTCAAAACCAGCAGGTGTCAGTCGCCGTGAGCCACCATGAAACTGAAGAACGACGGTGCGACACAGTTGCTGTGCCTGCGCCCAGGAGGCACCGTGACACACCGTGGCGTTGAGACGGGGCCAGTGCCACAAGTCGACACCACCTCCGATGGACTACAGCAGCAGAATCCGTATGCAAACGTAGGGCGAGCTCCGCTGTTGAGCTGTGTGTTGCGGCCAGCTACAACTCCAAACAACTATCTTAAAAACAGGACGGTTTTCACAGCCAATGCTACCGATGGTCGTGCTCAGTTGTGATAAAAATGTATTGCATTCCAAACAATTCAAAAGTCAAAAAGTTTGACATTTGGTTAAAACGGCGTATCGTTGTAACCGAACATGCCAGCAGAATGTTACTACCACTGGTGCTACAGCACAGTGATACAAAGCTGCGCGCCAACGATTCGTTGCTCATTGGCCCACTTACATTCCCAGTGGAGCAGCAGTGGCCGAGTCCTGTGTTTATCCTCTGCAGCTGGCCGCTGATCGTCCCAGCTGGTGGCAGCAGCCGCCCCAATAGCAGCACCGGCGGCCAGATCTCCGTGGCCGTCAATAGGCAAACGGCGGCAATGCCGGCGGCCCCCACTCCAGCGGCCGGCAAATATTGGCATAACCGACGAGGCCGCGAAACACGACCGCAGGCCTCCGTCGATGACCAGGGAGGGCGGCCCCGCCAGTGGTGCACGAAGGCAGCCCGCGAACGCTGTTTGTGCTACCGGAGAATATTGGCGGGAGACCCTGTCTCTGGGATATGGGGCGGTCCCGCTCAACTTCTGGGGTCGGACGGTATCCTCAGGTTACGTGTTAGCAGGTGGGAAGGGAAGAGTATTACTGCTTACGTCACAGTTGATGCCGGACTCGAGTGAGATTCAACAGGAGCGCTCACTGCAGCTGAAGCTAAACAGGGGCCGGTCAGCAGCTCGTCACGTTCAACAGCTTGCCACGTTCAACAGTTTGCCGCGTTCAGTAGCTTCCACATTCAACAGCTCGCCACGTTCAGCAGTTCGCCAAGTTAAGCAGCTCGCCGCATTCAGCAAATCACCACGTACAGCAGCTTGCCACGTTCAGCGACCAACAAGAACTTCTTGCTAAGACACAAAGTTACAATCTACCAATCAGGGGTCAAACTCTTTCCGGAATTAGTCGCAAACGAATACAGAACGCAAGACTTTTATAAAAAAAACGCACCTAGACACTTGTTTACACGGCCCGAGGGACTTGATATCCTCTACACCGCATTTCGAAGACACGAAATGGCTCATATTGCAAAGCAGGTCCCCACCAAATTTCCGACTTAACGGCGTCTGCGCCACAGGCCGCGTCGGCTGGCAACATCAATTTAAGATGTAAATAGGGCTATTGAGTTGCGCTAACGGGGACAGAAGTGCCTGAACGAGCTCCATTTGAAATCAGATAGTGCTCAAAGTCCTGCCCGCGGGATTGGGAGCGGCGTACCACGGGATTGGGAGTGGCGTACCACGGGACTCGGAGCGACGCACCACGGGATTTGGGAGCGGCGAACCACGAGATTTAGAGCGGCGCACCACGCACTTGAGATGCAGAGTTATCTTGGGATGTGAACACAGCTGTGTTGCACAATCCGCGTTTGTGTCGCAGATAAGTGTAGTGTCAGGCGACCCAGCGTGTAGATTTGAGCTGTTATGCCAAGAGTTGGGCGGAAATCGATTGTACAAATCATGTGTGGCGTTTGTATATGTCGCAGAAAGTCTTCCATTCTCTGTTAGGTTTCGCCATTGCGGCTTAAAGCATGAGCAATGAGCATCTCGTGCCTTCTAGTTTCCGCCGTAAATACTAGCCGCAATCGCCTCTCGTCCACTGAGTCTGCCATTGGGATCTCTCTGGCCCGACCAGACATGTCACCTGCTTTTCGAATACAGTCACCGCTGAAGACAGCAGCACGTACAGCGGTGCAGGTGCGCAACCAGCGTGGGGTCCGCAGCACAGATAAACTACCCACAAGCCATCGACGAGCAGTCTGACATGATTCAGTCAGCGTTGGACAAGATAAAACATCGTCTTCGCCAGCAGTGCAACATCGCCATCGACCGAGTGAAGTTTGAAGAGAGGCAACAGGAAGAGGGCGAGCCCTTCGATGCCTTCTTGGTTTCAGTGAGAGAGCTGGCCGCTGATGCTGAACTATGCAGCACATGCATGGACCAGCGTCTCACTACCCGCACCATGTCAGGACTTTGCAACCAAGAGACCCGGCGCAATCTTTTGGCACTGCGCCCATTCTCGCCACTGGAGCAGGCCATCGACATATGTCGTTCCGAGGAAGCGGCTCAGGCAAACAACGAGGTGCTACAAGACGTCATGAACAAAGCCACAACATGTTCAGCATCTCCAACTACCGCGATCAAAGTCAACGGCTTGGGCGCTCAGGCCCACCATGCGGACGCTGTGGTAGGTCCAGCCACCTGAGAGGAACATGTCCTGCAGCAGACCAGGCGTGCTTTTCCTATCGTGTCAGGGGACACTTCGCCATTGTCTGCCGTAGAAGGCTCTCGTCCCAGCAACTGCAGGCGGAGCCTGATGCATCACGGCGATCACACAGCAGACAGCGTTACCCATCACACCAGGCAGCTGTTCCCCAAGTCTTCGTTAGCAGTCTACATCTCAGTCTACAGGCCTCCAAGATTGCCATCAAGCTAGGAGATCCCAGTGGGATCTTCTTCGGCAGCATCAACGCAAGCCCAGACTCGGGGGCTGAGATCACAGTGATGAGCTCAGACACTGCACACACCCTAGGTGTACAGGACAGTGCCCTGACCAAGCCGCCAAGCATCGACGTCACAGCTGCCAACGGACAGTCCATGCACTGCATTGGCACCTTCAAGGCCATCATTCGCCTCAACGAGAAGGCAGTCGAAGACACAGTCTACGTCTTCAATGAGTCACGAGGACTTCTTCTCGCCTGGTTTACGGCCCAGAAGCTCGGCACCTTCCCAAACCATTACACACAGCCCGCTGGTGACTTCCAGACCCGGAGCGCAAGTAGTCACTGCGTGTCGCCAATACGCTCAACGAAGAACACCGACCAACAACAACAGCGGAAGCAGCTCCACAGTGACATTCTCAAGGAGCTCGCCGACGTCTACACATCTGATGACAGCAGTACATCTCTTAAGCCGACGGCAGGCCCACCAATGGTCATTCACGTCACAAAAGATGCCAAACCCTTCGCAGTACACAACGTGAGGAGCCAGCTGGAAGAAATGGTTCCACAGGGCACCATCACCCCCTTGGGTGACGAGCCATCAAATTGGTGTCATCTACTGATGCTGGTCACAGAGTCTGACGGGGGAGTGCGGATATACGTTGACCTCACCAAGCTCAACAAGTTTGTAAAAAGGCCTCTCCATTCACTCTCTGCTCCAAGAGAGGCCGTCTCTGGTATCCCCGTGAACGCAAAGATCTTCTCCACGCTCGATGCCAAGTCAGGATACTGGCAGCTCCGTCTTCAAGAAAGCAGCCAACACCTCACAACGTTCATCACCCCCTGGGGGCGCTTCAAGCTCCTCCGAGCGCCCATGGGCCTGGTCTCAACAGGGGACGAGTACTGCCGACGTGGAGATCAGGCTCTCCAGGATCTGGACCACATCGTCAAGGTGGTCGACGACATACTTGTCTGCAATGAGGCATTCGAAGACCACGCAGACCGTCTACGAGCTGTTCTCACACAGTGCCGTCAGTATGGCAGCACGATCAACGAGAAGAAGTTCCGCTCCTCACAGGAAGAAGCCTTCTTCTGTGGCTTCAGCCTGTCTTCAGTCGGGAAGGAGATCGTCCCGGGCAAGGTCACAGCCATCACCAACTTCCTGAAACCTTGGTTGAAGGTTTACTGAAACTTTGCAAGACTTTCGTGTGGACACCGGATCGCCAGACAGCCTTCAACGACGTCAAGAAGGCTCTGGCACCACCGCCTGTGCTGTCTCATTATGATCCGCATCTCCCGAACGGTTCTTCAGACCGACGCTGCCCGTCTGAAAGGGCTTTGATACGCCCTGCTACAAAAGCACGGTGATCGCTGGCGCCTAGTCCAATGTGGGTCCAGGTTTCTCTCTGACACCGAGTCACGCTACGCAATGGTGGAGTTGGAGCTCCTGGCAGTGGTGTGAGCCCTGAAGAAGTGTCACATCTTTTTGCAGGGCCTGCAACACTTCAAAGTCATCATCGACCACAGGCCCTTGATACCGATCTTGAACAATTACACCCTGGATGCCGTCGAAAACCCACGTCTCCCACGTCTGAGGTCTGCCGTCCAGGTCTGCCTCAGGAACCGATGGCCATCGACCCGCTGCCATCGAGGATCTTTGAAGATGTCCCTTCCGACCTCTTCTCTCATGCGGACAGAGACTTCTTCGTCTACGTGGATAGACTGTCTGGCTGACCAGTTGTCTATCAACTCCCACGGGGTGACACAACAAATCATAGGATCATGGGAGCCCTCCAAGACGTCTTCGTCAGTCTTGGAGTCCCCGTCAGACCCAGGGCAGATGGAAGACCCCAGCACAAGAGCCGTGAAGTCGCCAACTTCCTGAAGCGTTGGGGAGTACGGCATGTCATGTCGACTCCGTATTACCCACAATCCAATGGGCATGCGGAGGCGGCAGTGAAGGCCATGAAGCACCTGGTCTCCAAGGTGGTGACTGATGGTTCTACCGACAACGACGACTTTTACCGAGGGCTCCTGGAACTGCGAAACACGCCTCGAGCCGATGGCTGTTCTCCAGCTCAGGTGGTCTTCGGCCATCCCATCCCTTCCTTGTTCCCGCTCATCACAGCAACTTCGCTGCTGAGTGGCAGGAGCAAGCAGAGGAATGTGACTCCAGGGCAGCAGCGTCTCTTCGCCGTGCACAACAGCGCTACAATGATTCTGCATATGCACTGACGCCGCTCAAGGTCGGCACCCGCGTTGGGCTGCAAGATCCGATCAACAAACGCTGGGACAAGGTGGACACCATTGTGGGCATCGGGTACCACAGAGATTACCTGACCAAGACACCAAGCGGCAGAGTCTCCTGGAGAAACAGGCGCTTCCTCCGCCAGTCACTCCAGTCCCCTCAAGCGCCACCACACGGACCGACGACTACCTCGCCATCAGAAGGAAAGGCCCCAGCACCTCGCCGTCGAGTGCGATTTCAGCTCCCGCCGCCATCAGCTCTTCGACGGAGCGTCCGTCAAAGGACACCAAGCCGCCTGGGCTACGACATCTAAGAACTGCTCCCCCAGCAGCCCCGAAGAGGGGGAAGATGCTGTGAGCTCACCCAGCCGGCCCGGTGGCACAGCATGCCGTCCCTCCCGCGTCGCGGCGCGGCCTCGGCCGCGCGGCGGAATGCGACCTACCGCCGCGGGCGCTGACCTCCGTCCCGTGGCGGACCGTACGGGACGCGTGATAGGTGCGCGTATGCAAGCTGACTTCTGAATGGTAGTTCACCAGACCTAAATGTTATGTCGTGCCTGCCTGGGATAGCAGGGGCAGGACGCCACCGCACTCAGTCCAATACATATCGCCGCGTCGCTGCATGTCTCTCTCTGACCGAGCTGAGCTGAACCAGTGGACAAAGACATCACAAATGTAAGCGGCAAGGACCAGAACCTCATCAGAGGATTTTATCAACCTTCATTTTAAGATTCAGCAGGATGTTATTCAGAGACCCATTCTTTCAAAATTGTTCGCGAGGCTGGGCAGAGAAAATGGCTGAACCTATTCCAACCTTTTGTCTTAGAGTCAGGAGTGGTGAAGAGGCCAAATAACGTGATATTACACCGCTGGTGTTCATTAAAGTTGATACAAATGAATAAAAACAATGCATATTAACCATTTCAGACAGTTTTCGTACTCTGTAGAATGGTACATCAATAATGTAGTTACGCAAAATTTGGCCATTTCAATTTTTGCATGCATGTAGTCTGGTTCAGACATCCGCTTTTGGCACTTCCAGCATAGCTCCTTCCAAGGCTGGTTAGTAGCATGTCTGAAGATATGGGAAATTGCTGCATCCCCACAACAACCCCAGATTCAGTAAAATTGTCGTTTTTTTCGCCTCGCATCACACCCGCCAACATGCCCTTTCTTGTCGGTAACTGTAATGGAAACTGCTGCCCCACTCAATAAGCCCTCAGCAGTCACAAGCACAGGTGACCACAAGCTTCCATGACGGCATCTTGGCAGCGAGACCGGAAAGCGCTCGCGATGACACACAAGATAACAGTGGCATCTGACCCAACTTGAACCGACATATTCCACAATTCATTTTGTTCATGTCGCTTTGACAAAGATTACAGAAATTCGATAGCACGGAACCGAGCCGGAACACAGACTCCAGTAGATGAACTTAAGGGGAGTGTTCCACATTTGCATGGTACTTTGAAACAAAAAAGCCATTTTGAAGACCATTCAGTGTAGTTCACAGCGCTACCTTTCTTAAGATCCAATTCCCTGTGTCTGCTCCTCAATACGTCACTAATAATAATTTTTCGACCTTGATCATCACATGAATTATGTAATGGTAGGATATGAATGACATTATTATGACGTCATGAATGTTTGGGTGACCTTAGAATAATCTCGAAATAATCTGTTTTGTCTAGAGCAGTTTTTCACACTTAAAAGTATGCCAATAGCAATTTCCGGCGTCCAAAGGTAAAACCCTATAAGTTAATCTTTGGCCACTTTGAGTTTTTTACGTCCTCTGATTCGTCTTCTCATGCTGAATTTAGACATTTGAACCAGTAGTTGAAATCTCCGCAAGCTTTTAGCTAAAAAATGGTCTAAAAGCCTGTGAAACTTGAACTGATGGGCTTTATCACCATATTCAGCATGGGTAGACAAATCAGACGACAAAAAAAAAACGCAAAACGGCCAGAATCAACATATGGTGTTTCACCTTTGGACGGCAGATTTGTGAGCTTGTTTCATCAATCTGATGCTTGCTTTAGTGTCTTCAAATGTGGAGCACTCCCTTGAATGAAATAGCGTGCTCTAACAACGTTTTTAGAATAAACCAGCCAATGGATCATTTTATGCGTGAAAAAGAGTTTTAAATTACCAGAACTCATCAGCATAGAATCAACCATGATGACCTGCAATGAAAACGTACTAACCATCGTTTTATATTTGTTCAGAGGCTGTGCAGATTGTTAGACATTGGATGGAGGACCGATTGTCAGTGGTCGACCAACGCAACCGACACCATTCTGGTTGTGCCAGTATCTGATTTCTGACCCATGTCTCATCTATCTCATTTGCTGTACTGCCATTGAATCTCACATCATATGGGTTCAATATTGTAGTGTTTTCTACAGCTCAGCTACAGAGTTTCTGCCGCTCTGAACCTACATCAACATAGCATTAACCTCTGAATCAGCTTCCAGTACAAGTCAATTGATATAAGTAACCATTACGTCACACAGGCTCCAGCTACACAGGCACCAGCTACACAGTCACCAGCGGCACAAGCACCAGCTGCAACAGGCACCAGCGACACAGGCACCAGTGACACGTGCACCAGCTACACAGGCTCCAGCGAAACAGGCTCCAGCGACACAGGCACCAGCGCACCAGCGACACAGGCACCAGCGACACCGCCACCAGCGACACGGGCACCAGCGACGCAGGCGCACTTCCACCTCGTCCGGCTCCCAGGTCAAATCTACAGCGTGGTAGTCCACCGACCCTGACGTGACTTATCACTCTGGAGCCTTCTGCCGATCACACCTCCTGACTCCATGTCATCTCCGTTAACCACCTCATCCAGACATGCAGGGGGTGTCAACCTGAACAGGCGATAACAGCTTATCGTGAGAGCCTCCTTGCAGCCACAACACAGGCGTGACACTACAGGATGTCAGCAAGAACACCATCTGATAGAAATTTTGTAGCATCTACCAACTAGGCGTGCTACAACTTGTAAGCTTGACAGGCAAGAAGAACATGAACACAGCATAGACGTATTGTACAAAGCCTTTTTTAATTTTGCTCAGAAGTCATGGTTCTCAGCCCTTTTTGGCTTTCCCATTCGGCAAGCCTCTCTCAAAGGAAAATACAAAAGTTTTTACCAAGAAAAACCGTTGCCACTCTGGCAGCTGCAACTCTGACAGCATTTTAGAGGGAGCCTGGTGGTTGAATAATTGAAATTCTAGCAGGGTGTCTGTTTCCTTAAAATCTAGTTGAGTGAGACGCAAGATTCTAATGTGGTTGACTAGTGCACCACTCATAGAAGCCATCGCTGTTATTCTGCAATGGTGAGCACAGGGCTTCAGCTATCAGGTACTCATTTGTAAAAGCTAGGCAATCATCTTCAACTAACAGCAAGACTTTATTAGTTACAGTGACGGTATCAGGACATGCTGACTGTGTCTTTGGATGTTGTATTGCAAATATATGGATCATCCAGGCGATAGTTTCAGCTTCCTCGCATTCACTTAGGCACTGTAGGCAGTGTTCTTCAACTAACAGTAAAAGTTTAATGGTTGTAATGGTGGCATAAGAGAATGCTGTTTGACTTGCCAGTGGTGTACGACTTTTACGTGATGTGGATGTCGAAAGGTGCCAGCTATTCTTTGTGAAAGGTTCAGTTCTCAACGTGTTTACTTCTGAGCTGACAGCACTGATCTTCAACCAGCAGTTGAGCTTGGTTAGTTACAGTGGTGGTATAAGGGCTTGCTAGTTGTTTTACTTGCCTGTGGTGCGTGACTTTTGTGTGGTGTGAGAGCAGACATATGTGTGTTATTCCGGGCAAGGGCTGTAGCTGCCAGGCATTCACTTCCAAGCTATAGACATATGATCTATAACGAGCTGTTAAGCTTCGTTAGCTTCATTGATGGTACCAGGACATGCTGTTTGTTTGACTTGCCTGTGGTGTATGACTTTTAATAAATATGAAGGAAATAGTATGGGGTTCGTCACGTCTGCCTCGCATGTATTTGGCGGACGCAGGTTCGGAGCATTTCTGGATTCACGTATGATGGTTTTTAAGTGTACTGTTTGCCTAACTTTTTGAAAGCCACCTTTTCACTAGTAATTATCAGCACGGCCTAAAACATCGAGTACGGCCTATGTTACCAATGTTTGCTTTGTAACACTGTTTAACCATTACTTTCTCATCTATTGAAGATCATTAAGTCAGCATAAGAACTTTGAACACGTAATGGTTAGCATTTATCCAAGCATGGCTGTTCCTTATAACAGAGCTTCATTGGACGCAGAACTTCGTCAAAGGTGTTGAGGGCGGGGCCGAAACTCATTTGTGGATGAGAGAGGGATCGCAGGATTTCGTCTGAATCCTGCTCCAGTGTTTTAAGCATTATGGTTGACGTATTATCGGAAGAGCTTGACCTAACATTTTGGGGTCATGGGCTGCTTTAGACATGCAAAGGTCTGCCGTGCGAATACATCTCCGGTGTCATTCAAAGAGTGTAGTACAGCAGGACTACGCCAGCTCACCATGGTCAGCAGGCGCCAAGCGCTGAGCTGCAAGCCAAGGCCAGAGTGACTTTGCGATGCAACCGGGACTTCTGAATCCGGTGAACCACGCTCAGTATGTTATTGCGCTCCCCATGTTCTGCATTCGCCGTGACTGACCGGCATCTGGAGCAGAAATGTACGGAGGCAATGGACAACAGGCGTCGTCATTAGTTTCTGACCGAAGTCCTCAGCGCTGCCCATTTACCTTGCGGGATATCCGGCTCTTCAATTAGCTTTTTAGCAGACTGCGATGCGCTCGGCTTTCTTGTCCGGCTTCCCACTCAAGCAGTCATTCATCTGGCAAGCCCTATTTCATGTGATGTTACGCTCCTTGCACACCAAAAGACCGTCTTAATGTGGTTTAAATCATTTACAGGTGCGCACGTTTTTGAAAAAATAAAAATAACTGAGCTAATCGCCGACGTTGAACATTTCTTCAAGCGAAATGCCAGCTCATTGTTCTTATTGACTCGTAATAATCGAACAACGGCAACTTTATATTGAAGTCATTAAAAAGGCCTCCACAGATGGAGGGCAACGAATTTGCTGTAGTTTTGTGCTCAGGCCTTTGATCGTCCCTTAGCGTCTAGTGAGACCCCAACCCCTAGCTTTGAGCCCATGGGGAAACCCCTGTGTAGAAAGAAATTTTGCACAGATTGTAGTATTACTTCCTTTAAGTAGGGCACAGGCAGAGAAACATAAAAAAGTAAAAACAAGGATACAAGCAAAAAGAGTACTGAGCCCTGGTTTTTCGGCACTATTCGTTGGAAATTCTTCTGCTGACAGCAATCGACCTTCAGCATGCCAAGATGTGCAACTAAAAGACGTTAGCAAGCAACCATTGATAATGATGTCAAAACTCGATGTTTCAAGTCGTGCTACTGGTCATGAAGAAAACAAAGACAAGAATTTAGACTTGTGGTCATGAACATAGCTTTAAAAGGCAAGTTTTGAACATAAAACAAAGACTTTCTTAATGACAACGCTTACCAGTGCCTTCTGATGTATCGAAGGCCATTTATTGTTGGGTAAAGCAAGGATTAAGGTAAAAACGCTGAAGGAACAAACCAGCGCCTGTTCATTCATTTTGCACTGTCAATGATTAACGCCTTAGAAAAGGACATAGATGATGCCGTTCAAGCATACTCGCACGTGTTTTGCTAACGTAATGACGTCGCAAACCATACGGACGGCTTCCTCCCTTTCTTTCACTGACCATCCTCCTCCATCACGGCCACTCTGCGCCCGCTCCTCCCCGCTCCATCCCCTTCTTCCGCCACCAGTAATTGGCGCATTTATCGGAGGAAATGGGATGCTAGTACAATGGGCTGCCGGCAGCGACACCGCGGAGCCGTCACCCCAGGCGCCGTGTCCCGCTGTCCGCGGCAACCTCTGGCCGCCATCAGCAATGCAGAGGCCGCTTCGCAGCGACTAACGGGGGCCAGGGTTAGCCAGGTAGGCGCCGCCGGCGCCGACGCTGGTGGCGGGAGAAAAGGGCGGGCCGCCCGGAGGCGCGCGGCGGTATTGATTGCGCCTGGACCGGCTCCAAGCGGCCGGGACGCGCGCGCCGCGCCGCGACAGCCGTCGCGGGCCGCTCGCGCCGCCGCCGACACCCGGCACGATCTATAATTAATGGCCGGCGGCGTGGAGTGGCGCCGCTGACCCCCTCCAGGCGCGATCAGCTGACCGGCGGCGCGGCGTCAGCTGATACCCACTGGCGGTCGGTGATCGGCCGACTCGGCTGGGCTTAGATGGCAGGATGGGTCGCTTGGAGGATTTTTGTTGAGCTCCGAAAGTTAATGATGTCATTAACTCTCTCCACCTGCAAAAATGTTCGATGAAAATTGACTGCTTTGACACTCAGAATATGCCGTGAAACTTTAAAGCCCACGCAAACATATCATAAAATTGCACCTGGAAATGCTTGAAGCCATCGGCCACCCGCTATTAAACCGTCACGCAGGAGTATCACCAGTTTGTCAAGCAGTATTTTACCTTGTGTTGAAGCGATCGATGTGGCACCAGGACAGCAGGATTAACGGCGGCAGCCGTTTTGTCGAGGGCGTATGGTGTCAAAGTCAAACTGTCTTTGTGCACCTCGCGATCAACAGGAGCAGAAAGGAGCAGGTAAAACGCAAATGGAAGGGGAAAAAGTTTGAGGCATGACTTTCCAGCCATGTGAATTATATTTATTTGAAAAGGATGTCAGGGCAGCTCATGATATCTGTGTGCCAAGCCACATGCGGTTACGTCGCGGGGTGGCAGCTCAGCTCAGTACTGAAACTGCAGCCAGACAGGTGCATGGGTCATTCAGCGGTCAGGGTACGCACGACATACGATGGCGCATCGAAAGCCCGCATGGCTATCTTATGTGGTCCGATTTGAGAGGCACAATGGAAAGTGGCGCATCCATAATGAGCTGTGCAATCATGAGCCATCTGTTTACCTTTCTTCGTAATCTACATGGTCTGCACGCATGATTCATCTCATGGTCATTTCAGTGTGGAAATCTACATTACAGGAACAGCTATTGCGCGTAATCTTTTTTCTTCACGGCGCTGCGCAAAATATTGCGAGGAAGTATTTATGCAGCTCACCGAAGTCCACCAAGTGTAGTTTCCCCACTTTTGTAGAGCGCATTCAAGCTCTGTTTTTCGGCGATCCTCACGCCCTCTTGCTTGCTGGGAGGATGGCAAACTCTGAAGCATTTTTTTCTGAAAATGCCGAACTCTAAAAGCCGAACTTTGGGGAATGTGAAACTGATGTCACCATACATGCCGAGCTGGGACGATGCAATCCATCCGCGTGGCTTGCTGCAACTTGCGCGCATGAAGTTCATGGTAGTCACTCCCGTATTGAAGTCCATTTTCGCGATATCGTTTACTGTGCGTTATTATTCTTTCTGGATGGCACTGTGACACAAAATCTTAATCAGTGTCGCCGTCACCACATCAACGAAACATGTCTGACCATACAGCGTCCACAGAAACTAATTAGGTTTCATTCCGTTTGTTGGCAATCACCCGGTTCTATGTTTGTTGTTCGTTAGGAGCAGTTTGAAGGGGCATTCTTTTAAGTTGTTTGAATTTTCGTGTGAGCATTTGTAGAGCGTGAGAATAGCACTGTCCTTTATGACCTGCCATCTATGACTGGCGGTGTCTGTGTGAGGCACGAAACCCGCTCTCCAGACGTCATAACAAGCGGTTTCCAACATTATTATACACCGCTTGAGTGCGTCCCGCGCTGAAAAATCAGAACTCAAGGCATGGGGCGCGCTAAACGGCACTTTACTACGAATTTGTGTATCACATAAAATCATGCAACGAAGTAACTTGCCGCCCCCCTCCGGCGTTTGTTGTGGAGCCATTGACACACCAGCTGCAGCGGCGAAGACAAATGTGCCTATGAAACAGTAAGGTACAAGCGACATCCGTCACTATTATGAGGTGGATGGACGACTGACGCGTCATTGACACGCATGGGGTTCGCTCTGACCAATGCCGGTGACCGAAAATGCTATAGAGGGCTTGACACAAAAGTAAAGTAAACGCCAAAAGTGAACATAGGGTAATGAGGGACCACTGTCTTATGATACCAAACTTTATCGAAAAATATCGGAGACAAGCGTTCAGCCCTGGGCCCTCTTCGAGCCCAGAACCAAAAACTCGTCCCAGATATTTTTATATTACGTTTGGTATCATGGCATTATGATTTCTCATCACCCTGCTATGTTTCCCTAATTGCGAGTCTCGAACCAGCACTCCAACATATGACGTCAAAAGTGTCGCAAGAAAGCTTAAGGTTTTAACAGCATGACGACCATGAGCGGTAAATCAGTTTGCAAATCCTAGACATCTGTGTTGTTTTTATGCGTCTTGGTGAATGTTTGGTGATATGGCTTATACGCTGGCGGGGCGGGGTAACGCGCTTGGGGTGGAGAGGACGAGGCAATGCTCCTCTAAGGCATATAAACTCCATTCGCAGCTTGCATATGTTTCGGCTTGAATCTTAAACAGCAGACCCTCAATTTATGCATGGCACTGGCAGTCATGGAGGTTAATCAGGTGATTTTTTTTTGCTCGAATTTAATCTTGAGGTCATCAGATGCAATCTTCAGTCTTATAATCAGACCAGGTGTGGCCCCAGGATAATTTCTGAGAGGCATTTCAAGATAGACAGTGATGTTTTAGGGGCGCCGCCCAGTGACTGATCACTTGCTATCAGCGGAAGCGATGCCAAGTTGAAGTGAATTTTTACTTCATCGAAAGCATCGCAATTTCATTTATAACGTTTTTTCGACTTTGGGTTATCAAAAGTGGGCGCTGAGAATATGTAGAGAGGGTAATATTTCAGGTGCATGTGCAGGATTACGCATTAGGAGAAGGCGCAGCTCACCATTTGTTTGCGGAAACTCCCAGTTGATCTTCCTACATGTACGTAAAATGTCCTGTGTACAATTTAATAACATGAAATATTTGGAATATGGTTATTTTTCCGCGTTCAACTCGATTTCTTAACCATCTACATTTATATACATATATGCATGTGTGTGTGTGTTATATATATATATATATATATATATATATATATATATATCTAGATGGCTCCAACTTGCATTTTTATTCAGTTCATTTGTGTATGCTTGTTGACATCAGACAAAGTTGACAACACGCAAATCAAAACACTTTCAATCACTTTGAACAACTTATTTGGATTGTCATGGTTAACCCATGTCAAGGGCAGTAATGGGTATACTCCACAAAACAATCTCTCTTCTCCAAAAAGAACACAACTTTTAGATGACCATGCCAGTATTGCTGCTTGCCTCTTCAGCTGCAGCAAATGCATCCATTTGGGTTTGTTTATTCATATTTAATGACAAAATTTTATAAGGTGGCTTCTCATGTTAAATGGGGTGGTCTATTTGCTACATCCCAATATTTAACTCCTATTATAATTACTATGCAGCTTAGAGTATTCCTGTGTTAAAAATCTAGTGCGTATATGCAGTACAGTCATTTGCCGGTCAGCGAACCATGACAACTATAGAAAACATGTGGTTAAAGCAGCCATAAGGGACCACTGCTAATGCTTTGCCAGGTAGCCTGGTGAGTCAGACACTCGAAAGGCTTGGATTTATTATTATTGAGCACCGCCATGAACCAAGAAAACGGTTAACCCAAGGTTTAAGAGGGCAAAAATGGCGGTAAAAATAAGTTCTGTGCTTCAAAATGTCTCCTTTATTCCCTGTGAATCGTTCACGCTTGGGCGCATATGAAACATGTTTGGGCGGCTGGCGAATTAATCCAATTTATGTATGAAATACGTACAAGTTTGCAGTTGGAGCATCTTGCAGAGAAATTGGTCAAAATCTTAAGCAGTAGATGGTTCCTCTGAAGACAATCGAGAAGGAAGGAAGAATAAAGTGGCATCACACTGATATGATGCCAAGAAAAACAAAAGTAGCTAAATAAATATAAAGACTGGTAGTTTTCTCGCAAAATTTTGTAATCAGCTGATCTGACTTAAAATCTGTTAATAGAAGTGCTTAAATGGTGACATTCATCTTGCAAGTTTAATTCATAAGACATTTCTAAAACTTTTCACCCATGGGTTTCGGGAGTGATGCAATTTAGTGGTCAAGTTTCCTTGGGAAAAAAGAAATACGTGGAGCAAAATTATCTACCAGGCCTTGCTGGTGTTTGCACTAGGCTCTGCTTTCGTGGCGTGGTGGTGAGACCAAAAAGTAGGGGATGAGTGAAAACCTGCATTTGGCGCACAGCTGCAGATTGTGATGCATTTTGTAAGCAAACCAAACTTAATGCGTGCAAGCGGCTGGGGTCGCTGGGGTTCTTGGGCTTGGAGGTACCTGGCGCCCTTGTTCTGTGCATACATAGACATGATTCAGATGTAGGTGAGGCAGGACATAGCCATTGGTGTCCAGGTTCTGCGGAGCCTCGTTTATGCTTGGTGGTTTCAAGTGAGCTCGGTTTTGGATGACATCTGAAAACCTCAGAAAGGGAAATAGGGGTTTGCATGTGCGATTAGACAATGACAGGCAGAAGTGAAAAATTCGCATAAAGTACGGGGAAAAGGAGTGAAAAATTCCTCCTCATAGGGTGTTGCTTTACACCCAAAGTCGGCAGTTCTAGGACACTGCTAGAACGCGGAGTCATGCTGTGCGGTGCAGCCTACCACCGACTCAATCCGCGGCCTTTCTCGCCTTGGAACAGCGCAGTTTGAATGGAGCGCTTCACATTTGCATGTCTTTTTTTTAGCTGAAACAGCCATCTTGAAGATTATTCGGTGCCATTCACAGCCCTGCCCTTCTCAAGACCTAAAACCCTTTAGTTTCTGAGTTACACGCCCGCGAAGATGTGCAGGCTATCTCAAGGAAACAATTTCAAGACCATCCAGGCATGCCTGACGCCATGATGACCATATTCAAGTTATGCCATTCTTTTTTCAACGCGGCAGTCAAGGCCAAGAAAAAGACGATTCTCGGGTCGTTCATATCTGGTGAACGATTGACCATATCTGAGCACGATTTCCAGACATAACGGTCGTCAATTGGCTTTCAACGCATGTTGTGCAGGGTACGATGGCGAAATCAATGCCGTATGAAGGAGCATATTTACTTGACAGATAATTTGCGTTGTCTGTAGCAGCATTTTCCACTCAACAGTACAGTAAGAGTAATAAGTGAGGTTATTTCATCGTACCTGATGCTTGCTTCTATATCTTCAAATGTTGAACATTCCCTTTAAGCAAGGCACGTTTTCCGCCCTTGCTGAGCGCTGAAACGGTCTTCAGCTTTGGGTGAACTTGCGGCTAGAGTCATAAGAGGAACATTCATTTCAACAACCTCAGGGATGAGTTCTCATGCGTTGTGCCTCATATTGCGGAGAACGTACTGGGGGGATATGTTTGTCCTCTTGGCAAATGGCACAGGGACAGTTGTCCCCCTGTCCCTCTGGTGGCGCTGCCACTGGGCGCGTCAGAAGATCTGGCACACACAGCTTCTACGCGACGAAGAATTAGAATGTTACGAGCTTGAAAACGGGAAGAATTAAATGAAAAGGGTCTCTTCAGGTTACATGAGTGACATGTTATAATGAAGCATATCTGGCGTTCGTTCCTATAGCTGAGCTGTTTAGACCGCCTGCCTTCCAATAGCTGAGCTGTTTAGACCACCTGCCTTCCGATCCATCCTGCCGTGGCGGGCTGTTGAATTCGAGTCGTTTGAGGCGTCCGCTATTTGTCCTCCACAGACATGGTCTGTGACCGGCGGCAGCGTCCGCGATAAAGGTCAGGGGACGTCAGGGGTCAGGATGGGCCGTGCCGAGCATTGCGGCACGTTTAAGTTTCGCCACCAAATCGTGCCGTTAACCTGAAATTGCACAATTGGTGGTGGGGATGCTCGCACAGCAAGCACTTTTGGCGAGAGATCCTCAGTTCCGAGAAATCCGTTCACTCAAAAAAGGCCAGGATTAAATTTTAGTTTTCAAAAAGTCAACGCTTTCATGGGTAAAGCCCGTAACCGACTGCTAGTGGGACATTTGTGACCCCTTAAAGATTTTCCAGGGGACCGTGATAATAAAAAAGTGATGCCCGCAACATTTTGTGTGTCATTTCTCTAATCAGGTAGCCAAAAGCTTCCTAACACGGCCAGATTTCAAATTTCCTCCGAAACCCTGCAAACGTGGGTCAGATTCTTGCGAACTCGCCAAGATCTAATGTAATCTTATCGACTAGGTGAAACATGTTTCTCTTGGCCACATCGTTGTCTACTTCCCAAAATATCTTTGAATTTTTGTTTGCATGCTGTCGGCCATTTTAAACGGCATCGTAGGCCAGACCATTGGCATGGCTTGTAAAAGTGATATGATATTAGAAAAA
Source organism: Pollicipes pollicipes (assembly GCF_011947565.3). NCBI lineage: Eukaryota > Metazoa > Arthropoda > Thecostraca > Pollicipedomorpha > Pollicipedidae > Pollicipes > Pollicipes pollicipes. The sequence goes on from NW_023596921.1 coordinate 24,923,564, forward strand.
AATGTTACCTTTGTTATTTACTGTTATCTGAATTAAGGGATATTAAAATGACAGGAAGCACATCAAATCCATGACGAATACGAAAATGGAGCCCAAACGTATCGTCCATGAAGGGGGGGGGGGGGGGGAAGAGGGAGGGAGGACTAAAATACTGGCATGTCAAGCAGCATGCTCGTTCCCCAAAACCATTCACCTCATCGCTTTGGACCTTTCGCCAATCGAAGAGCTCACAATAAGCAGTGCTTGTTGTGTGAGTTGTGACCCCTACCACTCAATCGCGCAATTCCATGTCAACGGCAGAATTTGGTGGCGAAAGCTTAACGTGCCGCAATACTCGGCACGGTCCGTCCCGCCCTCGGACGGCAACCGACCTTCGGCGCGACCGCTGGCACAGGCCGCGGGTCATACCTGTCAAGGGCAAATAGCGAGCGCCTTAAAGCGACTCGAACCCACCGCACCACGGGTGGGTGGATCGGAAGGCAGGAGCTCCAACCAACTGAGTCACCTGGACGGACAGCTTGGTCGGGCAAGATTGGGCGTAATGAAGTGAGCATGGAGGTGGCAATACCGTGATATTTTCCAGTGTCGAAAACTTCATCAATGCGAACAAAAAACCTCACATTTGATGCGCCATGCCATTCTCTCTTTCAGTTACAAAAATGGTGTCCTTGGGTCAGATCAAAAGCCACCAAATTTTACAAGTTTCCAAATGCTTGCTTGCACAGAATTCAGATCTCAGGCGCTACCGCTTCGTTCGCTGCGATACCTTCCCCCTTCGACGCGCTCCAGCCAATGTCCTATTTCCTAACCATTCACTTCCCCATTTTCCCCAATATTCTTCCTATTTTCTCACATGAACCTATTTTTCTTAAATTCCTATCCCACCCCTGATTTTCTACCACTCAGCAGCCCCTCCATGATATCGCAACTGCAGTCGAAAATCAGGTTCGTCAAAGGATAAAATTTTTGCGGCGATCGGAGCAATAGGTTTTGACATTTGGTTTGTCTGAATGCGATTATTATGCAATTTGTGAAATTAAGTGTTCTGTGGTCTCGGCTGTCGCTTTTCCACGTGAAATTTCCTTTCGCATTTTTAAAGTGTTTGACCCTAGGTCAGGTCACGATATTGATATGCCCATGAACAACGTGTTACCATCTAAAGTGATTGATGAAGGTTTCAAAGTGGTTGGACGGGTGAATTCAGAAAACAGGCATGTCTGCTCAATATGTCGGTGTTTTAGTCCCTCCCATTGTTGATGTCATTGCCCTGGTTAAAAAACCAATTTCTACATGACGTTTCTCCACCAGCGTACCACGGTCCGAAATCCGGTGTGGCTTTGGATATGTGTTTTACGGTTCACCATGCAGCATCAGTTCCCAAAACTTAGACTGCTAAGCTTAAACTTGAAGAAAAATGCTGAAGTTTGCGACCTCTTGCATTCTAGTGGAAGCTGGACCAGAGTAAATAGTGTACCGTGTTGTACAAATGGTTGTTATATTTTGGTTCTCACTGTATCTTGGAACTGTCTTCTTGGAACTGGCAGATAAGCAGTCGATCAGCATACGGCAGCCGATATTCTTCGCTGCTCTAATAAGTTCCAAGTAGCGCGGAGCCGACCGCAGTCCGTGCGCGAGCAAACTGTCTATATGGGACGGTTTGCTCGCGCGACACCAAGCACGACTGTCCGACCTGGACCGAAGTGTTACACAAACCTTCTTCCTACGCTGATTCCGTGCGTGCCAGGTTTTGGGTGTCTACTACCGACGGCTCCCGAATTATTGCAGTCCAAACTACAAAGTTCCCCATTTATTTAATGAAATGTTAGTTGATACAATTAGAGCCATCCGGTGGGTTCAGTCGCATTGATCCCAGTCCCAGCTCAGTCTGTTTCATATCCTGCTCGGAATACAGAAGCCTAATACAAATTTCGTACATCTCCTAGCTGGCTTCCCAAAATGACATTCTTCTCAAATTTTCTCAGCACCACTGGAACCTATACTAATGACAACAAGTCATGCTTCATCCTGACCACCAAATTAATAACTGAATAAGCGTCGAACTTTGTGTCCCTCTGGTCGTTACTAAGCCGTCGCTGCTTCTCATAACGCCTCTTTCTTCTCAGCCCAGCTTCAGCTGATCTGCCGTCGCTCCCTCTCATAACGCCCCACTTCCTCTCACATCAGCTTCTGCTGACCTGTCAGTCATGCTTGTCTGCCATCTGCACTGAGGCGAAAACGTGATTTGACCTCCTTTGACATCTGTGATTGGTCCACTGCATGACCCATGGAATGTTTAGGTGAGTAAAATTTACAGTCGCGCACTGGCCCCTTGTATCGTTTTGGGATTTTTGTTGTAAAAAAACGGTTGCGGAATCGACATTTTCTCTCTCCACCCCGCGGTGTGAGGTGACGAGCCGACCGAGGCCGGGGAGGGCGAAGGTGCCGTCAGCCATCACGAAATCAAGCAACAAGTTGACCTGATCTCATAACAAGCTTTTGGCGCATGGAAGCCTGGTTTTCTCTTTGCGCCGCGCTGCGGGAAGCATTTGTATCATCCTGTTTCACCAAATTGCCTTCTATCTAAAAATCGTGAGATTTATGCCCGGCAGCTTTCTCCGTAGCTGATCGCGCGCCCTAAATGCGCATGTCTGCCCCGAAAGTTTCCCGTAGCTTTGAAGTACACAGCCTTGTGACTGATAAAGCGATGCTCAAACTACTACCCTCTTTGGTGGTCCAGTGGTAACAGCGTCGGGCTACTAATCGCATCATCCGAAACTTGGACTTTAAAGCTACCGGAAGTTTTCGAGCTGAGACACGAACGTGGCCTCACGACAGGCAGCCTTGTGCTGTCGGGAACAACGCACGCCCGACGATGTTCGGAGCATTGACTGCTGGAAACGTGTACAAATAACGCGATTGGCGTTCGTCCGAATAACAGTTAGTGCCTGTGTCGTAACTTACTAGCCTCAGCCTATCTTAGTGGAAATCAAGCGGAATTAGTGAGTGGTTAAGTATTTCGTCGTGCACCTCTTGTTGGTGCGGTGGCTGCACTGGCGCTGCTATACAAGCATGGAAAATCCTTCTGCTTCAGAATGATTACTCTGATGATGACTGGTGCAGAGAGGAGTTCGAGAATCACAATTAAAGCCACAAATGATAAACAGCTAAGTTATTTTAGTCGAGACCCTTTTCCTTTTTGACCGGTTTCCCTCTAAAGTTTGTGTTTCAGCATCCATTCATCACATCTTTACCACACATGGTGGTCGTGTTGGCTGGCAGTGGTCTACTCCAATCACCTCTTTTAGCTCTAGCCAGGTCATAATTTGACACATAATTTTTAATTTACCTGGCTTCAAAGCATACTAGGGCTCATTCGTGTTCTTAATAATTGCGATCTGATTCATCACCCACCCGAGTGCAGCTGCGCACGACGGCTGGACGCCACCTCTTACTGACTGTAGGCACGCCCCGAGATCCGCTAATGTCGGCCTTCGGCGCAGGGTAATATCAGCGAATAGCGCCCAACCTTCCCCGGGGGCAGATGGGAGTCTGCGCGCGCTGGCCACACATAATTATTGTTGTTGCTGGACGGCGGTCGACCGCCCCCATCCCCCCCCCCTCCCTCCCCGGCGGCAAGGGAAGGTCAGACGATGCCCGTACGCCACTCTGCAGTCTCATTCGACCAGCACACTAGTGGGGAGACCGGCAGAGCGGCTGGGATCGATAACGCCGATTGTAAGCGGTATTTATGTGTGACGGAATTTGTGCCGCGGCACCACAAGCATGCTGCCCACGAAAGGCAAATAATGCTTAAAAGCATGCACGCGTTGCCTGTTACGTGAATGAAAATGTTGTCGTTTTAAGATGTTAGTGCAGCAAGCACTTGCACAAAACATGATGTATATCTCCGTACACTGGAAAGCCATGCTACCCGAACTAAGTTTGTGTCTAGTGTTTATTAGCAAGTGATGGCTCTGGCCACAGCCCGTACAGAAGTTACATTACCACAACAATCTGTTTTCCTGTTCTTAAACAGTACATGCATATGCGAAAAGTGAATAGGTAGACAGATATACATAATTATATCTGTGCATATGTGTGTGAACTAAGTTTTATAAGTATGGCTGCGAAGCGTCCATATTTTATTATTTCACAAACGCGAAGCTGCTATTCAACGAGCCCGGTATTGCACCGAGCTGGGAGACGTCAGAGCTGGCCCCTGATTGCTAATCAATAGCCATGCCAGACGACCTAATTAAGAGCGTTCTGGTCGCTGAGTTTGAATAGGCCACTTCTAGAAAATGGTGGGAAATCACCGGCTGTGTTTAGTCTGACAATTTGTGTCCGCAAATGCTGTGCCAAGGGACTTCTACGACAAGGCGAGACAGAATACGCGAGGAAACACGCTAATGAGTACATCTGTTTGGAATGATTTAAGTTACCGTGCTTTGGGCGGAATCTATTAGCAATGACTTTACGAATTACTGAACATTCTGATGGCGGTGGATGCGACCGATGGGTGTGACAAGTGCGATGACGACGGGTGCGATGACCGATGCACTTTTGGTGAATGCTTCACGCGCTTCAAAACATTCACCCGCAATTAAATGTCTCGAGAAATCATAACCTATATACACATTGGCGGGTATGAGTCTTCGGAAATCCGGGGCCAGCTTGAGTATTTTTAAAACCGAGATGGTCAAGGGCCAGGAGCTTGATCTTTTACTATAAGGCCGGGTTTTACAATTCGGTTGCATGTGATCGGTCCCTGGCTACTAACATAACCACTATAACCACTAGTCGCAGGTGTTTTAGAAAAGGGTTTGGAGTGACGCGTGCCACCTCTCATTCTCTAAAGAAAAAACCTTGCGATATTTGTGTTGAATATGTACAATGCACCACTACGGTTCCAAAGTTTGGTCAGCCGTTTCTCCGCCTGTTATCTGTTCTTACGTCTTAGCAATACATATGCTCCATTACCATAGTTTGCATTTTAAGCCGCTAAGGCTGTTTATTATTGCCCGCAGTCGTGGCCGGCTTTCGCGATCAATCGATGTTCGTAGATAAATCCTTGAGGTTTGACTTAACTTCTTTGACCTCCGAACGGGAAACCTCACAGGTCAAACCGATCGTCATATGAGACCTCGGATCGGATCGGATCGGATCGGATCGGAGATCGGATCAGACACCATCAACTCTCTCAGATCCCACATAACCTGGTCTTCTTCGCCAGCTGATGGATGGTGATCTACCTTTCACCAAAAAATTCAGAACCCTGCATCCAACAGATCATACCTTCTTGGTGTGGCTAAGAATAGCGCGCTAACTAGAACTTATGCCCATTTCTGGCGATGTTGAGCATATCATTTGCCACATCTTTCCAGTACCAGGACGGGCGCTCTTCGTCCCATCCTAAGCCCTCCACTGCACAGCAAGGCTCGTTGTCTTTGCTCTACGCGCAATATTGTCTCTGCACGAGGGGACACTTGGTGCTACCAGCTACATAGCCCGAGCTGAGCCCGCGCGGCTGCCGCTCCGGCTGCGGCGGGCGGCGTCCTCGGCAGGCCCGCAAGCTAACAGCCGCGCTCGGTAACTATCGAGCCGCCTCGCCGTCGCTCGACTTTTTCAATGGGGCGCGGCGACAGCGCCGGCGGCCGGCAGACTGTGGCCGGGCGATTCGGTCGAGAGGCGATCGGGAAAGCAGAGAGACGGAGCGGAAGGTGGCGTGCGGGTTGAGAGAGCACTAGCAGCAGGCCAGTTGGTGTGGGCGTGCCGTGAAATGAAAAATCCCATCATTAAGGCAGAGGCCGTAAGCGCCCTCGTCTCTGTGGATGCCCGGAACTACTTCACGCCAGTCTAACTGACGGAGTGCAGCCCCTCAGAAACGTTGAGAACATTGCGTTGGCAATGCTTTCCAGCTTACTATTTTTGGTGAGTTTCAGCCAAGTGGTGCGACCATTGCGAAGTGCAGTTGAGGCGGTGTAAAACATCGGGCAATTGGCTGTACATAATCCACGAAAGTTATGTGGCAACGAAGTTTCTAGTTACGCACGATGACGCCCAGCATCTCGAAGCACCACAAGGAAATCCATCGCCTCCCATGAGCTTGGAGGAGTTAACATGTTAAACCGGAATGAATTGATACCGCCAGCATCAAATGTGGTGACACGCGAGTGGAAGACAGCTTGACGTCACATATGTATTACAAGTGTTGTTTACCTTAATCTCAGGAGTGCTACTCACTCAAAGCATCAGTAAATTGAGTCAAGCACTGTAAGACTGTAAATCCGCAACAGTATGGTTATAGCTAAAGAACAGGCCCTGTTTTTGCAAGTTACAGACTCGAGCGTTCAGGAATCACTCTACGTACACACTATGTTGTGCGGCGAAGTAGCATAGCCATCACTACATTAGGTCAGTGGAGTCACTACGGATTCATTTGCTCATCTGCATGTTAGAAAAGTTATCAACGCTCATTCTTGCGACTGTAATTACGGTCTTAACGCGCGAGTAATTTTTTTTTTTAGAGAGGCAGCGGTCGAGCTGGTGATGCCTTTCCGTTGGCATTTGCAAAAGCAGTTTGCCAGAGTGGCACGAGCTGATACCAAAGAATCTGCGCTTAAATATTTCACTAGTCCGGTGACGACGACTGATACGAGAGGTGACAACAAGAAGGGGAATAAATCATAAGGGTATGTCAATGCTATAATTACCGTCGGTGCAAACTTAACAATGCCGCAGCAAATCAAGCAGCCCCCAGTGGTGTCACGACATGGCTGCTGCAGCAAATCAAGCACCCGCCAGTGGTGTCACGACATGGCTGCTGCAGCAAACATTGATGCAGCAAATCAAGTAGCCGCCGGTGGTGTCACGACATAGCTGCTGCAGCAAACATTGCTGCAGCACTGCTTCTATGTGACAGAACTTTCAGGGTCAAAACATATATAGATAACACACCCACACGGCAAAACTTCTACCTTCAACACACGGAACTTTCACGTTACATTAAGTCTACATTCAAAACTTGTCAAATATTTGATGTTACGGAACTTCTACAAACAAAACCTCCGAGAGGCAAAACCTGTACAGACAAAACTTTTTCTCAGAATTCCTGCTAGATGACAAGATTGTGAGGGACAAAGCAGCCGTGCCAAACTGTTTCTGCACAAAACAGCTTCAATGAAAAAGTTCCGGTAATGTTTTCTATTTATTAGAACTTGGAGAGAATTATCATCAAATATTAGCTGTTTGACTGCTTGCTACACATCTTTGCGTGACGTCACTTCTGCGAATTAAAACAACATGAGTAATGCTTCCCTAGCCGTTCACATACCTGTCACCGCATGCCTGACCATACACTAGCGTTGCAACAGATGCGCGGGTCCTTTAGTCAGTAAGACAATGCGTCATAACTTTTGTATCTGTTAGGATAGCACGCCCAAGCTTTCATATACTTTCCTCCAATTTTTTCCGACCACATACCACGTCGTCGCCGAGACACCATCCAACTGGACGCACCTCAGTGTTCTGACCGACGCTGAAATCCCGCCAGGAGCACCGCGGCCTTGGTCTCGCGTACCTCATTCCTCACGCATTTAACCTGGGCGTCTATGTTTAAGTGAGGGCCACGCAGATAATTTTTCAGGGGATCGAAGAGGTGAAGGTCTGCTGATGCATCGTCCGGGTGCATGGTGGCTGGGGCGTGACGGTCCAGCCCAGCCCGGCGGCGTCTCGGCAGGTGACGCAGGTGACGGTCCAGCCCGGTTCGGCAGTGTCTTGGCAGGTGACGCAGGTGACGGTCCAGCCCGGTTCGGCAGTGTCTCGGCAGGTGACGCAGGTGACGGTCCAGCCCGGTTCGGCAGTGTCTCGGCAGGGGACACAGGTGACGGTCCAACCCGGCCCGGCAGTGTCTCGGCAGGGGACACAGGTGACGGTCCAACCCGGCCCGGCAGTGTCTCGGCAGGTGGCACAGGTGGCGGTCCAGCCCGGCCCGGCAGTGTCTCGGCAGGTGACGCGGACCCTGTCAGGTCAGGCATTGTAGCGGTGGATGGTAATTCTGGAAGCGGCTATCCCGCGGCTCTTCTTTCGGATGGCTCTATTGAGCCTCCGTAATGCCTGCATTCAACGTTCGCTGTCCATTTCGTCCCCATGCTGGAGGAAATCTACAGAGAAGACAACGTCTTGATTCCAGAATGTGGTAATTACAACCCTTCTTACGAAAAATTTGACGTGATATGACGTGATAAAAATAAACACGACAAGACAGAAACAAGACTTTCCAAATGCTGGGAGCCAGGATGTCTCCATTTCATGAACTGACGCCTTTTCTCCGGTTATTGGCGATGGTTCTTGGGCTCATCTTCCGTCATAACCCCTCGGAAAAAGCCCTCTCCAGCCTGCCATCATGCGTTAATAGAATTAACGCTGACTTTACGAAGAGTATCCTTGTTCTCTTGCATCAGCACATTCATATAATCATACCTTCTTTGCGATCACTAATGCATGCTGTCTGGACATTGGACAGTTGAAGCTAGATAACAATGCAGTTGCACTAGTTGCAGACGGTGCGCGATTTTTCAGTTTATTCGCACTTGAGCTAGTTAATGTCCAGAGCACACTTAGACCGATATCACACGTCTGCTCCGTACACACATTCATGTATGCTCAAGAACAAACCGTGTCATCTCATATCCCTGCTTTCACTGAACTCACATATGCGACAGCATGCGTTTAAATGCCACAATGTTTAAGATTGGATGGAATCGCTAGCACATGATGCGGTCAGCTATGGACATCAGTGAAACAAGACCCGCATGGGAATTCGCTCCCAAAATGTCAATCGAAGTTATAAGGGGCTTAGCGCTAGACAGCCGGCTTCAGTTTGGCCAGGTTTCAGCCAATGTCGGAGGTAAACTCAACTTCAAGGTCAAGATTGCGTCTTCTTTCTCTGCCATGACCCTCGCTCGCTGACACAGTCTGGCCGCTCCTCGCTCGCTGAATCAGTCTGACCGGTCCTCACTCGCTAAGTCAGTCTGACCGGTCCTCACCCGCCAAGTCGGTGTGATTGGTGTTGGGCGCTTGACGGTTTAGATACTTCGGAATCTAGAGCCGTCGCATGCATCGGACAGTCATGAAATTCATTTGGAAATCTCATCTTACACCGAAGTCCTACAGGGAGTGATCTGATACAGCAACTAAAATATTTTCTGTACTTTTAAAGCTTCTTCCGAAGTATGGCGCCGCTGGCCACGACGAGCTGTGCTACCTATATGCATTATATTGCCGACTGGGGTCTTGAGCTTATGCGTATGCACGGGGACGTGCATCGATAGGGTCCATTACATCCCTAATCTGTCACATCTGTTGTGAAATATCGGCTTTTCGTTCTTATGGAAACAATATCGCCAGGCGCCGATAACAATGAGTTACAAGAGCTGGTTGCCTTCTGGTTATTGTTTTCTGCTATTTGTTGTCTTCTTTAGACGTGCTCGTTTTTCAGGGCACAATTCCTATTGACTTTGACCGTTCACGCTGTTGACCGCTGGGCTGCCGTGCATGTGCAATTCCTGTTGGAAAAGCGTTTTATCGCTATTTTGTCTGTGAAGTTTCTGCCTACGGCAATGAATGCCCAGCAGCCGTGCGACAATTGACAGCTGTCGGTTTAGGGCGATAGTATGTACCAAGTTGAAGCGCGTTAGCGCAGGTCACATTTCACTTTCATTTTCTGAGCGTTCATGACAACTTTCCCGTGTTTCCTAGAATCTCCACCATAACATCGTTGCCAAAGGCTGAATTTCTGGAAAGGTGCCGTTATGGCGCTCTCGTATGTGTGCATACGAAGCTGTGACAAACATAATAACAGTTCCACAGCCGGTATTGTTTGACTTTCTACCTGTTTTCGCTCGCGGCTAGTTATTGATGGCACTAAATGCAAAACGGCGAGCATTCGGTATGTCTGACACTCCCCCGCAGGAGCAATACCGTGGTGGTACCAGTACCAATGTGCTGAATAAGAGTTACGAGAACTTACGAGCCGAGGAGCCCGCAGACTTCCAAAGCGCGGGCTTCAGAAGGCCGCACGTTCTTGGGTGGCTTTTATTGGCAAGGCTGCAAGCTTTTGCGTGTTTGAATGTGATTCGAAAAAAATGCGCTCACAAAATGCGGTTTGTTTTGAAATACTGACGCTTCACAGATAACATAGATAAAAATATAATATAAAAACAAAATATTAAGTTCAAAAGACATAAAGTTTTAACTCCTCCGACAAAATGACCGCCATACATGTCAAATTGCAATTCGTAAAAATACATTTTTTTGGAAAACAAAACACACGCGTGGCAAAACGTACAGAGCACAGCAACAGCCAAACAAGACAGTATGGTATTCGTCAATCCTTGACTGATAACCTTACAACGAAACTGAGATTGCTTGCCAGTTTAATGCTTACTCTCACCTAGAAGATTCTAGCTGCCGCTAATGTATACGACTAGATAGGGTAAACAATTATATGCCTTGAAAGCAAGGATCAAAATATCGTGTGATGTTAAGCGCACTCTTTTAAATCTATTTAGTAGTACAAATATACCAGCTGCGAATCTCCGACACGGGCACATCTGAGTTGTGATTGGCATTACCATCTAGCAGCTCAGTAATATGGGCAACACTCGATGGACGCTAACAATTTTGTCAGTAGGTTGTTAAGTCCCGACCACATGTGTTCTTCTTTCCGTGGTATTCGGTGTGCACTGTCAAAAATTGGCAGTCGACGATGACTGTTTGACAATGTTTGACATGACAACGTTTCTCATGCGTGGTCAGATGTATTGTCCCATCGGGTAGAATGGTGAGATCATTGGTTCTCCCCTGGCGTTGTTTTTGTTGGTAAATTAATTTGAGCTGCTCCGGCTAGCAGTGCGACTGACCGCAGGGCTGGCCCTGGAGAGATCAGCCACTTCGCTTGATCTGGTGGACGTCCACTCCGCCTGGTCAGGCCGGCTGGATCACTGTGCCGGGCATGGTGAGGCCAGCCGCTTCGCTGGCTCAGACGACTCGGATCCCGCCGAGGCTCAGGTGGGACTGACCGCCGTGCTGGCGAGGATAAGGCAAGGTAAGGCAGAGCGCCAGGAGATGACTGCGTTGGGACCGGCCGTCACGCTGGTCTCGCCGAGTCTGGCCGGCGCTGGGCTAGCTCTGGTCAGACAGCTGCACTCAGCGACTCGCCGAGGCGACTCTGCCGCGATTGGCCGATGAGCTACGGTTCTGGTGGGCCTGGCTGCTGGCCTGCTCCGGTTGGATCGGGTGTTGCACGGGCTCTGGTGAGCCCCGCCGTTGTGCTGGCTTTGGTGATTAGGCCTAGTAATCCTGCCTCTGGCTCTAAGAAGAGCTGCTCTTATCTTTTAGCAGTTTATGCCCTTATTTTGTGATTTCAAAAGATGTAGGCACCGATTCAGTACGCCGACCTTAACAGGATGCAGATAGCGTACTGAAACATGAGTGGAGAATGGTGTGTTTTATATTTGTCACTAATCGTCGTGGTTACCAGGAACAGCAAATTCAGTGCGTTGGAATGACACTAGTTTTATCATTGCAAAACAAATTGTGACCAATATTTTGCACAGGATTAAGTACAATTATCTCGTAATGAATTGCATGGACTGCAACAAAAAAATGATCAACAAAATAATCAATGATAGCCCGCATTGCGCCTTACAGCACTCCACCAAATCATTTCTGCAATATGAACAACTGGAAGTTGACAATATCAATGAAATTCACTCACCTGCATTTCGACAGTGAGCTTTACGCATCTTTTTACCAATGCCACATCATTCGAATTATTTCTTTCTTTCTACTTTCAAAAACATATTCTTCTCTTGCTGCGGCGAAAGCAGCGCGATCACTGGTGGTCGCCATGTTTGTTTTGTTAACGGACTGTCGTCCTCCTGCGGCAACGCGGCGGTATAGGGTATGGCGTCAGTGAACAGTGATATGACGATATATTTGATGTCATATCACGTGACATCGCTAGAATAATACATTCTCGTCGGTCCTAACAAAATCGGTGCGAGCGCCGAACGAAAACATTGTCTCTTTCCAGGCTTTTTTAAAGAGCGTTGAGTTTGAGAATCAATGTAAGACCTAATGTTTGGAGTTAATATATAGAGCAACTGCCGCAATTACCATGAACTACAGTAATTGTAGCAGTTGTGATTGAACTAACTTTGTGATTTAGTAATATTCAACACCTAGCAATCATATTTCTGCGGTGGATTTCGTTTCAATTCCACGCGGGGCTCAATTTCACTCCAAAGACGGAGGCCTGCACGTGTAGGATTCCCTTTAAGCAATTTGCCCCTTATCCATGGGCCGAGACTATACCTACCCGTATGCAACCCGATCATCAACTGTTGTTGCACAGATTGAAATCTGATCACCAGCTGTTGTTGCACCGGTCGAAATCCAATCACCAGCTGTTGTTGCACTGATTTAGTTGCACCAGCTGAAATCCGATCACCAGCTGTTGTTTGTCGCACCAGTTGAAATTCGCTCACCGTGTCAATACCCACTCGCACCGATTCCTTACCACTTGAAATCACTCGTTGGTAAATATATATATATATATATATATATATATATATATATATATATATCAAGGTGTGTGTGTTAAAATGTATCTTTTTACCCGTCCAGTTACAAGTTGTGACTGAGTCTCAGCACAGTGTACACCCAGACGTACTCTTGTGAGCATTTGTGCAATGATCGGCGTGATAGTAGAGTGGATGGAGCTGATCGTGACTGAAAAATGTGCCTTCATTAACATGGAACATTTCTCCAAATATCTATCAGACATTGGGTGAACGTCTTAGCCATATCTGTCATTGGATTCCATACCTGCAGCATACCTGTAACCCACGCCCACACAATCTATACCCGACCCAGCCCCGCTGCCCATTGCGCCCGGATACCTAAGGATTTGCCGGGCCTTTTGAGGGATGTACCCCAGGCCAAAGATACGATAAAACAACAAATAATGGCTCTACCCTAAGATCTCGAATCATATTGGGCCGACTTTGTCTTGCGACAGCCCAAATTGTCCCTAAAAGTATGAGCCCAACAGGTTTTAAGAATTGTCAACGGCCCGCCCGGGTATTGTCGAGGGGGGGGGGGGGGGGGGGAAGAACAGAAATCGGTGTAAAACAAAGTTTGTAATAAATGCATAGTGGATCTCTTTATATCACCCATGACACAGATAAATTATTGAAGCACCCATGTAGGGCATTTTACGATCCATATGAGGAGCTGAGCGTTTTGGGTGGTGTTTTCGTCCAAGAAACCTCCAACGAATATCCCCAGTCAGCACTCCTTTCGCTACATTCCCTTACTAGAATCGAATGAAGAAAACGCAAATAATCGTGGGTAAGCATTGTGTATCTGCATTAAACAGGTTGAAATGCATACCAATTCGGGACACGGCCATGACTGCGGCCGCAGGTTCCAGAAAATCGCATAGATTTCTGCCGCTCTCCGCCCAATTTTAAATAGCGCAATTTACAATCAGGTGATCGTAGCTTGAGGAGGCGTGTTAAAAAATCCAGAGCTCATAACGTCCACTAATCAAAACGTCCAAATTTGCAGCATACAGTGTTCATAACGTCCAAAGGATGGAGGGCTGAGCCATTTCCTGGTAAACCTTAACCTATTGGCTGGACATTACGCGACAGAGGGATACCGCAGCCGAATTTGGCTTCCTATGCCGACCAGTGATGCCATACGGCACAGTGATGCCAAATAAAAGAGAGTTCTCTGTGTTTGAAGATATTGAAGTAAGCATCATACATGATGAAATGCGCTAACTTATAGCTATTGGTATACTTGACTATTGTTTTTCTAAAGTATGGTTTGGTGGTATGCTTTTAGGGGGCAAAGTTCTAGACAACGCGATTTCTCCGTTTAGTAGGTAGACCCCTCAATATGTCATTGTTTGATTACGTCATCGTACCATGCACAACATTGATTGCGAGCCAATTAACGGCCATTTTGTCTGGAAGTCGTGTTCACGAACGCTAGAATGAACGATTCGACAATTACAGTTTTGACCTTGATCGCCGCATTGCTCCTGGAATAACAGGATTTGGGTGACGTGATTATGACGTCATGGATGCCAGGGCGACCTTGAAACAGTTTTACCGAAATAGTCTGCGCATCTTCGCGGGCGTGTAGCGCAGAAACCCGACGGGATTTGGTCTTAAGAAGGGCAGGGCTGTTAACTGCACCGAATGATTTTCAGGATGGCTACTCCAGTGCAAACCCCTATACAAAAGTGGAGCACTCCCTTCAAACCACTAAGCATGGACAGGGGCTACGTCATGTTCATGCACGCAAACTTCGCCGTGTTGGCACAACTGTGGTAGCAGACGTATTCAATCATTTAGAACATTGACCTCCGGCCTGTGTCCTCGAAGATCTCCGGATACCCGCTGTAGCTGCAGCGTGGTCGTGGCCGGGCCACTTGCTGTTACCCAACACCGTGGCCGGTGTTGTCGGGTTACCTGCTGTTTTATTGCGGCGTGGAGGCGCAGCCATCCGGGGTATCTGTCTCGCTTACTTGGTTTATTGCATTGGTGATGTTTCACGAGTCATGTTGTTGATAGAATTTATGCCTGATGGAAAGCCATCTGGCTTGTGAGAAATCCGCACGTGGATTTTGATGATGATAATTCCCATGATGACAGACACGTTTTAGAGGTCGCCGCTGGGCTAGAAGAGACTGAAACCTTTCTCAGAGCTTCGGCCTGTGCAGCGGGGCGGGGGAGGGAGGGGGGGGGGGTAATTAAATTGTTTTTGTACTTCTTATGCGCTTCGGTAATTAGTCGCGATTGAAAATGAAGTGCGCAGAGGACCAGCTGGCGGGCATGTCTTGTGGTGATTCAGTGTTTCAATGCGCCACCTTCGCGAGCCGGATAAACGTTACAAGGCAAACATTTGCATGGCCGATGTGACAATAGCATTGGAGTGCTATTGCGATTGTTCTCGGAAGTTGCCAGATGTTGTGCCTCTACGGTACGTTGTGGGAGCTCTGACCCACCCGAGCGTACCTGGCGACGATTACTGCGTGGCCTATCATTTCTATACCTTGCGGTTGTCTGTTTCCATTCGTAAAAGCCCTGCGAGTTTGCGACGTTTCCGAGACCGCAGGCTTCGACGCAGATGGCACATCGTAGCATGCACTGCAACACTCACTACTGTCTCTCCCGTTCCCAGCAAACGTTGCAGTGTGAAGTGCCGAGTGAGTACAGTCAGAGCGGTCATCCATATCTCAGATCTCACAAATTTACTCCGAGCATTACGATGTCGCATGGAGATAGCCGAGACATAAATCACGCTCGGGCTCGAACTTCCTCAGAGAAGTCATCGTCACTTCGGACAAATCAGGCAGAGGTGGAAAGGGCCCATTTGCTCCTTAAGCCCATTGCGCATGGTTAATCGGGCCCATTACGCGCTCTGCTCTGGCGTTTCTGTCTCCCACCAGCGAACTTGGATTTCATCGCAGGTCATGATGCTTTTCAGAAGACTGTCGCCTCAGAAAATTGTCGCCAACCAGCCAAATGAGGGAACGAGATGGTGACGATATTCGTGAAGGGTGAAATGGTGAGATGGTGAGATGTTCATTGCCGAGGAGGTGAGACATCCCTGGTATGGTACGTGGATGTCTCACCTCTTCCATCCATCGCCACGGTACAATCTGCGATCTTGCTCTGCTCTGTGGCGGTGACGAGAGCCTGTGTGTGGGATATGCAGCTCAACACTAGTTTCTTTGACTGCCATTCGGCCGACCTTGTTTGGCATCGCGGACAATTGCTAGATTGTGGATTGGAAAGAGGCATAATGCCCTCTCTGTCGTGGGATAGGAGGGGACAGCCCCTTCCCCCGATCCTAGCCATCGTCTTGCCGAAGAAAAAATATTTTTCGACATATTTTGCACTAAGGCCTTCCCCTCTACTCATGTTTTACTATAATGAAGTCCCCTCACATCGGTGGTGTTAAATTGCTTCGAAGGATAGTACTATACTTATGCTACATTTGCGGATATATCGGGATATTCTGGCGCGTAGGCAAGTTTGCTGCCAGGGGGGCCATGACCCCTGCACCACATAGCTTACGCTAGGAGCTGAGCCATTTAGCTACTTTTTGCTTCAAATTCGCAAAACTTCCGTGAACAAGTTGACATTTTGCCCCAGTGAGAAATAAGTTGACTGTGTTTGTAAAGAAATGACATTCAAAATTTCGCAGGCATTGCGTCATTCCATTTTCGCGATGCACTTGAAAATCTGTCATGGTCACAAATGTCTTCCCACCAGTCGGCCACGTTTTCTTTAAACTCGTGTTCCACGTGAAGCTTACGCTTTTTCTAAGGGCTTAATGCGAACCTATTGAAATGGACGCATTTCTGGGATCCTCACGGTCCGTCCCGCCATGTGACGGCATTTGATCTTCAGCGCCGCCGCTGCCACCAGCTGCAGACCTTACCCGTCTAAGAACAAATGGCGAGCGCCTAAACGACTCGAACCCACCCCGCCACGAGTGGATGGATCAGAAGCCACGCGCTCTGGCCAACTGAGCTATGAGGACGGACTCCAAACACAGCTTGCTTTAGTTCCATTATGCATTGATACGTCGCTCGTGCAAACTGAACAGACCTCTTTCATTAATTTCTTCACTTTTTCAAGCTCGTGGCATTTTTTTTTCTGGTAACGTGAAATCTGCGGATACAGCCCTAAGGAGACGTTCGGGGACAGCGTTAACAGCAGGGGGAGGAGGGGGGGGGGGGGGGCGGGCAAAAGACCAGCTGCCCACTGGCCATTTTAAAATGGGGCAAATAAATCCCCAGTCAGTTCTCCGCTATGGGAGGCACAATGCGTTGGAGCCCATCCCTGAAGTCGTCAAACTTGATGGTCTTTTAATGACCGTGCTCGCCAGTTCAGTCACAGCTGAATGCAGTTTCACTGCGCGGCAGGACCTGCTTCGCTTAGTGGAGCTACAGTAGTCCCCTACTGTACACTACACTCAATGCAGCAGCAGTGTGTCACGTGCATCACCGTCGCCTGGACTGAGTGGATCCAGCTCATGCCGCAGTTACGTTTTCAGTCTTAGCGCATCGCCTCCGAGAACGCCTGGCTGCGTTTAGGGACGCACCATAAACGAAGTTGGCGCAGATCTGAAAGGAGCATGTGAGCCCTGTGATTCTCAATCATCGTCTCGTTGGATGCTTTTATCGCCACCGGAACAAATAGCTAGATTTAACCGGTTATTATCTTTCATATGCAAACTAAAAGTCTTTGGAATCAGTCGTTTAAGCCATATCGTAGCTGCTGGGTAACTATGCATGACATATTACCCTGTGAGGCTTTAACCACTGTACATACACACTTCTTTGCTCTGTTGCGTTGTGTGGCCAACTGGTGTAGATGATAATATGCACGGTGATGAGCGGAAGCTACTAACCCGCGGTAATACAATTTCCGCCGGCATGAGACTCCGGACATCCTACCACGGTGCGAGGGAAAGCGAATGTTAGCCGCATGGATCTTATTCTGTTTTCAGTCAGTGACCACTGGCTCAATGCTAAATTTTCAGAACATTGCGTGTATCAGCCTATGCCCTATCCCGATTTCCACGCCCCAAGCTTTACGATGGCGCAGCGCAAGGCACATGTAAAATTTGAATAGCAATGATGATTTACAAGACCGCCAGCTACTTAACGACTGATTTCTCACAACATTTTGTCGTCAAATGTTGTTTTGACGGTCGAACGACCTTGCCCCCTCCTCTGTCGCACCTCCCCCACCCAAGCACGTTGAATTCGACCGGTCAACCATGCGCGTGTTAAACACCCTGCAGAACTTTGAAACCCAAGTCTGCATCCCTGTATATACATATGTATATCTGTATATAATCCATATATATATATATATATATATATATGTGTATATATATATATGTGTATATATATATATATATATATATGTGTGTGTATATATATGATATGTATATGTATATGTAATATATATGTATAAATATACACAATCTGTATATATATATATATGTATATATATATATATATATATATATATATATATATATATACATATATATGTACATCTGCCATTACATGACAATAACAATTTCTTTTGCAAACATGGTGATGTAACTGAACGTTCCGCGTGTCCTTCTTAAGTGTTCAAACAATCAGTCCGCCACATCTGTGCTCATATATGTATATGCTTGTTGCAGATTATGTAAGACCTGCGTTACAGGCTGTCGGCTAGTGTATCCAATGCTAACACTTTTTGGAAAGCTGAGGGTGCTCGGGACTGGTCTGGTCCTTGCGGTAGAGGTGAATTCATTATTGTCATTTTGCCAAAGTTCATGTACATTTGGGGGATACGCAAAGAGCTTAAAAATCGGGTGTTTGAAGCCATTTTCGTTCATAGAGCCCCAGCATGAAGTCATCTTGATTGGCATTGATATCACGGTGAGGGCTTGCAACAAAATCTTCACCACCCTCTAACTGTGCTGTTTTCACGCTTGTTACCACAACATCGAGGAAGCATATGGGGGAGACCAGAGTCCTTTACTTGACAATATTCTGAACGGCGTTGAGGTGCGCGTCAAATAAATATTTGCAACGCAAGTGGCTTAGTGTTGCGCATACGAATGCGATGCGAGCACATTTATGATTTGACGCATCACCCAATCTGACTTCGCTTCGACCTTGCTATCTTTTATTTGATCTAGCCCAAAAACCATATTACATCAAGCCATGTGGAATGCAGTGATAACTGCCAGACGTACTTTCAAGTTACATTGTCACTCCATGAAAAATTATTGCGGAGACACATTGTACTCTGTCACACATGGAAGTGTCTCCGCTGAGCACTTATTCAAAGCGCTGATTTTCTCCCGATGTGCTTCAACTAGCTGCAAAAGTACTTTCAGCTGAGCCTTTCCACCGTCCACGGTGCTTGCGAACATCATAATCATTGACACGCCCTTCTCTGCAACACCATCACGATTTTTGCACACCGCTCAAAATCACCATAACACCGATGGCTGTCGTTGGCTACCCAATAATCGACTGAATGGCTTAGCCACACGCTAGCATCGATCAGAAAAAAGTCCAAACACCAGCCAACGGGTTCATTTGCCAGGTCAACAATGCCGTGCACATACCATTTAACAAACGCTCAGCATTGTCTAAAACATTTGCCACTGGCGTAGTCAATAGTATCAAAGCCGTGGCTGCTTCTAATTGTCGCCGACATGACCCGAAACTAGCCACAATGTGACCAAGTCAGGGCTCAAATAAGCCACATGGAGACACGTGACCGCCAACGCTGCTCCGACCACGTGATTTTTGACCGCCCGGTAGCGCGCAGGTTCTGACGCAGTCTCAGGTCTTTCCTAAGAGCATCAGCGGACTGCCTACCCGTATGGCTGTCTATACCAGCGTCCGCTTACGACCCTTCGGATAGTCTGAAGCCGTACCTTCTTTTGAACCTGCTGCATTACCGGACGGTAGACAGCTCACGATCAGGGCAACGTTAACAGCAATGCTTCTCTGATGGCCGAGACGGTCGCATTCTGTACGGTCGGGGTGACGTCAGCGATAATGGAAAAACGGCAGTGGCTTTGACGCTGTCGTCTATGGCGGTGGCGAGTGACTTTTGTGATGCTTCACCCATTGCGAACTGGGAGCGAGTATTGTGGGATGTCGAAGATGAGTTATCTTGGCTCGCGTTCAGCTTATTTGTCTCGGGTATCCGTTTCACCATGCGCTGAGCATAGTTATTTATTGTGTGTTAATGCAATGCGGCTCAACATAAATGATGCCACTGAGCTCGCCTTCCACCAGAGAACCAGATTAGCCCTAAGCACACTGACTTTTCCGAAAACGTGCTAGGCTAAGATGCTATGCTGCCGGCGTTAGCCCCGTTCTCTTCTTTTCGTGATGTTTTGCACGCTTGAGAAACCCTTGTCATGTGCCGAATCAATGTGAGTGACATTTATAGTTTGTTCTAACAGCGCATACAGCTGTTTGGGGACTTGGCTTCAATTAAACCTGCTGGCGTGTTCCGAACAACTGCTTCTTTTGAACATCAAACAATGATGACACTTATCTTCTGGAGCCAGGCTTCTGAATGAATCAAACCTTCAGTGATCTTTTGTCGTAGGTACAGAAAACCAACAGATGTGGTGTTTTAAATGAACCAGTGACAATTTCTGAGCCTGTTCTTGGTTCAAGGTAATGACGGACACATCGGGTTGTCATGTTTTCTCGGTATGTGGTCTAGGTCACACGGTATGGTGCATTCTCTGTGTTTATGTGAAAAGCTGAACAAAAGCATCATGAGGATCGGAAAACTCATTCACAAACTGGATAAGTCCATGGATTACTTGACTGAAACGTAGAAAACGCCAACAAGTACGAGTTACAAAACTGATTACATTTAAACGAATTGCAACGCATTGTCGCCTCGGACGTCTTCGTAAGATGTGGTTCCTGTGCTCACGAAGCCACTAGCCATTTCATATCAACCTGGACTTCATTATCATGATTTAATACGCCCGAGCTAGTGTAGGAAGCATTTAGTTTTTGTCGAATGGCATAAACTATATTCGAATTACAATGGATGCGTTGACGCATTCGGCTGGAATTGCCCGCGCAAATTTCACACGTGAATTGCTTTGGAGCTTGGGGCAGCCGTTCGACATGTCGGTAGCATCAGAAATCTTGTGGAAGCTTTGCTCGCCTTGGCAGGTTCGAGAGCTTGGAGAAAGTATTCTTACAGAAGCTGTGCAACTAATCATAAAATGGCATAGGCATTACTGACGCCACTGGCCTTAGATCACGCCATTTTTAATGGTGAAACGCAAACATCCCATGCACAGTTAGCTGGAATGCAGAGGGCAAAGTAGACACACCGTAAAGGAAGCAAAAAACTAAGCCTAGTATAAGGAAATTAGTCAAGGGACGTGACGTGCAGAACACTGTTTCTTTGATATGCAATCCGGCGGGTAAAAAGTTAAGCAAGATGGATCCACTGAGTGGTACTATCAAGAATGTATTCAGCATATAAGATCCAGCATGTATGACTCTATACCGGGTCTCTGTGAGCGAAAATAGCTTAAAACTAACGATTTCCAACGCGCGCCAGGGTGGCGGTTGAATTCCATTCGGCCAGGCGGAGGTCAATTTGAATTCCCTGAGATCTCAGAAACAAAGAGAGGTAGAGACAGAAAATTCATGGGTTGCTTTGACCTGTACGTTAACTCATTTACATCAAAATTTAAGGTTCCTAGGTCATGACTTTCGGGTTAAGTAAGGTCAAACAGATTCAAACTCCAGATTGTGTCTAGAGTGCCCCGGACATTTTCATAGCTCCACCATGAACCTGCATACCTGCTGTAAGGAAAGGTTCACTGGAGCTCACTTAAGATGAGCTACCTTGTTTGACCTTTCAAAGGTCATGGTGACCAAAATAATACAAGACTGCTTTGATTTTTGCATCTAATAAGCCTAGGTCTCAGTCCAGTGAGATGAGCTAGACACACCACCATACGTAAATGCAGTATTTGCGTTTGAAGTCGGCTATACATTTGAACGTCTGATGCAGAGTCTTTGATGAGGCCAACCCAAACGTCATTACATGATACAAGATGAATTGTTTTCGATGGAAAACGTCACTGAGGGGGTGGCTTCAAGCCTGAAGTTCTGGAAAGACTCAAGCTCAGTACCGAACTCAGGCCCCCGGCGTGGCTTGGCAAGATCAAAGGCAATGAAACCCAATGAAATAATCGAATTTTTTTCTCTTTTTCACGCAACGTCCAATTTCAAAGCGGATCTAACCAATTTCCCTTCAACGATGGGGAGAGCTGACGGCAAAATGGCGTGTGGGTGGAGCGGGAGAGGAGGGATTTCTAATATATTTCTATGCATACTTGCGTTAGTTTTAATTACCTGGTCTCGATCGGGTTTTTAGAACAAGCTGAAAACTCACCAAAATCTCTGCAAGCTGCTTTACACCAACAAGTCGACCTGATCCCGTCAGTTTGCCTTCAATCAATGACCATTGCCGCATTTCAGAGAGCGTCTCGCGCTCTCCCAACATGTCCCTGTATCGCCAGCTGTCTGAAATGCATTACTCGCCCCAGTTAAGAGATTAAGCTCTCAATAACCGAAAAATACAAGTCGCCATTATTCTGACAGATATTGCCGAGAAGCCCTGTCCGGATGATGGATTGCCAGCCGGAATTCGCTGCTAGCGGTCAGGAAGCCTGCGCATGCACATTCGTCATCCGTCTGGACCTGGTCACAGAGACGCTCATTAGTTGGATTGAGCGCCAACGCCAGCTCGCAGCCTGGCCGGGGAGCGACGACGCGTTACGAGATCAGTCTCTCTTGACTGGCGCTATTCTACGCTTCAGCAGCTCCGGCCTCAGTCGACTGTCGAGCCGCGACGGACATCCAGCCGAAGCCGGCCAGGAGCGCCACGCCCGGCCGTAGCCTGATGGCCTCCAGAGAAGCTGAGCCGGTCATCGAGCCCGGCCGGTCCGATTTAGCGCACCGGCGGAGCCCGCTGATGGCCCACTTGGCCGAGCCTCCTATGTTATACGAGCGCCGGTCCGGTCAAGACTGCCCACCCGTCTGCCTGGGAGGCAATTACAGGTGTGATCATGGCCGAATCAGACGGGGCAAATCGACAGAACGGGCCCCGAGAGCGACCGCATCGAGAATGCTCAACTATGCTCCCCACGGCGCTGGAAGCGGCTGGCTAAATGGGACCGGTCTCGACTTGTAAAGGAGTGATGGGCGGAGCCCGACGCGTGCTCCTGCATTCATCAGTGGCAGCTGGGCGATGTTAAGTTATAGTCATGACAGCGCAGAGGTGCTGCGGAGGTATTTGGCGAACCGAAGCAATAGTTTCGGTCGCGTCATATTTCCGTACGATATTTATGGACAATACTTGTGGAGGTTTGTAAGCAATTAGATGTGCCCCTAACGCATCGGCTTATTTACTCGTAAGTTTCTGGCCAAGCGATGTAACTCCTTCGTGCATAACAAAGTTGATGTAAATTTGCTTACAAAAATGAACTGTTAATCTGGCACATACCAATTCTGTTTTGAGAGTGGTGCCGGGAACATTACAGCGGCACCTAGGTCTGTAGTGACCAACTTGAAACAATATATATTGGTCGATGGTATTGGAATTGATGCTGAAATTCTGTCAGTAATTGCAAGTCGTGGCTGTTTAGCTATCTAAATTAGAAGCTGGCCCAGGTGCTAGGGCCATGATTAACTTTGTACGCTCTGCGCTGGTCCCCATGCGTTCAAACGGTGCGAGTGGGCACACGGAGTCATTGTCAGACTTTTACAAAATTACACAATTATCGTACATGTACTAAGACCACAGGTCATATATTGGTGCATAGATCGCAGTTGCAGTGCAATGTCAAGCCCGTGTAAGCTGCTAGTAGGGCTGACATTGGTGGTATAGGTGGTGTATGTGTGACTAATTCATATCTTGCCAACAGGGGTTGAGGATTGGACTCAGCTAGATCCGATTGACGGACGCATCATTCCAGGTTGGCACCACCTATAGCGATGTCCGAAACGTTGGGATCTATTGTTTGAGCATCTGCTGATGTATGGTTCAAAAGTTATTTGAAAACATTTTATGTTATGACAGTATTTATTGTCTTAATCCTCATACAAAAACCAGGAGAATGGAAAGATGGATGGATTGACATTTCGGGTACATGCCTTCATCGAAACGTATGTCACTACTGATACTCGTTTCGGTAAAGGCATGTAGAGAAAATATCAATCATCTATCTCTCCATTCTCCTAGCTATTATACGAAGAATTATGCTGTTCGCACTGTCTCATCTATATGCATGATGTTTCTGGCAAATGCACTTAACTTACGTATATTCTAAGCTGATGAAAGTGTTCTGCGTCGAGCTGGGTCGGAATTGTTACTTTCCTTGCTTGGTTTTCATCAATTTCAATTCCGCAATCTCCTCTCACCACAATTTAGCCGGATGAACGGCAGTTGGCTATTAAATTCAGCTCAGCGGAAAACTCTGAGAGGACACTACAAAGGCAGTTAAGCAGTGCCCGGCTAATGCCGGCAACATATATTTGGTTGCCGTAGGTGACCAATTTGGCAGCAGTGGAGTTTTTGCCAGCGTTTGAAGAACTCAGAAGCACGTCTGAGCATGCATAAGCACATGAAAACGCTAAAAGCTCAGCTCGGGATGCCATCTGCTGTTTTTGCTGTCAGGTGGTCCTAACGCTGCCGCTGGTTTCAGCTGGCACCTCCTTGTGGTCAACAAATACACGATGTGGTCAGCTGAACAAGAATAAGCCGTGTACCTTGGATGATGCATACAAACCGCGACTTCAGTAGCCCATGGATCAGACGAGACAGCTGTTTTCCACTCTATTTGCAGCCTTACAGAAGTTTCAGCTACGGCCTATGTCCAAACACACGCTAACATCAACAGCGCTCATAACAGCAAACACGAAGCACCCGTGTCCAGTGACCCATGTCAGCAGGGTGTCAAACGATCAAGCACACTGTGATTAGTTGGGGCTCGCAGTAGCGACCACGCCCTGGCATCGCCCCAGACCGCGTCCGGCGGCCGCTCGCTGGCTTAGCCGTGCGCCGTCCCACTGACCTAACGCTAAGAGACGTGCCCCACTAAAAGCAGACCCATCATGAAATAAGCGCTGCGGGAAAGTGGTCGGGGTGTCGGCAAGGCGTCAGGCGAGGTGTCTCGTGTCGACACCGATGGGAGGCGCAGGCTCTTGGCTTGCAGCTGGCGCGCCGATGAGAGGCGGCCGGCTACCCGTCGGCGGACGATGACGCGTCACCGCCGCAGAACACCGCGGCGGGCAGCACCGGACCAGACATCTTGAACATCACAGACGGGAGATGCCTGGAACTCCGATGCAGTGTCTTGGTCAGCACTCCGCCAGGAAAACAGCTGTAAGCTTACGTGGCTGTATCAATCGACGATGTAGATCCACGATTTGATAGAACATAATGGCCCATTATGTTTTCTTCATCATAGGGCGGGCAGCGGAGCTCAAGGCAACACAAAAGTGCTTGAGGGATTTGCTGGAACGCACTGATATATATATATATATATATATATATATATATATATATATATATATATATATCAGAATCGAATGCATTGTGATAAACGAGCCCAGTGCAGAGCCAGCACCCGCAAAAGCCACTCACTTCAGTCATTCATGAGTTACCGCCAACGATAAGTTCCTGGTGGTAGTTAAGCATGCGACTGATTGTGAACTCAGTGCTATCTGTAAAAACAGCAAGCACCATTCACCTGGGGATGGGATATGATGGACGCATATTACACAAATGTTATCAAGATTGGCGCTTGATTGCGCCTGCCTTTAGATCGCGCCGGATATGCCCAATACCATTCCAAACAGACCGGGTTCGGGTGAACTAATTGCGTGACAAAGCTCACGCTTGCTGGCGTCGGCATCGAATTGACTTAAAATACCATGGGCAGCAAGTCCATGATCAAAATGCGTGCATCCTCATTTGGTTTTTTAAAACATTAAGAACTCATAACACTGTCGGCAAATTCAGTACATGTCGGACAGTCAATCCTGGTAGATGGGGTGAATTGCCGGACGGAAGCATTTTTTCGTTGTTGCAGAACGGCGGCTGTAACACAGCCTAACTATGGTGAAACTATCGAAGCATTACAAAAGATCTTTGAACCTCCAGAAAGATTTAAGAATTAAAGAAACACGTCACGTATGGTATCTCTACCATAATAATGGCCTAAGCGATTGCAGAAGACTGGCCAAACGTTTGCTGTAGCCAATCTGGCGCACCTTGCCACGGGAGTTGACTGCGTCGTTGTGTTGCCTGTTCATAAACCTGCAACGATATGAGTATGCAGTGCCGGGAAATATAGAGCCATCTTCTCACGCTTTGCTAGAATTTCATGTGACTTTATTACGTAAATTCACATATGACGTGGGACTTTTATCGAATTTTATTTCGTATCGTAGATTTCGTTGCTAGTTGAATGTGCTGCCTAGCTCAGCCAACACACAATCCATTGTGAAAGTACCATCGGTGGCGGTATTTTAGTCTTTAGTAGTGACCTCAGGTTAAATAAATTTAGGTGGCTATGTACCGTTGCATGAACCATCGCCGCGACAGCGCTAGTGCCATTAAACCATGAATGAATTCAATGTCACGGACCAGGAACAAAATCGTGTTCCAGAAAGCAAAATTGGCGTTATCAACCATATAGAACATACACAGATTGCAAAATAGTGTTACCAGGTAAATGGCAATCACAGACCGCGCGTCTTCAAAACCGGCCAGGATGGCTCGATAGTGTCTCGCGGCGTACGTCTGACGTCATGAAAAAAAAACGTTTTCTACAACGATGGCTAACACTGAGCGCAGGGTTTGGGCTGGATAATGATGGCGAACGTCTTTGAAGGATGTCGCTCAGCTGAAAGCCCTAAAAGGTCCAAT
>NW_023596921.1:24955163-25242771 GCF_011947565.3 Pollicipes pollicipes
GAGGCGTCTTTGGCCTTTTGAAGCCACCAAGATGACGTTCACGGCCAACATTACGTCTGTGGGAGTAGGGATATCTGATAAGCTCGTTCTTTGTAAAGGTGAGTTTTAATATTACAAACAAATGCCCAACTTTCTCTATGTAGATCAAGTAAGTGTTCTATCTATCGACTTATTTAGCGATCAGTTCCGATTTCGCTGAATACCCGTTAGATGGTCAATTATGGCACGAGAACACCAAATCTGACTGACCGACACAATCTTTCATATCACCAAAAAGTTACAGGCCGACTTGGGATTTTTAAGCATTCAAATATGTAGAATTCGGTCGGAGCTTTTGGGTGATCTGGATGGTCACTGTCCTTTCAACCTGAATTCAGCCTTGAAGGGCAATTTTGAGAGGTCAGGACTCTTTTACGGAAGGTAGTTCCTGTACCGACTCATATTTCTGATCTTTAAAAATCGGAAATTAACTGGTAACTTTTGGTTGATATGGAGCTCCCGGTCATCTGACCCTTCATTGGGCATGATGAATGACCTTGACAGGTCAGAACTTTTGACGGCCGATAGGTTATGCGCCGGCGGGCATTCCTCCATGCCAATATCTCTCCACCTGCCCAGGTGCCGAGTGGAAGCAAATTAGCGAGCCTTTCCTTATAGTGCCGCGACAACTTGGAACTGTCTGCCTCTGACTATCACTGTCCTCATATCTGATGGAACACAAAATCGCGTTTCAAAAGGCAAAGTTTGGGGCATGCGCCTTGGTTTTGAACCCACACTGGTGTCTTGCGTGATGACTTGCGCACGTCATATGTATACACGTTGGTAATTTTTGTACGCCAATGCGAATCTCATTCACTTACAACTTGTTTTCATTCATCTTTGTGGGTGTGCTCTGGGTTTAGCGCGTTCTGTTCTTGTCAAGTCCGAATATTCATTTGATTCATCGTTTGACTTCGTACGTATTTCACAGTCTCGTGTTTTATATCCTCGCATTCGATAACATCGTATTCTGTGGCACCATGTTTTATAGTATCGTATTCTATAGTATGCATCGCAATATGGTATTTATAGTATTTTTGAAATGTGTCCTAACGAGTGACTGGGTGTTGTAACGAAACGAACCTGGTGAATATTGTAGCAAGCCTAAGGCCTGAAGCACCGCCTCGTGGATAGATTTCGAGCCAACAAATACAAATACAATTAG
Organism: Pollicipes pollicipes; assembly: GCF_011947565.3. NCBI lineage: Eukaryota > Metazoa > Arthropoda > Thecostraca > Pollicipedomorpha > Pollicipedidae > Pollicipes > Pollicipes pollicipes. The sequence continues at coordinate 24,956,368 of NW_023596921.1, forward strand.
GGTCATCCGTTAGCATCTTTGTGCCAAGGAACATATCTGGAAAACTGTCATCGTGTAGGGCTCCAACTGTATATATGAATTTACTTAGGCAGGCCCGTACACACCAGCAGGCGAAACACACTGGTGCTCGCAAGCACATATGAGGATTTCGGCAGCATAATAAGGTCCTTCTGACCTCATTAGAAGAGTCTACGATCAGTGTGAAGAGCCCCGGACCGATCAAGTGTGACCCGGCCGATGAACATTTAGACGCAATGGAGAACCGATATCAATAAGGACGGCACGTGTGCGATCGAAGATGCCGCGGCATGCTAGCTGAGAGGCTCCCGTCAATAGTGCAACGTCCTCCGCACGGATGAATAGAACCCACCAGTGTGATGGGCCCCTGAACGCTCAGGAGTGCCCAGCGCAGATAAACATATAGGGCCCCGGCCACCGTGTAGGGTCCCCCGAGCAAACGGGAAGAACCCAAGACCAAGGTACATGACTTAATGCCCTCGAGCGATCGAGTGCCTTGGAACGTATCGGGGTCCATCCAACAGCGTAGGGTCCTCCGAGCAGATATGAAGTGACCAAAACCATTGAAGCGGGCCCCTGTGCAATGAAGAGTGCGCGGACAGAGTAACACGACACCGAGAAGCGTAAAGGATGCTACGCAAATGCGATCAAATGGAAATGGCCCAAGACCGATATAGATGTTTCTGAGCATCAAATGCCTAGGTACATTAACTTACGTGTGCCCCAGTAACAGCGCAGGACCCTCCGAACACGTGGAAATGACTCGAGACTAATGTGAAGGGCGCCTGGGCAGATGAGAGTACCCCGACAGGTTAACATATGGGGCCCCAGCAAGAGCGTGTAGAGCTTTTCTGTTGAATGGAAGTAATCCATGGAGAGCCCATGATAAATCAAAAGTGTCCTGGCAATTTAGCAGATAAGGTCCAACAGCAGCGTGCGGCCCTCCCAACAGCTGCAAAGAAACCAGGGGAAACTGGAAGGCTTCTTAGCGGACCGGATTGACCCGGCAAGTGGACATATACCCCCCGCCCCCCTCGGCAACAGCGTAAGACCTCTGGATGGCGTAATGAGTCTGAAAATATTCTTTATCACTTCCCTTTCAATCAGCGGAAAATTATGTTTGTCTGCTCATGAGCTCTTCGCTTCGCGCATTTGTCTGTTTTTGGTTGCCTGGAGGCCAAACGCGTACATTTTGTTGCGTTTTGTGTTATAAAACTGCGTCCATTCGGCCACTTATGTGAACCAAAACTGTGAAACAATGAATCGAGCGGAAATATCACATTGTCTTGAAGTTGTGCGTGCAAACGTTTATACCATGCCCGGCGGCACAAGAGCGGGCCAGCTCAAAATTACACAAAATGGTCCACACTGGCACGCATGAAACCCCAATACTAGTCATTTAGGTTGAACTAATCCTTTAGGTACCAAACGGCGGGGGCGAAAAAACTTTCCCTTTGCTGGAAGTGGCTGGTGACAAAAATGGACACTTGCCAGCTGGTCAGCGACAAAACTGCGAAAGCGTAAACAAATTACAACCGATAAAACGATATCACAACAGACCATCCCAATTAGACCAAACTCAAAGCTTCCTATTGGTCTTTATTCGCTAACGCTTCAAGCGTGAGCTTGTGTAAAGCACATGTCCAAACTTTGAAGTTTCGCTGCGAGCAAGTTGGGCTACAACATAATTCACACAAAGTAGCTTTATTCACGATAGTCTTTAATCAGGTGATAGAAATATACCACAAACTATACTAGATCCTTGCGGCTGCGCGGCTCTTCTAAGGATCTACCATAAAGGGCGTTCCTGGTATTACCGTTAAGTTTTAGCTAAGCCTAGGAAGCAAGCCATACAATGTTGCTTTCGCTACACGCGCCAAACGTTTGTAAATTCCTCTAACACCTTCATATAGCTCTATGTCCTATACAACGTCAATAAACGGCTTTTCCCTCACATCTGTTACAGTTTCCACAACCGGGCGTGGGAATATCGGCGGTAGGGTTGCCAGCTGGTTGTGGCAAAGTCCTCTAACACTTCCAGCCGATTGTAGGGTGACGCCACAAAGCCACATAATCGCTGCCAACCTGGTGGCAGTTGGCGCGTCTGTTTCCGGCAAGTCAATAATGGGACCTGGGCGCCTCCCGTCACATGGCGGTCCCTACTAGTCGAATGGCAAATGATGACTGGAAGTCATATGCTGTAGGAATAGGTTCATGGCTCGCCTTGCATGATCCCTGATATGCAAATTAAACGAGACAGGATGGCAACGAGCGTGACCAGATAGAACTAGGCCGGCACATAGACAGAGCCTGACGGGACCCGACGGGAAAGACCAAACCAGGCGAGACCGTGTGGTCAAGACGAGACCGAGTGAACAAGACAAGACTGGGGGGACCGCACAGATTCAGATGGGACCAGACAGGACCGAACATAACCAGACGGGACTTGACGGGATCCGAGAGCACCATACATGACTGAAAGGAACCGAACGAGGCAGAACGTACAGAACGGGACCGGGCGGAACTGCTTAGAACATGATGGGGCCAAACGGGCCCGGATGGGATGAGACTAGGAGTTACTAGAACGGACCGGACAGGAACGAATGAGACCGGAGCAAACCAGACAGGACAAAACGACCGGGCGCGATCACATGAGATCAAACAGCATGAGCCGGGCGAAAACAGACCAAATAAGGGGAGACCGGTCGGACGAGACCAGACGGGACTGGATGAACCGGAAGGGCCCTGAATTGACCGTGCGGGACCAGACGGGACCAAACGGGGCTTGCTGACGGAAGGCGGCCTGTTCGCACTGTGGACCCCTGACCAACACATGGTCCGGTCTTTTCCAGGCAGCACAAGCAATACAAATCGTGGGTCCGGCCTTGTTCCTCCTCGGGAAATGAGCCTTTGGGCTGATACCGACACGGAGCCAACTGTTGGATGTGGTTGATTTATGGTTGAACTAGAGGTCCGCATTGTCCCACAGGATTTCAATCGATGCACGGGACCACCTGAATGACATTTGAAGTCACGGCTCTGCGGATTGGGATCCTGAATATGGTCTCCAGTCAGCTCTTCGGAGCCTTCAGTCTCCAATCCGGCATTTGATCGTTAGCCTCGAGGGTATGCTGGGCCTCTCTCTGGACCCTTCGAACACTGCCCTGGTCGACTCGCAGCCCCTTGCCACTACAGGGCCCTGTTACGCACCGTGAATTCCTGGTCAACGCGGGGGCCCTCATTGGCTCAGAGGTCAAACCAATGTAAATCACGGGATCGGCCTTGTGCTGGCTTAGAAAATTGGTCCTCAGGTCCGGCCCGACAGAGGGCCGACTGTTTGGTACCCATGCTGCCTGATAGACATAGGGGACCACATCGACTCGGGGGGCACCCAGTCGAATAAAAGGGCCCTCTGGCTGGCATCTGATGTTCCGGCACTGCGATTCGAGCTGGGAGGAAGGGCACTCGCCCCTGTGGCCTCGCTCCTGCAGGCACCGCCGCCCACACAACAACGAAGGGGCCTCCGAGGAAATGCAAATAGATCAATAGCAACATTGAACGCTCACTGCCGAACTGATTAATCCGGTAAGCGGACATGTAGGGCCTCTAGCAAGAGCAACACCTGCGCAGTGAAATTAGTCTTAAAATTTCCCTCACCACTCTATCAGCGAATAATTGCTTTAGTATGCTCACGGACGCTTCACAGTCGCTTGCGGCTGTTTTTGGTGGTCTGGAGGCCCAAATATGCCCAATATTGTTACGTTTTGTACGAAAAACTACTTCCGTTCTGCCGGCTATGTGGCCCTTTCGGAGCCTATGGGCTCCTTGAGGCCAGGAGAAGGGCCGACGCCTTGGCTTCCCGTCTGCATCCTCCATTAGGCACATGCAGTCCCACACAACATCGTTAGAAGTTTGGCAACAATATCGTAATTTTGTGACGTCACCGTACAACAGCTGGAAGTGTTGGCAAATTTCACTACAATCAGCTGATATCTGCAACGACAATTCATACGCCCGGTTGTGTAAACTGTGTGAGTGGTAAATGTGAGGGAAGTGCCATTCACTGACATTACATAGGAAATATAGCTATTTGAACGTGTCACAGCAATTCACAAATGTCTGGGGCATGCACTGATAACAATATCGTGTGGTTTTCCCGTCAAATTTAGCTGGTACGGGCCGTTTTACTGAGTGCGAGGTCTGCGTTGGGGTTATCCAGCGGCGCAACAGCGGCTTCGGGTAAGGCCTATAGTATAAGTGCGCCGAGTATCGGCGTAGGCCTCTCACGCTGCCTGTTGCACCTCAGATTCAGCGAACTGACCGGTTGACACGCGGGAGATAGGACGCTTTTTGCTTTCGTTTTATTGGATATAAAGCTAAATAAAAGTATTAGGGGTGTTCAAAATTGTTTTGTATCTGCGCATGTCAATATTGTATGGTTTTTACACTGAATTACATTCATCGAGGCCCAGGTACTAGCAGAACAATACAAATGGAAGCTTAAAATTAGATCTATTTTAAGGTTTCTACTTATTGCTTCACAGGTAAAAGAAGCAGAGAAAGTGCAAACTACGATGACATGTTCAGTCGAGTGTAGTTGCCTGAACTAATCACTTTGAAAGCTTCACGTTCGTAGTCTGTTTGCTTGACTATGTTCTGTTCTACCTGTATGCTGCATGCTTTCAAATTGAAAAAAACGAAACAAGATTGATATGTTTTGTTGACTGACCCAGTTTTATGGTACTGTTTGTGGCAAGCAGTATTAACTGCACCAAGTTGCATTATTTTGCCACGGTGCCTTATCAAAAGTAAAAAAACGGCATAATATTAGCACCCAAAAACGCGATCAATTCATTCGCCGTCTACGTTCGAAAATCCTTGAAATGTGCCGGCGTTTCCTTCGACGTGATTATTTAATAGAACAGTCACACTCACGAAAGCCTGGCGATCGACGCCAGCCGGCCGAGCCAATAGCGGTAACTGTCCGACAATGCTCACCAAAACAGCACTAGCCGTGTCGAACATGCCCAACATGAGTTCTGCGCAGTGTCCTAGAATTGCCGACTGGGTGTAAAGCAACACCCTATGAGGAGGAATTTTTCACTCCTTTTCCACACATTTTATGTGAATTTTTCAATCCTGCCTGACATTGTCTAATCGCACATACCAAACACATATTCCCTTTCTGAGGTTTTCAGATGTCATTCAAAACCGAGCTCACTTGAAACCACCAAGCATAAACAAGGCTCCACGGAATCTGGACATCTATGGCTATGTCCTGCTTCACCCACATCTGAATCATGTTTATGTATGCACAAAGCAAGGGCGCCATGTACCTGCGTGCCCAAGACCCCCCTCCCCCCGTGACTCCAGCCACTTGCACGCATCAGGTTTGGTTTGTTTACAAAATGCATGACAATCGGCAGCAGTGCGCCAAATGCAAGGTTTTCACGCATCCCCAGTTGTTTTGTTTCAACATTACACCACGAAAGCAGAGCCTAGTGCAAACACCAGCAAGGCCTGGTAGATAATTTTGCTCCACGTATTTCTCCTACCCGAAGAAACTTGACCATTAAATTGCATCACTCCCGAAATGCAGGTGAGAAAAATTCCAGAAATGTATTTTAAATAACAAGACGCATATCACCATTTGAGCAGCTATTTTAACAGATTTGAACTCAGATCAGCTGATAACATACTTTTTACAAAAAGTATCAGTCTTTATATCTAGTAAACTGCTTTTGTTCTTCTTGGTATCATACGAGTGTGATACCACTTTATTGTTCCTTTTTTTCCCATTGTCCTTAGAGGTACCGTCTGTTGCTTATAATGTTGACCAATTTCTCTGCAAGATGCTCCAACTGCAAATTTGCACGTATTGTATACATAAGTTGGATTAATTCGCTAGCCGCCCAAGCATGTTTGATATGCACCCAAGAATGAACACAGGGAATGAGGGAGACAATTTGAAGCACCGAACTTATTTTTACCGCCATTTTTGCTTTATTAAACACTTGGTTAGCCATTTTTGGTTCATGGCGGTGCTCGAAAATGATAAATCTAAGCCTTTCGAGTGTCTAACTCACCAGGCCACCTGACAAGGCCATCCTTATGCTCCCATACAGAGCTGAGGGACAAACCTGACGCAGCTAATACAGAAATATTTGAAGGCGAAATTCTGCCCGCCGGAAATGTGTATCATACGCTTCTCTTACTTGTTTCGCATTTTAATCTCGTTGGTTGGTGGACGTGATTGATATCTATATTTGGGGGGTGAGTGGGATGACTCTGTCTGTCAGCAAACTGTGCAAACTGTGGTACTGACTTTTTGTTTTGGGGGACCGGGAAGAAGTGTGTCCTGAAAAATCCAGTAAGTCTCCTGTGGACCAAGTACTTGCTTATCTTATCTGCTTTCAACACATGATTTGTGACCAGAGTTCGCCATTTTTTGTTTTAATCCATCGAGTTTTGTCACAAGGCAACTTATGATGCCACAAAGCATGCAATGGGCTCATTTTGTTCCATATTCTTGATTATTTGCCCCGAATTTCATGTGGTTCCTCATGGTTGATTTGACCAGATGTTTTCCATAGTTGTCATGGTTTGCTGACTGGCAAATGACTGTACTGTATATATGCACTATATCTTTAACACTGAGATAATTTAAGCTGCATGACAATTATAACATGAGATAAATATCAGCATTAAGCAAATAGTCAGACCATCACATTTGAAATGTGAAGCCAACATATCAAACGATGTCATTAGATATAAATAAACAAGCCTAAATAGATGCCTTTGCTGCAGCTGAAAAGGCAAGCAGCAAAACTGGCACGGTCATCTAAACGTTATGCTACTTTTGGAGAAGAGCGATTGTTTTGTGGAGCATGCCGCTTATTGCCCTTGATAGGGGTTAACCATGACAATCGGAATAAATTGTTCAAAGTGACTTAAAGTGTTGTCATTTGTGTGTTGTCAACTTTGTCTGCTGTCAACAAGCATACACAAATGAACTGAATAAAAATGCAAGTTGAAACTAGCCAAAAAATGAGCTTTATCGTGTTTTTATCATAAGTGCTACTGTCAACAGATAGGTAAGTTCAGATGATGTTCAACGTATGGCTGCCCTAAGTTAGGTTAAGTTGGTAAGTGCATGGCAAGTGACAATAGGAATTGTGCCAGAATCAGTAATGCACAACTGCTGCTGTGATACCAACAGCTTAGACAGGTGAGATGAAGTAAGGCCTCTTTAGGTTAAGCATAGACTATTTTCATGGAAATAAACACTGACATTTTGTAAGAAACGATGACAAAATGTTTGTTTTCCCTGGCCCCATCTTAACAGAAGCCGGAGGTATGTATATTTCGTTTGACTTGGTAATGGGCTGATGTGTAGGAGTCCAAGGTTTTTTTGTTTGAGTGCTTCATGCCTGCTGAATTTTCTGTTCTTACTTTTTGTTGAATTCCTTTGCTTTGTTCTGTGTTAAAAATGCTGTGCAAGGGAAGTGCAAAGTGTAGCATCAAATTATTGGTGTCCGTGAATTTTTTATTCTCCTTACACTGTCATAAAGTGGCTGTGCTTTAATGTACTCTGTTTCACTGTAATGGCCTAAAATGTTAAAAAAAACAAAGCAGTTTTGTCAGGTTTATGATATTACGTCCATGCAAGCCTGCAATAGATGTCTTTATTTGCTGAAGCATCTATCACTAGCTCATAAGTTTCATCTTTTGTAAATTGAATTTTTCACTCGCAACGGTCTTTTTGCGATGAAACTTTTCACACCCACCCTAGTTCAAAAGCGATCCCAGCTCACTGGTTCTGCGCTGTAACGTGCAGCCCAAACCGCCTTGCAGCTACTAGCCGGAGGTTTACATCGCAACCTTCGCAACCATCGCAGCGATTAATTATATCGCTGCGATGTAATAATGTAATGATTATAACAGTAATGATTATAACAGCGAAAACGATAATAAGTTAATGGCTGTAATAACATGACAGATGTAACAATTATAATAGCGGGAATAATAATAAGTTAATGGCTGGGACCAGCGATTAACATTGGTTGGATGTTTGGAATCCCTGAAACAATGAGGGTTCATTTGTTGGTCAGAGGCCCACAGTGCCTAACAGAGGGTTCAGTGCCGACAGGAGCCCTGAGTCGACCAGAGGAACGTTTGCTGAACAGGGACAAGGAAGGAAACCCGAATTTCAGAGGGCCACTTGCGCTGATTGGGGCCTTCTAACAATGGAGAAAGGCATGAAAGCTTATGATGATGGTACACAATGAGACCATGAAAAAGCCCTGTGTCAGTCAGGGCTCCCAGCACCAAACGGGCTCTCCACCACATTTCAGCCATGTGTCGTCGAACTGGAGTCTTTGAGCCAATAATTTCACCAACTGCGGGGATAAGGTGTCTTGTTGCGTCTTGTTGGCAAGCACCCGCGCTGTAACGGAATAACCCATCAGTCCCTGAACGGAAATAGAATGTGCCCCCTCCCCCCCCCCCCGTGTCCTACCTACTGAGCCCCTTACCGAAAAAGGTAGGAGGTTTCCGTACTGCCTTAAAAGACGGATCAAAACGAGGCAAGAAAACAACGCAAAAGGCGATCGTCCACCCTTGTTCAGAGCCAACTTGTGAGACAAATTACTCTAAAAAAGTTTGAGTCTGCGTGCTCGCAATCTTAGGGACAAGGACACCGATGGCCTGGGTTGCAGTGTTCATCAACCCAAGTGGCGTTGGCTGCGGCGGTTAACACCGGGCAGCGGACGCCTGGCGCGCGGAGAGCAGTCGTCGTGAAAAAATGCTCCCGACGGATGTTTTTAAAATAATTTACAGCCGTGAAATTATCAGCCTGGGCATATATTTTAACAGCCTTATTTCGAAATTGTCTTTTCAACAGCGATAGAAGCACGAATATACAGATCACTACGTGTCTAATTCCACTAACAGAGTCTAGCACTGCTTCGCGGTGCAGCGCGAATCCGCTCCGTTCATCTGTTCTTCCTGTAGACCTAAAAATGCATGGGTAAAACATGCTGCTGGATTACCTTCTAAACGTAGAAATCGACATCCTAAGTTGTTTAAGACACTTGTTTCAAAAACGCTATGGTATTCGTCTGCCCGTTGGCAGCCGTCTCGTGTTGGCCGCAGTCCAACGCCGCGCATCCCACGGAAACTGCAACGCCGGACGTCGAGGTCTGTTCCACGGCCTGCGACCGCGCAGTCAATTTTCATTTTTATTGATTCTGAGGAAAGGCTGACATTCCCAGAGGAGCATGGGCGAGCCATTTCAAAGCAAAATTATGATCCCATTTCAATATACCAGCTACGTTCACGATCACCTAGAAAATGTCCGACAAACCATTGCATAATGAAGAACGCTCTCGGTTTATTCTATGCAGTTATCTAACGCCCGCTTCCTTCACTTCACTGACTTCAAAATATAAACAGAATTGCATTTTTGGTGGCTTCTGGCTCCTGTTTCAGCTAAAGATAGATGTTGGAATACAACGAATAAAATCGTACCCTCAAAATTAAGTGGGCCCATCCGATGATTTTCCAGGAAAGGGGAGGGACTTTCACAAGGAGGGGCTCTTTGTCACCCATGTGTCTCCGCCCCCCGCCCCCTCCAGATTGCCAAGCCTAGCCTCGCCCTTGCGTGAGCGAGCTCATTGATGAGCATCGAGTATGCGTACTTATGTACAATCGCACGGTCACCATAGTCAGCTCAATTAGCAACGTTGTTTAAATCAATGACAGTCTTGACATATGACATTGCACCAGCGGAAGATCCATTTGCCACACGTTCGAACTGAAGCGGGTGAATGCCGCTTTTCCTTTAGAGGCACAACAGCTTAGAGCAGCGTCCCCCAGAAGTACAGTAGCCTCCAGCGGGCGTTTTGTTTTAACAAGCGGAGAAAGGCAAGCCTAGTGAGCGTACCTGCCTGAGTGTATTTTGAAATGATGCGCTGAGGAACGGTTGTGTTTGGTTGCACTTTTAATGAAACGCCTGTTTTCTGTCGATGTGTTTCTATATCGAGAACCTGCGTGTAGACGGATTGTGATAGTATATTAAAAATACACAGCCAATTAAAAAAGCATATAATGATAAATCATGTGCAGATTGCACGTACTGTAGTAGTAAGTGTAGGTTATATAATTATAAATATGTATATATACACTCATATATGTATATATATATATATATACACTCATATATATATATATATATATATATATATATATATATATATATATATATATCTATCATATGCATAATGTATAGCCAGAACATAACTGGACCAAATCCGCGAAGTTTTTCGCATCCCTTATGGTGACTTCCACCACTCGGAAGTCGCCATACGTCGTATAGACGGACGGCGATGGCCTCCACAGAGTGGTGGACGTCGCCATAAGTCGACATCGGAAGTCACACTGGTAGATGTAGTGCTACAAGGATGCAATTTTGCAAAATAGGGCGATGGAGAAGGGGGGAAGAAAGCAAGAAGAAAAATGGATCAGCCTGCCTCCAAAACGCAATCGAAAGTTTTTCCTTGGATTGGGCCCACTTTCTTTTCAGTTGAGTGCATGGTCGTAGTTTCTAAAAATTGTGTGGGTGAGCTGAGCCCTAAAAATGCTGACTGGTGAAAGTGACGAATATTTAATGAGGAATACAAAGGGGAAACCATATCTTCGGTCACCAGCCACAATTGCCCAAGCTGAATAGGAAACTAAACCCCTGTAAGCCCTGGTCGAGTCGACGAGATTGGTGGCCTGGTCCACAACTGACACTTCGTTGGCCAGTCAGAAGTTTCGTTCCCATGATTGAAAATTTCATCACCCGGTCCCCAGCGCAGTCAGGCTGTGAATTTATAATAAATGCGCGCAACGGCCGCGTATTTTCTGCAGCGGTTGCTGAGCTTGTTTTGGTCTGCAATGACGCGGGTTTCGTGGATGCGCTTGAGGTCCGAGGTCAGTAGACCGTGTACAAACTCCAGCACTTCCAAAAATAAAAACGAAAACGATCGGCTCGACACGCGAGCCCCCGCCCCTCAGGTTTTCGGAGGATTCCTCTCCAGCGTGCCATGCAATCGCGCCCAAACTTCCGCTATCGTCTGGACATACTTTGCGCGTGTTTTGACGTGACCCTTGCAATTCCGCTTTTTGAGTAGGCGCTGTCTTCTAGGAACACTGCTCGGTGATCTGACGACGCCGCGGAAAGCGCGGAGTGCCGAGACACCGCTGCATTAACGCGCTCCTATATTATAGATATGCGTGGAAACACGGCTGCTTAAATTCCGTGTCATTTCGAGGCATGATCTCATGCATAAGGGCATGTGAACTCCACAAATTAGATTTTCAGGAAATTTTACCTCTGATCTAGCTTAGAAGGGTCAATTATTGACTTACCAGCAACCGACGTATGGCTGTGTATGGGTGATCACAGGATGTTGTTGGGGCAAATCCACTGAATTTTCCACAATCTTTTTTAGATTGGAAACGGCAGCGGGTCAGATTAACCTCCCCTCCCCCGAACCGGCCAACGCCCCCCGCCCCCCCCCCATCATCCCCCCTCATCCATTAGTCCTCGCTATGAAAAACGGTGAATCAAGACGAGAGTTAAACGTGCCACAGCCCGCCGCCAACGCTTCCCAGCCCTGCGTCGGACACGCGGCCTCTCCTGTGCCGGACACGACGCCGGTGCAGCACCAGACAGGCGGCATTCCCTGCGCCGAACGGCTCCGCCCGTCGGACGACACCCGGCCTCTCCTGTGCCGGACACAACGCCGGTGCAGCACCAGACAGGCGGCATTCCCTGCGCCGAACGGCTCCGTCCGTCGGACGACAACCGGCCCCTCCTGCGTCGGACATTCGACAGTTTCAGTGCTCGAAATAGCGACGCCTCAGTGAGCGGCTCACCGCCGCTGCAATGATGTACTGGCGCTGCACGATCTGATAACACACAGGACATTACAATGACACAGTACGGTATAATGCAAGAAATATTTCACACCTTGCTCTATTTTTACGAGTTCATGTTATGCGATCATTAGGTCCTAGGTCCACAGCTGGAACTTGTGATGTGTTGCATGTGAAAATTCCCGTAGCAGGATAGAGGACAAACGCTATGGACGGTTGTAAATGAGCTGCCCAAATTCCACTTTAAGAAATTACCATCTTGTTCGACGAACGGCACTGAAATCAGAAGTGTTGCAAAACACTTAACAAGGTCGTCATACGACAAAATAGTCTCAGCAACCACAGCGCACAATCATCGACCAACTTTGCTAAGCACGGCCAGTTGCGTTGACATACGGCTCGGCTCTTACTTTTTACGTCAAGTACGGCTCGTAACGATGACCTGCCATCCACGTACCCAAGGCCACGAGATACGTTATCCAGCATCGGATTGATGGTTGGTGGTTTCCGATTGGGGCGTAAATATTTCCAGAGCGCAGCTTGCAAAGGCTCAGAAATATGTATTTTAAGAACTACATAAGCTATGATGCTCCATCTCACACGCCGTAATTATAGCAAAGGCCATATCGTGGCTATTCCAGCGCAGTGATGCTGAAATTACGATGACGTAATTCGGGACATTAAAAAGAGTACATTCTGATAGCAATTCGGTAGTTTTTTTTTGTATGGATAACTAAACCAGCGAAACCGACGTGCTTATCGGCCTTACGCCCGCTACCTGCGGCACATTTGTGCACTAAGACTTGTGTCCTAACCACCGGGACTTTTGGCATGGCCAGCAAATGGCACTCAAGTGACAATGAAACTCCCGAAACGCTAATGTTTGATGTTGATGACGCATTGCACTTCATTTATCTTTTTATGATGGGGTTTATCGCATTCAGAATTACATCACAACGGTTTCCGAAAAAATTTGCTCCAAGTGACAAGTAAGACTGTTCCAAATTTTGTCGGCGACAGAAAAACGCTTTGACGCCCTGACAAACGGTTCCAACAATAGACTTATTGCTGCCACCATGGGGCCACAGAAGACTGCGGAAAGAAAGGAGAGGTGTCATGGCCCCTTTCTTGGCGTCTCTCCGACGTAGTAATGCGGTAGGACAATGGAACGCACTCGCGGAAAAAATGTGATGCGGAGGCCTGAGCGTTCGAAGAAAGCGACTCACAAAGAGTTATGAGTGTGAAAAGTAATGCGACATGTCTTATTGCATATGCAACGAGCAGCGATGAAAAGAAATCCTGATCTCAAGCTCGTTGGATGCAAGAAGGTGTCAATACGAGGTTTTGTACATGCGTAGTTATACTCTGCAAAGAACAACTTAACAGGCGCTGGGATGGGGGAGTCATTTTGACCCCGCGGTTTTTCCGGAATAATTTTCCAATAGCGCAGCGCAGCCGCGCCAAATATTTCAAGGCTATAAACAGGTGAACAGCGGACTTTTGGTTTCAAAAATTTGAATGTGCCTGGTAAGGTCACTGATCTACGATAACCCACAGTGAGGTAATGGATTCAGCGAAGGGAATCTCCAGGGAACGTTCAACCTGAGGCTGCAACGGAATGTTAGACGAAACCATACATCTCTGACAAAGTTTCTTAGGCAACAACACAATGTAATTAATACATTCAATTGACCTAGGGTCAGGTATTAAGGTCAGACCAAGGTCAAAACCAACTTTTTCTGCTATATGAGATAGTTCCTGGCACCCATTTTTAATTTATTGCGAACACTAATCGCATCATACATCTTCCATGGACTCCTTGAAAGTCAGACCAGGTCACGAACCTTAAATGACCCAGGCCAACATTTTTGTCTTAGGGACATCCCGCCTAGCGTTATCATTCATGATCATTCAACTGCAAAAATCGAAGCGTTCTTGCATGATTTTGGTCACCCCAATCTTCTTAAGGTCAAACGAGTTCACTGACCTGCAATGAGCACCAGTGACCTTTTGCTTAGAATAGGTACCCAAGTTCAGGGCGGTTGCATGAAAACGTTTGGGGCATTTTGGACACCAATTTGGGGTACGACTTTGTTTGACCCTATTTGACCTGAAGATCCTGACCCAGGAACCTCAAAGCTTGACACAAGTGAGTTCACCTAGCTGAGAGTTGACCTAGGTGTCTTCAGCTCTCTTAATTTGAAATACCAAATTGACACCCACCCGAGCAAAGGGTAGTCAAACGGTCACCCGGGAGCGTCTTATCGGTCACGATGTTTTCCGATACGATGACTACGTACCACGAAATGCGCAACAAAAAATATATGAGAATGACGCTCCGCATCCGAAAGGACATGATACAATGGGATGGTAGTGAATATAATGACTTCGAAAGTTAAAACGCACGGGGCCGAACGCTGGAGAAACACGCTCAGTTCCTGAGAATCGTCCGTCAAAAATTTTGGCAGCCATGATAAAAGTGATCCATCTTTTCTGACCTCGTCGAGGCCCTAATGCCAAAACCACCTTCCTATTCCACGGGATTATCCTACGTTCAGGGCCTAAGACCCCCCCCCCCAAAAAAAAGCAGGTTAAGGTAAGGCCAAGAATGCGCACGAAGCTTTTCTTCCATCAGCGCCGTCCCTCCACTTAACCCACCAGCATCACCGCAACACCTGCGGCTTCCTTGGCAATCTGCAGCAAGCGACAATTCATAACCTTCATCCGGATCACACGATCTGTTTTGAGTCTGCATGCATGCTTTCGCCCGCGCCGCATGAGCTTCACGCTCCGCTGTCACTTTCATGTGACGTTGACACCGCACAAGGTGGCTTCCACGGACGGCTGTGTGAATTTCACGCTCCGCATGCGAGGACAAACGAACTGGAGACATCGTATCTGGATCATACATGAATGGTTTATTAAATATCTAACCCACATCAAGGTGAAACATTTGCTTTGATTGGAATTCTTTATCAGTGTAAGGCGTTACGAAATCATATATATATATATATATATATATATATATATATATATATCTATATATATATGGATTGCAGTTGACGGTCGTTGGCGTTTCTGCGATTTAAATGACCTCCAACAGTGAGCTGGAAGTCCTTTCGGACCGTATGCAACACAACTGACAGGGCACAGGATGACAGGTTTACTGATCTGAAACACATCAACAAACATCCGAAAACAGTCACTTCTACGTGAGTGGTACTCCAACACAGACAGCTGGCTAAATGAAAAAGGGCCGTGCAACAAGTATGTCTGAGAAAGGGGACAGCAATTATAGATGTCGCCCGACAGCAGGTGACGGTTGCACCTTCTCGGCACGAAATGAAAACATAATTCAACTCATCACCTACAACAGTGGCGACGAAGTGCGACATCGCGGGAGACAGTGGTGTCGTCAAGACTGGAGGAATCGTACGTGAAACCAAACGCGGTGAAAAGGGACCACAAACTGCTCGGTCATTGTAAGTTGTCTAGCAGCATGTCTCTTACACAGTACAGAACCTCTGACCCGCCACATGCAGTTATTTTTTCATGAAACTGACCGAAAGACAGAATTGGCTCTAGGTGTGAACCATCATCAAGCTCATCAGGTAGTCGTAAGGGAATCCGATGGTGGTGTAAACCGAAAACTCCCCCTACTTTTAGGTCATTTCTGAAAAAGTCCCATATGTGGCAGGTTAAAATGCAGTCATGTTTTGCTGTTCGATAACGGACTGTATAGACAGGACACCAGACTCAGTGCAACTTAGTTATCTATGGAACATACACTGGGCCGGAAACCAGATAAAATAAACACATCAAAGCAACACATTACTTAGAAACGAGAAAGGAAACATCACGAGTGGAAATGGCAGTGCTATCGTCGAAAGAGGGTCTCGACATATGTCCGGACTAGACTACACGCACAGTAGGTGATCGCGGACTAGACCAGCCATCCAAGAGCACAGAAATCAAGGCACATACGACACAAATGCCTCCTACCCTGAGCAGCCCTCACACGGCGGTCGCGCGCGCCCCGCCGAGCCCCACACGGCGCACAAGAACGGCCAGTCCAAAGCAGAGAAGACAAACGAAATGTAACGCTCCGCCCCCAGACGCGAGCTCCGCGATATCTTGCCGCATGTGGCAACCAAATGGCTAGCGTGGCCTGCACTGACAATTTTCACCAAGCCACAGGAGAGTGAAAGTGGGATGCGTCGTCACGTAAGCGCCCCGCGACCATGTTTCTCGCGTCCTGAAAGCACGAGTTCATTTAACACCGCCCCATTGTGCACTCACATCCGAGGTGAACGCGTATCGACGTCCACGATGCACAGTTTCGGCCGGGCTGCTCTGCTTCAGACCTACCACACATCGTCTGTCAGAGCCGGAGACGGTTCTCTTCCGCGCCGCCGCCGCATGCCCCCGGTCCCCACCCGTCGCTCTCCTCCGCCGCCGCCTGAGCGGCCTGCACGCCGCCTCGGACGCCGCCCACTAGAGGTCGCCGGCGTGCACCTGCGCGCCGCTGTCCACCGCGCACTGGACGGCCGCCGGCTGCGCCAGGCCGGAGTGCATTTGCGAGTGCTCCTCCAGCCGCGCCCGGTTGCTGAACGCCTTGCCGCACGCGGTGCACGTCGGAAGCTGGCCGTTGTGCTTGCGCACATGCAGCCGGTACGTCTGGTAGAGCCGGAACAGCTGGCCGCAGATGTTGCACTGGTACGGTGTCTCGCCAGTGTGTTTGCGGCGGTGTGCCTTCAGGTGTGAGAGGTATCGCATCTCCTTGCCGCAGATGTCACACTCGTAAGGCCGCGCGCCCGTGTGCACCAGCATGTGCCGGCGCAGACTGCTTGACTCGGCGAAGCCCTTGCCGCATAGGTCGCACGTGTGGCGGCGCTCCTTGCTATGCGTGCGGCTGTGCACCTTCAAGTGGGACGAGTTCTTGAAGGCCTTGTCGCAGAGCTCGCACTTGTGCGGCCGCTCACCCGTGTGGATCCGCATATGCGCCTTCACGCTGAGCGCACGCGTGAAGTGCTTGCCGCACACGGCACACTGCGCCGGCGACTGGGAGCGGCGGCGTGGCGGCGCGCTGCCGGCTGGCGCGGCCGCCGATGCGGCGGCGGCGGCGGCGGCGGCCGGCCGCGCGCCCTCCAGGTGCAGCTCCATGTGCCGATGCAGGCCGGTGGAGCGCGTGAAGCCCTTGTGGCAGATGGAGCAGGTGTGTGGGCGCGCGGCCGAGTGCGTGCGCCGATGCGTTGTCAGGTAGGCGGCCGTGGAGAAGGCGCGGCCGCACTGATCGCACGCGTGCGGCCGCGCCGACGAGTGCGTCACCTGGTGGCGGCGCAGGCTGGCCGCGCACGAGAGCACCTTACCGCAGAGGTCGCAGCGACACGGCTCGGGCGCTGGCTGCAGCTGCGCTGGGGTCAGGTTCGAGTCGTGCACCAGCAGGGCGCAGTCTGCCGGTACCGGCGCGCGTCACACACGGCGGGGGAGAACCCCCTGGATGGCGTAATGACATTTTACAAGGCGCCGTCCACAGACTGACGCAGCCACTCGGGACGACCACCAGTCCGCCAGTACAAACAGTTGCTTCTATGAATGACCCACCCAAGGAACAATGGTAAACATACCAAACATAAAGATTTGGATAAAAACTTAACCAAACAATATCAATAACTAATGACAACAAGGGCATGCTTGAGGAGAACAGCTACAAAGGAAGCATGATTTTGGCTCACCAGGCTCATTGATCACGGCCATCATGCCGAGCTGCAGTGGGCTGGACTGGTTGATCTTTATGCCAAGTGCGGACAGCACATCTGGACAGTTATCCTGCTGGCTGCCATTCATGGAGGCAGGTGACTGGCGTTCCCACTCCTCTTTCACAATAATGTTCATGCCCGTGGGCATCATATCCACTGATGCCGGTAGCTCCATCAGCTGAAGAGGAGAATCCGAGGCCATTGAGTTTTTCTTTGCATCTATAGCAGACTAGGGGACACTGCCAACCTGCCATTTTCATTTGATTCTCCAAATAACTGGTTTACAAAAAATCACACAAACCATATCACATACACATCAACAATATATGCATATAATAACTACATTGTCAAAGTTATGCAATTTAACACCAGCAGTCTTACATCATGTCAATATGGTACCTGGCAAATACATTCAAGAAAGGATGTGCATTTTAAAATGAATGACAGCAGCTAAAAATGGATATGACAAATACTTCAGAAATGAAATGGGCTAGCATAGTCAATATCAACAGACTAACATCAGAACAGGGTTAAATGATCATGCACAGATCACAGCAGGATTATGAATGGTGTTTGAACTGTTTGAACTGTATGTGATCACTGAGTCAGAAGTATCGATATCAGTGCTAAATATGCGGAGATGACCATGTGGCAAGCTTGCATGGGGGCAAACATCATATAATTTGATGTAAAAGAGTGTACACTGGTGGGAACAAAAACATGTGACAAGAACATGCAGCTTGTCTAGCCCAATCTTACCATGTTTAAGAATGTTTGTTTGGTTTTGTGACTATATCAGCATTGAAAACCTTACCAGAGTTTCTCTTTACCCAAAAATGATCTTCCACTTCTCTAGCTCCACAATTATACACTAGCCCTGTTATGACCACCCTACATGGTATAGGTGGCCTGTCTGAACTTGTCAATGCTCACAACTTAACTACAAAGCATTCAGCATTTTTAAAAACACAGCATTGTTCAACACCCAGCCTGGGAAGTGCTTTCCCAATCCAGGACACACACACCAAAAGGGTTAGCATGGTTAAAGAATCTGTTCTGTAACCTACAAAATGAGGTTGGCTAAAATAACCTGTAAACCACAATTTGGTTACAATATGACAGCACCAGCCCTGATTCACTTCTTCACCAAGATGGCTTGAATAATTTGATCTTGTTAAATGATGTCTTGTTGACTTTATGTCTTGTCTTGTCTTGTTAATGTCTTGTTGGTTTTACTTTAATAAGATCACTGAGAGGATAGTAGATCTCATTCCTAAAATGTGGTGCAGTCTTAGGCTTTTATGTACCTTGGCTGCAAATAAGTTAATGATATTGGAGGTGAACATTGCTTATGAAATCTCCTACTTATCTTGATAATTACTAGCAGTGGGAAAGGCTATCCTTTAATAATTATTTAAGGAGATGCATACTTAACCCAGGCCATTATCCAAACAACAGTGCGGAACACTCAACATCTAAAACAATTCAGCAGCATATACATTTTACATATATAATGTTCTAATATTATCAAGCTGATATTGACAACATGATAGAGGAACAAAATTAACTTTGAAGTCAGATACCACCAATGAGCTGTTTGTGTTAGCTGTAGCATACAAATGGTATTCCATCTGCTGATTTTGCAGAAAGTGTGACTGGTATCACAGTTCATTTTGGAACATGAATTAAAGATAAGGCAATTTCCAGATCAGATGCTACCATTATATTTATACCAGCTTGCTATACCAGTTTCAGGCATTCACTAGTTAGTCATAAAAAGTTTTAATTTCAGTCTTTTTATTTCATCAGAGAAAAACTTGTCCATCCCTTCCAGCTTTGCATGAACCTGTAAGGACTATGTCTCATGGCTTCTTAACATGTCTAGTTCTTAGCTATGGTGATATAGAACTGATCTGCTTTCACACTGACCTAACACTGATACCAATAGTTACAAAAACTAATGCAGAAATGAAAAAATGGCTGATATCAGGAAAAAAGAAAAGACAACACATCTAGTGTTGAGACCAATGGGAAATCATTTCATCTATATCAGTATGCAAATATAATTGGCTCACACCTAGCTGTATAGCTGAAATCTGTGCTCAAACAAGCACAGCCCTAATCTAGCCACTCCTGCTGCCGCACTCACAATGCCACAAAGTACATCGTGAAACCTGGCTGATACTATGCTTAAGCTCACCATTTACTCCCACGATATGACTACAATCCTAAACTGGCAAAAAAAGTACATAGCTAGGCTACCTACATGCCCACATGGAGCAAGAACAATTCCTAAATAAATCATCCTTCACATAACAGCGATGGTTAAGATGGAAGCGCGATCAGTACATCCAAGCCAGTCGCCGCCCCTTACCAACCATCACAGACCCAATCTAAACCAGATTGCCTTCGATGCCCAAACGGCAACTTATGCGACTCGAAGAATAAGAGACCCTTACGAATCAAAATCTACGCGCGTTCTCACCCCATTATGTTCCACATATACCTTAAACTGCCCACTCAAGGTTGGCGTCAATGGCGCGTGAACCTTTAACAACATCCAGCAATTTGCTAGACTGGCTGCTACGCAGCCTTCTATGCGACAGGGTCGAACAGGGTGAATGGGCCGAACTCCAACCCGCAAAATCACTGGTAAATACTGTAGTAACGCATTTATAAGCATCTTTCGAATGGATTTCGTAAACTTATTTTATAAGCCCATTCACGTGTGTCATTCGCGGAGCTCGCAAGGCTAGGTAAAGCGGGGGGGGGGGGGGGGGCATGTGGGCGGTCGTCGGGAGTTCGGGCGGCCGTCGGGAGTTCTGTTACAGTGCGATTAAGCATTTTTCATCGGACCTTTTACGCATGTATGAGGACCTCGTTGCCCTCGTCGCACAGGTGTTAAGGTAGTGCAAATAGACGTCCCTTGTACCCGGAAATCGTGCCTGCAAACGCTAGACATAAACGATTCGACCTTTGTATTTTTCACCGGCCCTGATCGCTGCATGGCTGATAGAAAGACAAGATTTGAATGACGCTATTATGACGCCATGTATACCAAGGTGACCCTGAAATACCCCCTGCGAACTACTCTCCCAACTCTCGCGGGTTCAAAAACTATAGACATTTGAGTCTCAAGAAGGGCAGGGCTGTGAACTGCATCGAAGGTTTGTCAAGATGGCCATGTCAGTTAAAAATCCTATAAAAAGGTGGAACCAAGGCTTCCTAAGGGGGGGGGGGGGGGGGAGGCACTCACATAAGGAGCACGCCTGTGCATCCCTGCTATTAGTCGAGGTTTTGTGGTGCCTCTTCATCCAAGAATATTTGCAACCGAGATCCTCGAGTGGATTAATACTTCATGTGAGATCAACCTGATGCACCAATTTGACTCATAGGCAACCTGCTACCGCAGTGCTCATGGTGACGCCAGGCGAATTTCACTGGATTCGCTCACAAACACAAGGATGTTCTCCAAATGACTGCGCTGTTTCTACACTATAAAAGGTTGTTGATCCGAGATTCGTGCGTGAATGTATTCGTTGAGGAGAGTCACACAACACGTTCATCCTCAGCGTTCACGAACACTTCAGAAATCAGTGGAGGCGGATTCGCCAACAGTAACACGGAACGACACAGCAGACCAGGTGACCCAGGGCAAATCCCACAGAGATTTGGCAAATACCGCACCAGTGATGGATCCAAGCCGAGACTTATGAATCCTGGTACACACTTATCCTTCGGAGAAAGGTATGTCGCTCGACAGGGCGGTGCGACAGGGAGGCACAGCCAGGGTGGGGCTGGAGGGGGGAGCTCTGTCTTTTAAGCTCGCACCTTTTCAGTTACAGCAGTTTCACCTGTTTCGGCTACAGCAGTTGGCCCCTCGTCGAAAGCCATTATTCAGCGTAAACATCACGATGGATAATATCGTGGGATGCAGTGCCATTGAGTAAATACATTCAAACAAGTCAAACTTGCGATCATTTTAGCTTTTCTCATGATGAGTTCCCACTGAGCTTCAGCTTCCTCCACCCCCACCCCTGCTTCCTAACTTAGGAAAGCCTTGACTGCACCCCTCGTACGGGGCACGTTCACGCACATCTGAACCATTACAACGGAGTCGGGCAGTCCGGCACGTGCCCGAGTAAACATATACCAGATAGCATGAGGCTCTCCAGCTCAGCAGAAGCCGCAAACAACCAACCAGCAGTCAGAAAACTACCAACACGAGCGCGGACCAGACCAATGGTGTAGCGAGCGATATACGTTTCGGCTAGCGGCAACTCCGTGCACGTCAGACAAGCTGGAACACCTGCTCTACTGCCAGGGAGGCAGCCTCCGACCCAATGAACGTTGGTAACGAGTCAGAGGTTGTTACAGGTTGCTTCTCCAAAAAATGTTTCCGGTAAGTTCTAGGCGCTTTAAGCTGCTCGAAACTCTGTCCAAAGAGGGTCATAATAAGCGGTAACGAGTCAAAGCTTTCTCGTGTTACGACAGCCAGCTAGGTGAAGTTACAAAACAGGTTAGCACCTCGCGATATGCCGAACAGCGGAAGATAGTGCTGACACACCACATGGTGACGCCCTTCAACACGAATCAAATACTGCACTGCATAACACCACAGACACCATATTGGTACAAATTACCACGCTAAAGAAGCAGAATGCTTAGCTCCTTGCATTTCCATGATTCAAAACTTTCGTCAGCAAAAATGTGGGGCAGGTCAGATAGCAAAAGTACCCTTCTACACGAAACCACTACACCCGTTCACATGAAATACTAAGTACGCCGCTCTGAGCTCATGGAACTATTGGGAAAAGGTTTCGTACTCTTGGGTGACCACTGGCCATTTCACAAATCGGGCATTCGATTCGGACACTTTTGGGCGAGAAAACTTCGATGGGATGGCAGGCTGGCCACGGTAGGAGAACCGATCAAATGTCTGAACATGTCAAAATCGAGAGAAAAAAAACGCTTTCCCCTAAGCGATTATGTCCCACTGAGAATGCTGGTAATGCTGGTAATGCTGCCGGTAATGCAGCTGGTAATGGGCGCTTTTAGAAGACAGTGCATGATTAGGTCTTTAACGAAGCAGTACAGTGATGCGTTTACAATCAAAGCATGCCATGTTAACGGAGGTGTACGGGTTGTCGACATGAAGGGAATGCATCTGTTGCAACTGTACAGGTTTCAAATAGTTCAGGCATTAGAAGAACTACCTCATGACGATGCTTTGGAGCTTTAGGGCGCGTTGCTGCCAGTAAGGGAAGCTACCTCAATGCTCATTTAATATATTACTTATGAATCATCACAGAAACTTCGTCAGCTTTCGGGAAGCCTGCAAAAGGCAAGCATATCCTCGCGGATATGAATACTTGTTTCAACAGGTTGCGCTAATCGGCAATCCCCTCGACGTTCAAACGTTGTTTTGAAAAAAAATTGCGAGCCATCCCCAGCGACATGTTACACACCCCTGGGAGCTACCATTATGTTCCACGTATTTCAGCATGGGCGTGGGAACGGTAAGGACAACTTATACAACATGGCCTCCCTGATTTTTAAGAATGTTTATCGTTATCGCTACACCGATGCACACAAAGAACCAACGCCAAAATTCCACTCCCACACCTTCCGATGCGTTCATGCGCGTATGTAATTCAGACCGTCAATCAAATTCCACGAGTTCAGTCAGAACACTCCATTTGCTAGCTTCTCTCAAATGCATTCACTTGCTGACGCTGCTGTTTGCCACAACAGCCGACATGACGCGACGCAGTTTTGCAGTACTCAGCGACCACATGCCTGATCCAGACCGACCCATAGCACAGGTGCAAGAGAAAGAGGACGTACCGACGCGCGACAGCCATGTTTGGCACAAATGGGGCCCACACAGAGGCTTGGTCTTCCCGAAACAGACACATACAGCGATGCAATTACGGCGCGGCCGATGTTTAAGCGGGGAGGTGAAATTTAAAATGCGGGAAGCGCACCTAAGGATAACTACGACTACGCGAAGCCACACGCAGACCTGCGATATTGCACTGCTGAAACGGCATCGCGAATCGCTTAACCCACGCTTTTAAGGCATCGCAACAGTTTCCTTTCTAGATTATGGCGGAAAAGTCTATGAAAACCCTGCTACGTGGCCAAGAAACTCGGAAAATTGTCCCCGCTTTGCGATTCTCTATAACTCCCTCTTTCCCTGCCTCCTCCCCAAACTCTGTCAGTTGTTTCACGGGGTACAACACTACTATGGTCACTGACATCGCCATCACGACCGTCGACCGTAGCGACAAAAACGAAACACAAGTGGTGCTGCGCGCGCGACTCGATCGCCAATGCTGACTGACTAAAGCATAAACTACCATGCTTGACTCTCACGTGGGGCACCACTGTTCCTTACATCCATTTTAAGGACCGCACCCAATGCAGCTCATCGCAACAAACGACATTTGATGAGGACGGTCGAGTTATTCGGCCTTGCGTCTGGATGCTTGATCTGTATCACGTTAGATGATCTCGCAGCAGTAGTCATCAGGCGCCCGGCTCAATTGGAAAGGTTCGGAAACAAAGCACCCGTGTCTCGAGCGCAGATAGACAAGAAAGCACGGCACGCACTTCGCCTTCGCTGCCGGTGCTGCCTCTCAAACTGCCTTCGTTCTTTCTTTCCCGGGCCCCTGACGTTTTTTGATTCCCTCGTTGACACCACCCTCGCCGCCGTTCATGCGCACATCACACCACAGCGGCGAGATCAGCCCGCCAGCGGTCGCTCGCGCCCGCCACGGCCTCCCGGTCCGCTGCGGACACTGCGCGGCGCCCGGCCGGCGGCCGCGCGCCGCGGCGTCAGTGGCCGGTGTCTAGTGCCTCCATGGCGCGGATGAGGGCGCCGTTCTCCTGCGCCAGGTGCTGCTGCTCCCGTCGGGAGCGGGCCAGTGCAGTCTCCAGCTCCGCTATCCGCCGGTCCCGCTCCTGCAGGGCGCGGTGCAGCCGGCGGTTCTCCTCCTCCAGCTGCTGCGGCGGTAGCGGGAGACGCCAGGCCAGAGCAGCGGCGGCGGTCGGAGCCAACGGTCAGTCGGAGTCAGAGGAGAAGGTAACACAGAGCCACTGAGTCAGAGGACGAGGTGGTGGCGCAAAGCCACCGAACAGGATGGTGTGCAGGCGGAGCCGCCGAGCAGGATGGTGTGCAGGCGGAGCCACCGAGCAGGATGGTGTGCGGCCGGAGCCACCGAGCAGGATGGCGTGCAGCCGGAGCCGACGAGCAGGGTAGTGTCCAATGACTCACTGAGACAAAGGAGGCGGTAGAACGGCAAAACGACTGGCATGATGCGTTCTTCGATCAGGAACCCTCGCCACGACAATCATGTCACTGAACCTCGCGCCGGACCACATACACAAATATCTCCATCCGGCAAACACCCATATATCGTCTTTAATACTGTAAGCTAAGAGGGTTGCATATGTGTTCGCGACGGTCCTCGGGTGGGCAGCATGTGCGCGCTTCCTCGACGTGCCGTCACCTCCCCCCCCCCCCCCCGGTGACTGACCTGGTGGGAGAGGGCGGTGGTAGGGGCGCAGGACCGCAGGGCCTGGCCGCCCGGGCCCACCCAGCCCTGTGAGCCGCCCGCCTGGTTATCCTCGTCGTCCGCGTCCAAGTCCGACGGACTGCCCCGGAAGCAGTTACGCGTCAGTTACACCAGAGCTGGGTCCTATGGAGATACGGCTGGACACCCATGAAAACTAAAAACAATAACAAAAACTGTAGCATCATTGCTGAGGGCAGGCACTTGCAATAGCTGTAGCCAGCGAATGACTGAAGTGACGCACGGGCAGAGGTTCACAGAGCAGCGTTTCACAGCAGTGCACAAACCATGAATGGTTAAGTCGCTATACCGAGCCCATGTACGGCAACGCTACCGTCCAGACTCCAGACACGTCGCCAGCGGCGTTAACAGCCATACCCGTACGACCCACCCCGTGCGTAGAGCGAACCTCTTATTTCTGAACGGCTTCTGGAGGGGCCTGGCAGAAGGATCGACACCAACCATGCCGCCCGCCGGGTCCGTGAACTCGTTGTGCTGCGTGTTGCGTCGCGTCTCGGCGCACATGCCCTGCGCTAGCGCCTGATCATCGTCCTCCTCGTTTGTGCTGCCACCTGTCGACTGCCGCGCAAGATCATAGTTGACAGCTCCGCCGCCGCGGAGCTCCACGGGTGGCACCGAGTCTGAGGGGCGGTGCAGTAAGCAACGGTTCAGGGCGTACGCCACAAGCGCTCGCACAACAGGACGACCGCCAGCTGCCCGTACACATTGCACTCACGCTGACTTCAGTGGAGGGCATGTGGACGACGCCAGTGCTGCGCCGCTTTTCCCTGAGCTTCCTGCGGTCCCGCTGCTGCTTGCCTTTATTCATGTGGCTGGGCCTGGAATCACCGACATCCGCTGGGTCAGCGTCGCTGAAGAAGAGGCGTTCATTCCCAAACAGACATAAAACACTGAGAAACTTCCCGGACATATAACAGTGTACCCGCACACCTTTGCACAGCAGATGACAAACTAGTAAATTTATTCTAATCATATAGACATCTACAGTATGCATCCGTTCCTTGTGTAATCTCCCGTCTAGAATAGACACACCGGCGAAAACAACGCCTCAAACCGCAGGTTCAATCACAGACCTCTGCGCATATCATTACCCACACTGCAGCGCAGACCAACAGCCACAGCGTAGCTGAAGCCGGCTCCGTGCCGGCGTGCACCGGGGGTCACAGGGTGCGCGCCGGCGCGGCCGGCCGCCGCCGCCACCGCCCACCTGGTCGGACGCTTGTCCTTGGCGCGCACGGCCAGCTTCGGGCTGGCGTCGTGGTCGCCTGAGTAGCCGGAGGCGTCGAGCGGTCGCGGCCTCGGCGCCATCGTCGTGCTCCACCACCGACTCCCCGGCTGCGGAGTGAGCGACAGCGGTCACTGGCAGGGGAGCGGAAGCAGGGGGAGGGCGATGGTACGGGTCAGTGGGCGATCAACCCGGTGCCGCGGGTTTAGCGAACAGCCAGATCTGTGCAACCCATGGGACACCAGTCATGTCAGAGTCGGGAAATCGGATAAACGATCGTTCGAATCCCACTATACCTAAAGTCTAGTGAACCTCTTGTTGTGCACCGGCCATAGACATGCATATTTTTACAGTTCATGAAACAAAGAGCGTGAGGCTTTAACACCACCAGAATCGAATAAATGGTAAAAAGACCCATCCAACGTGAAATTGAATGCATTGGACGTACTCAGTCTGTCCCCTGATATATCATACCATGTCCAGACTGGAGGCACTCACCCAGTTCGCTGGAGGCGGCGGCCGTCTGGTGTCCGCGCACGTCCCACTGGAGGCACTCACCCAGTCTGCTGAAGGCGGCGGCCGTGTCAGGTCCGCGCAAGTCCCGCTGGAGACACTCACACAGTTCGCTGAAGGCGGCGGGTCCGCTCAAGTCCCGCTGGAGGCACTCACCCAGTCTGCTGGAGGCAGCGGCCGCCTGGTGTCCGCGCACGTCCCGACCGCGCGCCATCCGGATCCGCGAGCGGCGCGACGACTTCTCAAAGTCGTTCTCCACGTCCTCCTGACTGACCGAACTCGACGCCATGGCTGCCGACGACATCTGACGTCACCGGCCCGCTGGTGACGTCACGGCCGTACGGTGGCGTCAGCGGGCGGACGTGAGCCAGGCCGAACTCCGGGCGACGTGACACTGTGACGATGGGGGGGGGGGGAGGGGGCGTCAGAAACAGGGGCCGGCATCGGTGACAATGGAATGGCATGCGCTCAGGTAGAAAATGCGCTGGTGGTACCGCCCGGAGCCGAGTCAGCACCGGGATTCCTCGTTCGAAGCAGAAGGCTCGTCTCGTTTTTCCGGGCTCCAGAAACCGGTAACGGCGTTGCATGAGCATCAATCATCATACCAGCGACAAAGCTCGGGTGAGCATGACGCAACGTACCGTTTACGGCATGGACGTATAATGCGGATATGCATTGGAAATGGACAACTGCTGTCACGTTTGACGTCGAAGCATGACAAGCGACTCAAATCACATCTTTCAGCCGGATGCGAATACAACTGTCATACGTATGGCCCATCTTCAGTATCGATGTAACGAACTGTGCACCATGAGGGGAAGGGAGAGACTGTTTCAAAACTACGCAAGTCCGCGCAAAAAAAGAAGCCTGTAGTGAAACGACAACCATTCATTGCTGATCCCCAAACCGGTTTGCACATGACCAGCACCATATGAAGGCTGCAAAAGCTTTGCACTCCTCAGCTTACAAGTTTTAGTAGAAGAAATCAGGTATTCGGTGCACCTCAAGTTCTGAGGTAAGTAATGGACGACCTTGCGAGGGTTGCCTGCCCCAGCTGCCGCTGCCCAAGCCGACAGCTGTCACAGCAGATGTCGCACAATGTGGCGCAGTCCTAGCTGTCTTGAGATCAAAACATCTGACCAATCAACAGCAGAACCATCGCAGTACTTTGTGATCCACCGTATGACAGTGGATGGTGTTGCCGTGACACCCAATCTTGCTCGGTCTTGGGTGCCGTAAACCGATACTGTGCTGACCAGCTGGCTGCACTGTCGCCTGCGAAGACCAGCAGCTCGAGAGTACTGAGGAAACCTTGACATCAGCCGGATAGACGACTGTGAAAACTCAACCCACCCGTGCGAGATGCTTGGGAACTTCATTTTCTCAAACACAAAACGACTAATACGTCTAAAACCCCTTATCGCGCGAACTCTCGTCCGCACGTCAGTGATCACTTGCCACGCAGTGCGAGCATGGGGAGAGGCACCCAAGGAGCTAGGTCTTCAGGCAGCTCCGCTAGTCACCGCATCGCGTGCGTCCCGCCCCAGCCGCCGCGCATACCAGCCGCCGCTGCGGCGAGCTTGCGCTGCAGCCGCACCAAGCACGGCCGGCCCGCCGTTCCGGGAATCGGCCGGCCGCGCCGGGCCTCATCTGCAGGCATTTATGCGCGCCAAGGCCGACCAAAATTCTGTCGGGCGTCCTTTCCCGATACGGTTGGGAGCCGGCCGTATCGGGTCGGCCATCGGCGGCCAAGCGGGCCACCGCCGTCGCTGCAGCTGTCGGCCGTGGGCCTGGCGGCGGCGGCACACACGGCCCCGGCCAGCGGCACGCAACAGCCGGCCGGCCGATGGCTGAATGGAATACTTCAGTCTGAGCAGGCGGCGCGGCCGGCACGGGACGAAGAGGAGGGGGGGGGGGGGGGGGGGCTCCCTTGTTTGGTGGACAGTCTGCCGCGTCCGAGGACAGTGACATTCGGCTGCGTAGAATATTTGCGTTGACATGAAACCAGAAATATATATTTCGCCGACATCTACAACGGGTACATCAGCTTCCACAATTGTTGTGATATTCACGTCGGTAACACACAGGAAGGAGCCCAATGCAACAGCAGAAGTGGATACCGCGGTCACAGCCGTTAACGCGTTTTGAAGAAAAAACGTTTGAGGGAAACTGGTACGAGAAACATTGCACAGAGCCAACACAACTCAATTTGACCAAGATACGACACTCACTGTTCTCCTTTGTGACGGCAACCAAGACGTGCTGGAGGGCCGTAGTAACATACTGACAGAGAGCACGTGCGTGCGCGCAGGTGGTCAAGAAATCTGTCGTCAGCGACCCCGCGTAAGGCAATCGAAAATGGCGATGTGGCCCATACGTTACACAACGGAGACGGGCGTAATGTATCGAACTACTGCCCAGTCGGCATGGCCTCAGCCACATCCAACGTACTTGCACCCCTGCCTCGAGAACATGCGCTGGGCTCGAATCAGCGCAATACTGAGCAACGCAGGTTTCTGACCAAGGGATGCTACGTCACACAAAGGTTTGAAAGGATTGTGGTATGCTCACTGGCAGTGGCGGTTGGCCGCTCAGGAGGGGGGGGGACAAATTGTTCCGTCAAAGACACAAATTTACCCCAAATTTGAAGATAAGGCATTTGGGTTGCTTAAGTTTGTCTTCAGAGCAAACTTAAGCAAATCAAACTCGTTTGTGCATAGGCGGAAAAACGTGCCAGTGCCATGCCTTGTGCGGCAATAGACGAATGGGGCACAGCAGATGTGAGAGATGCGCGATATTATAATGTAGATTATGTCAAAAACTAAGATGACGAGGCCAGACACCTTCGGGAGACGGCGCCAGCAGGTTTTACCAATGCGTTGGGAAGTCTACCGTTTACGAAAATTTAACATGCTGGGGTATACTGATGAAAAACAGGCCCTTATTCCCCAAAAGCTTGGCTCGAAAACGGCAAATATGGGCATGACCGAGGGCGGCGATTTTAGTCGAAATTGACAAATCTGCATTGATTTACGATTTGTGCACTTGTGGTCACAATGCCACTAACAATTTAAATATTGCGAATGGATGTCGTTTACAGTTAACAGGACTACGCGCCGCTGTAATTTGCAAGGTCCAATATTCGGTTCAAACCGTAGTGATTTGAATCCGAGATCGGTTTCAAAAGGGTGACGTTGGTCACTCTCCGATTACTGGTGAGCCTATGACGAATAGGCGCACTTTCTCCGACACAGCGGATTGGACAGCTTTGAGTTTCGTTCGTGAGTTGCGGTCCGAACATCCGGCTTTACCGAACAGTTGGTTTCATATCTTCATCTCCTCTGGTTGCTGACATCTAACATTGATTCCCAGCCGCGCTCCAAGAAGGGCGGATCTGTCGTTTGCGCACGAATGTGTGACCGTCCGCACACATCTACCCATACTTGTCACTTCCATCGTCTCGTTGTCTCCTCTGCTATAACCTGTTACTTTTACAAGTCATTGGCACTTGGTAGGCGAGAGCTGGACACAGTTTCGACCATAGCTTTTCATGCTTTTCCGCGGTTTGAAACCCTGACCTTTTGCATCCTTTTCCACGGTAATCTAATGTTGAGGTGGAGCCGCGATAATGATGCAGCGCAGCAAGAAAAACCCCCTCCGCCGTTCCCAATCTACATGCTGGTACCTTGCAACTAACATCAGTAAAGCTTCTTTAAAATTTCACATCTTGCTGATCGCTGCATGAACCGGCAATCAATGGTTGCAAGTATGGGCCTGGATGGGATTCGGTCGGGTCCGGTCGGGTCAGTAATGCCAAGCCAGGTCCGTTCAGTTCAGGTCAAGTCACGTCAGGTCACGCTGGGTCGGGCGGGCTGGAACGCTAGTTTGGAAATTTATCCAACCTCAACCACATTCGGTCCACCTGTGGTCCAGCTCCTATTAACATTCACTCCGAGTGCGACTCTTCCTCTGACTTGAGTTCAATTCCTAATAAAAGATAAAGTAGACCTAACCCCAAAATACGGTAAACAAATAGACAGTCTCAAAAGGAAGCGAAACTGTTGCTTCATCAAAAAAAAAAAACCTTCAGGTACTGGATTTTCGACATTATGAGCTTAGTCCTTATGCTGAGACATCGAGCTTCAATATGCGAGAAGGTATTGGTTAAACGACGTAAAAATTGCTTATGATGCCAGTAATCGTAGCTTAAAACGTACAGTACTGACAATATAGCCATATTTTCTCTCTTACGTCGTTCAAGCAGCACCTCTTGGTACATTAGAGGCGGATAATTCAGTATATAACTCGAGCTCATGACACGCTACTCATGCTCCAAAAATACAAAGGGGATTCCAACTTGCCACTTTTTAAACGCGTTAACATTTTAAAAAGCTGCTTGAGATTCCATGCATGGTGGCCCTTTTCTGGTCGTCGAGGGCGCCATGTCCGGAATGTCCTCCCCCCCCCCCCCCCCTGGACCCGTCGGTGTCCATTGAACACGGAATACGTAACGGACAAAGGATCTCTGGTAGACGATGCCCAATTGACTTAAAAACGCCTTCCATTTTAACGAAATAGCGTTTAAAATATCCTTATCAACGGGCAGCAATTTTGCCAGAAAAAACGAAATACCATGGACGTTCCAAACCAACTGCCAAAGGAAATTGAGCTTTTTAATACTGAGCGCGAACAGGGTACGTCTTTATACCTCTGAGCTGACCGGAAAGGAACAGCTCAGGGTTACCTCAGTGGCACAACACTAGACTCGTGATAAAAAACCCTGTTGGAATCCCAATGCTTTTAAGGGCATTCGAGTTGTGACGCACGCACGCACGCACGCACGCACGCACCCACACCCACACACACACACACAGTCACTGTGTAACAACTGACCGGAGTTCCGGCCCGGGGTTTTCCCAGCGTCCAGTGGTGTTCCCTCTTCATCTCAAATCATATCTTGTCAGGAACCCATCCACCAAAGGGGACAAAGCCTTATGAAGCATCTGGTGCAATGCGACAATATCTTTCCCACGACGTCGGTGGTACAGCGACGGCAGTTGGAGAAGACGGAGCCTCCCTAGGTATGGCTGGTTCCTAACTCCTAACAAAGTTCCTACAAACAAGGTTCCTACAAACAAGGTTCCTAACAAAGTATGTAGCTCCTCGCTGAGCCCAATCAAACCGCCCCTGATGCAGCTTGCTGAACTGGTCCCGGGTAATATTGTCGTAGTCCAAAAACGAACGTGCCATGGCCATGAACGCAGCGTGAAAACCCTGATGCTGGCGAATGCCCGTCTCATGAACGGTAACATCTGGCTTGCCTTAGAAGTCGCCTCAAGCATCTGTACGTGAAACTTATCCTGTTGTCGTCGAAACTTCCCAGGCGTATTTATGCCGGCTCGTCTAAGGTTTCGATGTCGTTCAGGAAGTAGCTCAGTCACGTGTTGCAAATGCCGACGTATATTATGTATCATCCGACCTTGATCAGGACATCGAGGCCGATCTGAAGAGGTAAGGCGGTTGGATACCTCAGGACACAACACACAGGTATCATTCGTCAACATATTGAAACCGCTTCGCCGTTGATCTGGTGAATCCTTAACGAAAGTCTTTAGCAGCGTGGGTCGCAAAAAAGACCCTTGAGGGATGTCGCTGGTGACGTCCGTCAAGTCAGACTTCGAACCCTGGACCAGCACTCTCTTCTTCTGATAGTTCAAGAGATCACTGATCAAGTGCAGCATGCTACAACTGATCCTGCGAGTATGCAGCTAGGAAAGCAACATGTTAGATGTCACAGAATCAAATGCTTCGCCTGAGTCAAAATACACTGAATCCACCAACTCTCTGTCCTCTGCGCCAGGTGCGCTAGTCTTTTACAGTTTGCAACAGCTGAGCACGACAAAGAGATTGGGGAAAATTGAGTGCCTGGCTACAAAGAGAACACGCTCCTAAGTGTATTCGATTACATGATCTCTGACAAGTGATTCAAGCCCTTCATATGGAACAGCTGTAAGCTCAACCAAAGTAATCAAGTAAGTAATAAATAAGTCATAAAGTAAGATTGCCAGTTAAGATATGTTTTAACTGGAACTGTCTCACTAAGTTTCCATACTCTGGGAGCCTCCCAGATACCAGAAATCTCCACAGAGGCATTAACAAAGGTACTAAAAGGGCATTTGCTGACTTGCTGCACTAACACCAGGCTTTCCTTGGCTGCTGGTGGTCAACACCCCACCATAGTCAAGAAGGTTTTGTATTCTTCATCTTGTGTATAGTCAAGACCTCCAAAAGGTCTTGGGGTTGGTTTTCAGGCATGTGGCCAGTCCCCTCTCATATTATTTCTTAAGGTTGCTGGTTAGCTTCCTCAGGTCAATGTGACACCACACACACATGGTGAAGTGCAAAGCATTTTGTGTCTGGGTGTGTGTTAACACAACTGTTTGTTCTTTCCCAACTACATGTACAGCTACACATACTCCTGGTATATGCAGATTTCTTATTTGACCATCATTTTTTATCATCATCATTTATAAATGATAATACCTTTATGAATCCTTAATCGGGATACCATTTACAGCATTAAAGAAATACATTTTCACCACAAAAGCCTTTCACATCACCACTGACAAATGTGGGTCATGCCTGTTCAGCCATTTACTGTTAATTTCATGGTAAGTTCCAGATTTGGCATTGGCAATTTGAATGACTCAGAATTATCAAGCATCATTGGTGCTTACAAATTATCAAATATGAAGAGAAATCAGTGTTGTATATTCCGTGTGAGCACCTTGCATCCAAAACTACCACAGCATGCTTAATAGTTCAGGGAGTGCCTTGAAAGAACCAGGGAGCCATGGCTTGAGGTTTGCTAAAGATGGGATCAGTCACCACAATTTGGCTGGATCAGGCTTCATAAAAACCTGAAGCATTTCTGAAAGGTGAAATAATTTGTCAGTCCTATTCACTCCACTTGAGTACACAATTATTGAGTCATCTTTGTCACATAACACCAATTTTCAGCTTCATCTTTTACTGAGGAGGCTTAAGATCATGGAAATATTCAGAGTTATACAAATAGCTCAAAGTTGACACCATGGCAACTGGACACTTTCACTCCAACACCATAGATGAACAGGACTTCTTGGCCTGGTTGTTGGTGGCTTGCCTGGGATGCTTCCCAATCTTCCTTACCATGAATAATAACAGTCCAGACTGTCAAAAATATGAAGCCATGATTTACATTGCCAAACAGCTTACACTTTCACTGTAATTTACAATACACTGACAACCATCAATGTTTTGGATATTGCCTGGAGCCTAGTGCAAAAGTACAAGGATTGAATGTTAGCAGGATAGTGACTAGCCTGCCAGCAATCTGACTGCCACATGCACCACAGGAGACATGGGTGAATATCATCATCAGGCATCATTGTACCAACATTTGATGATATTCAAATTGTTTAGGACCTTTTGGCACTTAAAAAGATGCATAGTTTGAACTTTGTGCTCAATTCAACCAAAATTTGGGAACCACTTTTGGCAAACTTAACCAATTACAACCAATATTTTAATTTTCATCTACTTACTCTGAAGGCTGTGATAAACTCTGAAATGGGGATTCATGAAAATGGGGAAAGTATGGGGAAAATGGGGAATGTATCTGTACCAAATGTACCAAATGTACCAAACTCTGAAATGGGGAAGTGTCACAATTCTGGGGAACATCACAAACTGAGTTGGGAGGCTGAGGGCAAAATGACACAAACTATTCACCAAAACTGCCAACATGCATGTCTCTCCCCTGACTTGGCCCACTTTCTTTTCAAACTTGGGGGAGGGGGATCAAAGCTCCCCAACCAAATACAAAGCCCTTGTCTTCTTAAGTATTCAAACCCAACATATTCGAAGGAGTTTTACAAATCAAAAGTTGGCCAGTGACTATCGCGCGTTCGCAAACAGGTACATACCTTTTGCGAAGCTGCCTCATATGCCATGCGTAGCCTTAGTCTTCTTGACAGCTGACTGGTCATTATGAGCCATAACTAACATAAACATAAAAAACTGAAATCTCAATAACCGCCCACCGCAGCCCTAATAACCGCAACAATACCGCCACAGCACAACACCTCCAGGCCCCCGTCCTGTAAACAAATGCGGCGGAGCGTCCACTCGTGACAACTACTGATGGATTGTGATCAATGCCGAAAAATCTAAAACCCAACAAAAAGGTCGAATCGAAGTTATTAATATCGTCAGATTGCTACATACTATCGATGGCCTACACTTGAAAGAAAATTCAGTGGGAAGGCAAAAAAGGACAAGCTAGATCAATGTCTACAAGACTGATTTGCTTCAGCCTGATTCAGTCTGGCCAGTCCTGTCCTGTAAGTCAGTTAGGCCATGCCCAATGATGTCCGGGCCTGCTGCATGTCCTACCGTGTTTAAATAATCTTTTCCCTGGACATGGTAAAAGGTACATGTACAGTTCTCCCATCACTGGCAGTGTCGTGTTTTTCGTAGTTTGAATGGATTCCCATTGCAACCTACTCCTAGATTTTTAGTAACGAACTTGGCAGCAGACGAGCGTAAGCGCGCTATATTTGCCCAAAGCGTATCATTCACCAATGATTGTTGAACGCATTTGGTGCCACAAATATTTCGCACCGTGAAAGGTATGTTAAATGTTACGTCCTTTTGTTTCCAAAATGACTTAAACCTCAAAGGTGTTCAGTCCGTCCATCTTTTTTACGTACGATATTCCTCTGATGCATTTACAACACTGATGACAAGTGTGTTTTATCTACTAAACGTTGTCAGGCTGTAAGTCATAGCTTGGGACTCTTCCAGAATGCGGTCAGGCTGTAAGATTGTATATGTTTGGTGGGGGGGGGGGGGGATTAAACGAACTGGGCCTATGCAAAGTATCCTTGTTTTTTGTTCCTTCCAATAAAGATTCATTAGCACTGTGCTACTTTTTCGGTCCCAATAATCTTGTAAAGTATGGTCATTTTCCACTGCCCTTGGCTGTGCATAGTGCATCTTAAATAAACTGGGTTAACCAATTACCATTCTTGCATGGAATATATAGAAACTCATTCAATGCAGTCATGATTATATCTTTCCTTTGTGTTGGAGACTATGCTATTTGATTATGTCATGCTTGCCCAACCTTGGGAAAACCATAATAGCACTGTTTTGGTATTTAAACATGCTCCTCACATTTCCTTATATTAAAATTAACTCATAGTAGCACTCCACTCTGACAGTGAATTCTCCACAGCATCACAGATTATGGCAATGCTAAAAAAGGGATTCTTCATCTGATAGAAAGTTAAGTGAAACAAACTTGCTGCACACACCTATGTGAATTTTGACTACATAACTGGGTAGTTGTGAAAAAATGAAGCTGGGAAAATCTTGAAAATAGTTGGAAGTATAGCTATGGCATCAGATAAGAAAAGAACATGGTGAAAATGGACTTGAAAGCTATGGTGTTAATAAAGAGATAAGTTGTGATTTTTCCTGGTGGCATGTTTAGAAGGCAGAAAATCCTGATCCCATTTCTGCCATCAGTTGGCTAAAATGCAACCAGATCCCTAGTACTCCAGTCTTGTCTGGCATTACTGTGAATAGGGCTGTGATATGAGAGCAATAATTATTTTAGCACATTTTCACATATATGTGTATCTTGTGCAATTAATACTTTTCAGGCCAGCCAGGGACTAGTTTGTTCAATGGACATTCAATTCAGCAGCAACAATGTTCAGAGAAAGTCATAAGCCATTTGTCAAAACAGTAGTCATAACATTACTTTCTTAGTTATTATTTTGCCATTCCTACAGCACAGGCCATTGACCAAGATTTTTTACTTGTTGTTGCCTCTTTCAAATCCCAAAGAAGTGAAGTTATTTGGCTCAACTGCATGTTGTGCCTTTGTTTCCCTTTTATGGTCATTGGTCCTCCTGATGTATGTTTAATGTTCATCTCATCTATGCATATGGGTCACCTGAAGACCCATATGCATAGACTAGAAGTCAGCTGACAAAGGCAACAGAGTTTTCTGGCAGGTTTGATGTTACAAAGGATGGTATGCAAAATCCCTTTCCTGTGCTGTTTGGCAAGAAGCATGGGCCAAAACTATCTTCTGACCTGGAATGTCTGGATTGACTTTGGGTGCACACCAAAAGCTGTCCCCAGTATAAAGCTTGAGCACCCTTTGAAATGTGCGTGCCATCAATTCCAATTTGCTCTGAAACCATTCAGAACACACACACAAAATATGGTTGCATTGTCTTCTTGGCTTGTTCCCAAACACATGTGGTGGTAACATGCAACAGCACATGCCCTGTCTGTAGGGGCATCTGCCAGACAATCACCCCATGTTCTTTGCAGTGCCTGAGTAAGGTGCCATGGGCTGCTGCTGCAGCACAGAGGATGGCGCCGGCTCGGAAACTGGCGAGCCAAACGCGCGCACGCCGCTACTGGGCGAGCCGCCGGGCGCTAGCAGCGGCTCGCAGAGCGGTGAGCTGCCAGCCGAGGCGGCGGCTGGCGCGCGGCCCGGCGAGGCGCGCTCGCGCGGCGACGGCGAGACGCTGCTCGACAACATCCTGCAGGATATGGCCGCCTCCGTCATCGACGTGGCCGCCGTCGACACTCAGAACCTGGAGCAGCAGGACTACGTGGAGCGGCTGGTGCACTACAATGGTGCTGTGGCGCGTCTGGCTGGACCGCCGCCACCGCCACCGGCCATCGAGGACGTGCCGCAACCGGAGCGCGTGCTGGCGGCGCCGCCGGTGCGGCCGGCCGACCTGCGGCTGGCGCGCGCACTCGCCGACCGGCTGCAGGAGGCGGCACGCGCCGTCCAGGTGGCGCCACGTGAGTCACTCGTCATCCCGTTCGGCCAGACGGCCAGCGCCGAACCGGCATGAGGAAGGCTGTGATGGGGCGCGGCGCGTGCGGCTCGCGGCACGTTGGCACGCGCCGGCACGGTTTTGACTGCGGACGGGACAGCTGGGTTGCAGGGCCGTCAGCCGGAGCCATGCTCGGGTCTGGCGCGGCGAGGGAGGGCTGTGCTTCGGGAAACGTGTGGGTCTCGCTGCCACGAGGCACGAGTGGGTACCACAGAGTCCCCTCACTTGCCCCATGTAATCCTGGGCATTCTGGGCCTTTCAAGAAGGCGGAAGCTGTAGCTGGTATTGCCAAAGCGGGGCCGGTTGCTGTATGTACCACCGGACGCGACATGTATGGGATGCCAGGGCTCGATTCGCAGGTCATGTAGGCCTGCATCGCTCGACTTTTATGGATATTGTTGTACACTCTGATATCATATCGTGAAATAAACTTGCGCGTGTTTTGCAGAGTGTTTCATGGCTTCCTGAGTAACATCATGTGCTTAGGAATGACGTGAATTCGACCGTCTAAAGAAATGTAGACGTTTTTTGGAGAGGCCTTTATTCACTTCAATGTACTGACACGTTTGGAGGCGTCTAAAAGGAGTGTTTTATATTAGTGTGATGTTTTGAACTGAGATTTTCAGCCATTGTCAAGACCAGTCCCTTCAGCCATCCACATTTAAGCTCTTTTTAGGGGTCCAATTCATCAAGTTCCTGGGCTAGGCACACGAGAAATTGTGCAGACTATTTCGCGCTGCCGTATTTGAAGTTACCCAAGGACGGCACACGAACTTCGGCTGCTAACTGACCATGTTGCATGCAACGGAAAGAAAGGTATGCATGTTTGGAGATCGTCAGCACCATAAATAACGATCGGCACGAAGGATCAACACAGACGGGTGTTCCTTTCAACAACTTAACTTCAGACGCAAGTCTCGCACACGACCCGCGTTTTGTAGTGCAAATGCGGATTAACAGTGGTGGGTGAAAACGACAGAAACATAACTGTTTATGGCGAAAATGACAATAATATATAACCAATGCTTGCTAGTAACTCAGCTCGTAATGTCTGCAAACCTGAAACGAATTGAAAAGTATTTGAGCCGGATTCTGGGATATTACGCGGACTAAAAAACTTATTACAGGTCGTCTTTAAAGACGCGGACTGAACAATATTGTCACAGGGGTAGGAACGTTTCAAAAAGTGTGGGGGGGGGGGGGCAAGCTCAGGGTGTACTTCACCCACTTTTTCTGGAAAGCGAACCCGATGATCGGGGGGGGGGGGGGAAGGATGAAGGTTGCTATGGCTTTTTATTCAAATGTCATGGCTGCTATGCTAGATATGCATCTAGAGCTGTTTCTCATTGATGCACAATATTGCCTACTCGACTCATCTGTCATTTGGCAAATGAGGCTATCCAGCTTCCTTAGATTATTCGCCTATTTTTTACACTGTCATTCCTGGGGAGCCGAAATTCCACAAGCGGGTAGGCATTTCGGGTCATTGAGGAAGCATTGCCTCCACAGCGTGGATGCTAAAATACGGCCTGGATATAGGCTGGTGAGAATTTTGAAAGTGGATTGATGGCTCACAATGCGACGGATTTTTCATACGCCCTCATTTCGCTGTCTGCTTTTCAAGAGATAAGGCTTGTCGCAGCATTTTAGGTGGAAACCAATTCGGAAGCTTGAAGCTGCCAAAAACCATAGGACAAAAGCCATAGAACTGGAAATTCTCTTTTAAGAATCAAGGTACATAATAAGGCCCATCCGTCATACGTTACTTATCTGGACCTTGCTCCTGCCGCCCTCTGTGGCCACTGCTGTGGCCCGGATGTCCCCCGCATAATTGACCGCGAACTGATCGTACGGCCGCTTTGTTGCATACTTTTGGATGAGCGTTACTAATACACGGTGTATGAAACATATGTTGGACACCTGCGACAGTATGTTTTTCCAAATTATCTTCCCTCACACCACACCATCGCAGAAAAATGGCCTCCGGGAAGCTGTCTGCGTTAGGTATGAATTGGCCCAACGGACACTTAATTGCCCATCATGCAACGTAAGCGTCTTGATCCGCTTTGGTGTGTAGGCAAGGGCGTTGCCAAGGCCTTGCCAAGGGGGAACACAAGGTTGACAAAAGCCCATCTTATGGTGATTTCCCCTTCCCCCAGGGTCTCCGGATATAGCGTACTTGGTAACAAGCAACACGGTTTTCTTCGTTTCATTGTAATTTTTACTTTGTAACCATAACAGAAAGCAAGAGCTACCGTGAGCTCAATTCTGTTTAAATTTTGAGGTCATTAATCTGCAGACCTCAGGCGTTGAACGACTGCGTGGAATAAATCATCGGCGCTCCTGATTTACAATGGTTAGTTGACTCTAAACCGATAGAATTCAGATGCTGTGTTAATATTTTTAGCTGGGTACTACAGACATTGAGGACACCGCGAAGGCAGATTGTAGATTGATATGTTTGATCCAAATTTGAAGAGGAAAATTTGTTTGCAGATCGAGTGGTCAACAATGTGTATTAACATGGCCAGGCCATGCTTGTCTGAAAATGTTCAACATTCAATAAGAATCGATTGGTGATATGATTTCTGTAACGTGTTTTTTAACATGCGCGCTCGGAAATCTTAGCAACAAAAACCTCAACACCACGCGTTGCAGTCTCCGTAGTCCGGGAACCCTTAGCCTTGTAGCTAATATTTAGCTGTGGCCCACCAGTGGACGAAAATGATGACAATTCTAAAATGATTACCTTTAAACACTTAAATCGACTAGTAATACAAGTCATATGACATAATTTTGGGCATGCGCACTCAAAAATCTTAGAAACACAAGCCTCCACCCCAGGCGTTGCAGTTTACCCAGGTCGCGCAACGTCGGCCTAGCAGCTTTTACTTAGTTGTGGCCAACAAGTGGACGAAAATGACGACATCTCTAAAAAAGCATCCTTGAAAGCTTCATGACATCAGGTCTTACATATAGAAGGCAGTCTGAGGGCATATTTCACGTGTGCAATTTTTAGACTGATGAAAAGAATGGATTGGCCCTTAAAGCACCGCAAAGCGGTATGGAATCTGGAGGTTGAACTGGAAGGGTGAAGGTAAAATCTATATTTTTCGTGTTTTTGCAGCTTTCTATCTATCCAGAAGACCGATCAACATGGCGCCCGCCAGCCGGTGGCACTTGCAGTGGCTGAAACTCTTTGGTTTTACGGATATTGCAACCCAGACCATCCTTGTTTTTACTCTGGGGGTTGCGGGCGGACGTGTTCGAGCCTTTTGATGTATTTTGTTTCAATAAAACATTCTGAAAGAATTAACCCTCCCACGCAAACATGGCATGACCTTGCCAGTTTTTTCAGCTTGCTCCGACCCACGTTATTCAAACATAATGAGACACCACTTTCCCAACAATAATGAGACCCCTTATTCCCTTATGGGCAAGGGGCCTCTTGAGAAGAAGACCAGGGGCACATTACCGTTTCCCGTCAGGGCTGAAGGGCCATTCCGTCCCATCGCAAATTGTCTTCTTGCTATCATTCTGGTGGTACGGGGCGGGATCTCCTGGTCGATCCGGAGGCCATGAGAAGGATATATCATATCGCATTGTTTCCCTCCCTGACGCGGAAGGCCTTCCAACCCGCGCAGCTGGCCCCGGATCGTCATAGGAATGCTTATTGGGCAACAACAACCATGATCGCCGCAAGTGGTCTGGTAGTTGTCGCAAATACTCCGGTTCTGTGTTTTTCTGTGTTCTTCAGAGATATTGAGTGCTCCCTGATTATAGATTGCAGATGAAATAGGGTTCCTAATTTGTATTAACACGGCCAACCCAAATCCGTCTTAAATGCTCAAGATCCTGTGATTGCTGATTACTGATAGAAAACTACGCAATATGGTCTTGAACATGCGCGCTCGCAAGTCATAGCAATAACAGCCTCGACGCCCAGCGTTGCAGTCTCCAGGCCTTGAGGCATCGGCCGTGTGGCTGGAACACTAAGCGATGGCCAATGAACAAACGAAAAAGATGACACATTTTGGGGGAGATCGCTGGTGAACTAGGTAAATTGGCACGCATGTTTAATGTAGTGCAAAAGGAAGCCGAATGCAACATTAATCTGAAAAGTCGGGGGAGGAGCCGTTAACATTGCTGGCCCCCCTCCCCACCTTGAAAAGTGGGGGGGGGGCGTGGTCTCCCTGGCCCTCCCCCCCCCCGTTCCTACGCCCATGGATATTGTCAATTCTACCCCGTTTAGAGGTCAGGACATGGTGAGCAGCGATACTGCCGCCCTCTGGACAATTCTGGTGGCGCCCTCCCTGGGAATGACTAGGCGGGTTCACGGATGCAGCCAACTGTAAACGGCAAGGTGTATGATGGAGCGCCGAAAGTACTTACCATGTGAAGCTGCATGAACGTGATAAGTTAAAACTGTGCTTAACCACCGCCTTATAAGATGTTAAGATTCCACTGACCTGCTTCGTGAAGTTTGGCGAAAACCAATCGTGTGGGATCTGGGAATGGTTTTAGTGAACGTCTCATGTACAAAGCTACGAATCAAAGCATGCCGTCCGGATTCCCAAACACCTGTCCGGATTCGCTGTGTGTCTGCGTACTGAAAGAAGGGCCGTTCTCTACAATCATCCTTGCCACTGAGGAATTCATTTCCCACATTTTTTCAAACACGTTGCAGCGGGCGGTAACAAGGGACTAGACTGCGGATTTTAACATGGAATTTCAAGCAAGGGAATATGTGGTAGGTAACCAATAAACTATCCAAATCAATATGCTTAGCCTGCTTAAAGCAGCCATAGAGAGTGAAAAATGGGACGGTCTATTAAAAAAACAATTTTTACATTCATGACAGCGCTGTCGCCCTTTCGGATGTTGACATTCGTGGGAGCCGAACATGGTGAGAACGGGTAGGATAATATACAAGCATTTTTGTTTGGGCGTTGAATCTGCGCTGGAGGCTGGGCGTATGAGATATTTTCGGTACCTTAAGTGTGCTCTTCGTTGGTAAATAACGTCTTGCGTAGTACTGAAGGGTCGATGAGGGGTGCGGAGCTGCGCGCTCGTGCGCCGTGATTGCAGTGTTTTCGGGAAGCATGGTAGTTTTGTCCATTTTTGAAACCAGATCCCTGGAATGAATGTATTTATCCTATGAATGGTTGTTCAGTTTGTTATATCAGCAGTATGAATACAGGGAAAGAATAAATCCATGTTGGCACCTAGCATCTGAAATTTGGTTTTAGCTCTTGGGGGGGGGGGGGGGGGAGAGAACAAAAGTATTGAAATCACGGCTTGTAGTGAGGTCGTGGTATGATTGCTAGCTAATGTTAAAAAGTGCATTGTACATTGCCATTTGGAAGGCAGAACATACTTAAGTAATTGTTAAACAGGTCATCCAAACACCTTTATTGGAGCTTAAGTAACTATGACAGCGAACATTGAGTGCTGCAAACTTGCAGCACCCGCAACTGTGGTGCCATTGCTGTGCGTGACCACAGCATTACTGCACTTCAAGGACTGTAAAAATGTACTGGGCCAAGGTAACAAGAATCTGATGAAATTGCTTGCCTATTCAAATGGTCTTCCATACCATTTGTACATTAGTTGACATTGGGGGTGAATGTGATGTCTTTGGGTGAGGAATGAAAAGCAAAATGAGAATGTGGTGGCTAAACAAAACTTCTCAATATGGTACATATATGCAGCATAGAACATTGATGCCAATGGGATGCTGGATTGAAGAG
Source organism: Pollicipes pollicipes (assembly GCF_011947565.3). Lineage (NCBI taxonomy): Eukaryota > Metazoa > Arthropoda > Thecostraca > Pollicipedomorpha > Pollicipedidae > Pollicipes > Pollicipes pollicipes. The sequence continues at coordinate 25,000,063 of NW_023596921.1, forward strand.
GATAGGAATTTACCTGTTTTGTGATTTACAAAATGTTCAGTGTTAAACACAATGCATAACGCACATGCTCTTGTTAACATCAGGTAGCAACATACACCTACATCTGTCGTGAGAACAAGATAACCCAAGTGAATTTGCACTGCATTCACAGCTGGCTCCAGGGGACATTCTATGGCAGCAGGTGACAGTGACCACCATGCTCAGGCTGGTCTCAGTGATTGCCAAAGGCCAATAGAAATTGTCTGCTTGCAATTTTTAAGCTTTCTAGCTTTCTAAGGGCTTCCTTCCCAAGTCATTGCTTGCACCTACTGTATTTTTTTAAGGTATGGAGGGAAGTAGTGGATATTGATAATTCTATTGTAAAGGTGTCAGACTCAGTGAAGGCTGATAGAAGCAGATGTTAAAAATGTTGTGTATCTGTTTCATCATTCTCTGGAGCACATAATGCTAAGTTTTTGATTAAGATGTCATGCAAGCTACAACACAAATAGGAGCATCTGGGGCATTATAGTTAGTGCAGCTACATTCTGGCCCAGGTGCAATCTTTCCCACCTGGAGAAAAGGTTTTGGGGCAATGTGATACCCTAGGCTTTTAGGCTTGATACTAGACAATGTTTTTCAACCAGAAGGGATATTTTTGTAAAGCCCGAATTAGCAACTTTAATTTCCCACCCTTAGGTGACAACTTGGTTTAGATCCACAGCTGCCATAACATTTTTGTACTCTGGATACCAGGAAGTGGCCGAAAGTCAGACCACATGGCGGTTCTTAATGAATACAAGTAAGTCTCTTCATAATCGTGATGCCCATCTCCATACAGCTTCCCTCCAAATGTTTATGGATCTGTTCAAAACATGAGTGCTAGCAGAATATTTTTGCTCTTGACAAATCAGTCAGGAAGAGACAAATCATTAAAACCAATTGGAGAGTTTTGCTGTGCTCAGTCTCCAACATGGTCTCTTGAATAATTGAGGCATTTCCGACACTGAATTGCGAGTGGTTCTCTTATATGCATTGCCATGACACAGTGGTGTTGTGTTAGTAGGCGGCCATCTGTGGTAGGTGATTGGGCATGTGGTTTTCCATGACTGTCCGTTGCATCCTTGGCAATGAATGCAGTTTGTCAATGGTAGGTTAAGTCGTGTTCAAGTGTGAGTCGGTCTGCACAGGGCATAGTAAGTGAGAGCCTTGCTAATCTACAGGCCAGTGTGATTCTGGTACTTGTTTCTCATTTCCCAGTTTTGTTCAAGGGTGATTCCATCCAGTATCCACACATTTTAGTTTTCACATTTCCATACATGGTTTACCATATACCTAGGTGGCAACACAGGCTGCTTGCTATTGGGCATCTTAGTCAAGTGGGTGCAAGATTTGTGCTTTTGCAGATATCAGTACATGGCTCCTGATGGAAGCAGCAAGTCTGAAGCTGTTGCACCTTCTGGTTTTATTTTGTTGTTACACAAAGAGGTTAAATGAGTTTCCAAAAAATGGTTTTGTTGCATCATGATGAAACACAAAATATTTTTATTTTACCTAGCCACAATCCTGGAGGACAAAATCTAGCATACCTTATACCAGGAAATGTCAAGGTTTCCAACACTGGTGCGTGTGATTCATAGTACAGGGTATGAGACTGTTGTTTCAGTGTACCATGTTTAATACTGATGTTTTCTTTCATTTAAAATGCTTTTACATAAATTGCTGTAAATGAAAAGTGGCACTTTTATTGAGTGCCAGTGATTGTACTATTATCTCTCAGAGATAACCTGAGTGAAGCTGTAGTGACCTGCAGCACTTGGATAATTTTGCACTCCACTATGGAAAATTTGTACTCTGTTGCCAGGATTTTTTTCAGTTTCCAACACTGCTATGTTCTGCCTTGAAAATGATAGATATATAATGCTCTTTTTTAACATAAGGTGCCAGTGTGTACCATGACCTTTGTATTCTTTACATGGCAACACTCACTTGTTTGTCAATTGACGCTCAATGGTGAGGCGACAAATTATGAGTAACCATCCATGGAGTGACGTGTTACTCCCAAAATATGACAATCATGATAACAGTTGAGGGTGTCTGTCAAATGTTGGTCCAGGTGGCAAGGCTAGTGGGGAGAGGTTAGGCTGGGTTTGGTAAATGTTGATGCAAGGATTATATGTGATATGATATGAGTTCCTTGATCCAATACAGTACTATGATTTTGGATTAGCATTTAATTCACTACACTGTAGCAAGTCATCAGTATTAAAGTGTTAACATGGTAGTGTAAATGTACCTATTTTATGACTATTTTAATGTGTGCTGTCATAAAGAGGATGACTTATGTATGATGCTCTTTTGTAATGTATGGTGCCTTCCTTTATTTTGGCTAAAATTCCCAAAGTATGTAAAAGTTAAGCACAATTGTCCTGGCCTGAGTTTAGTGTAGTGCACATTGGTGAGAAGTTAGCTTGCATACCTCACATAATTGTTGGTGCAGAAGACAATATCTTTACAGATGGGCTACTAGTCTGTTGAGTTTAACACCAGTGGAGATGCCTGGTATTTCCAGTTTTTCTGCCTGGAAGAGTGGCCTAATATGTTAACATTGGAGGGTACATTCTCAGCTTTCCAGATTATTGAATTGCATTTGTAGACTTTTAACTCTCCCAATTGTCATGTGTGTGAATGTTAAGAATAATAATTTACCACCTAACATGTGCATTTAATATGAACTGTGCAAAAAACTGCCACACTGACTGCTGGTCTCTGGTGTAGATGGCTGTTTTCAGTGCATTGTGTATCCAGTGCTGATAATGAAAGCTCTTTTATGGTTTTACTTAAGTTTAGTAGTACTATCCTGTGAAAGTGGGATTCACTAGGATATAAACCATTATTTGGGTTATTGAATTTAATCATGTTTGTAGGGCAGTCATGTTTAAGTTGTTTAAGTGGTCTGATCTGGACCTGTTGGTGTTAGGTTTGAGCCTTGCAGCTCCACCACTGCATCTCACATGATATCAAGTAAAGGTATGATTTTCTACCCAGGTGTCATGTCCTTTATAGGCAGGGGTTTACTCATGTCATAAAGGCATTTGTGTGCTAAATGAAGAGCACCAGTCAATTCTTGTCCATGTTATGGAAGTTGGTCTGTTGTGTAAGACATTGTTGTTTACAGATGCTTTTGGGACAGTTGTACAAATAACACCAGAAGCTGCTTTCTGGTTTCTCTCAACTGTGTCTGAAAACATCTGGATATAGCCAGAGGCTGCTGTGCTTTTCTTTCAAAACACTCAAACTGATGACCAACTATGTGTTAGATGCATTGTTTGTCAGTTTAAACAAATTCATCAAGATGGTTTGGTTTGTTATGTCTGGGTGATTAGGCAGTGCCATGTCTGGTTCATCATTGTTCACTGTAATGTTGTTGTTTTTTTGCCATCATTGTTACCCTTCCTTAAATGTTGTGGCTGTTGCACTCATAGCACTACCCAACCACTTATATCCCATTGGCTTGGCATGGATGGGATTCAGCCTAGCCATCAGTTGTATCCTTTCAGTCAAGCAACACCATCGCTTGCCTTCTCTGTTGATGCCAATAAACATTTTGGCACACATGCAGGATTTGGGCATACATACAGATGATGTGGTGACTTGTAGTAGTTAAACATCTTTTTGCTGTGTTTTTGTATGGGGGCCCACTTGACTCTACTGGTTTTGCATCTTATCACCAAGCCATCCCAACTAGCTGCTAACTTCATTTGTTTATTTTTGTAATGTCATTTACTGGCCCAGTTTGGTAAAACTTTACGAGGTTTTGGTACCCCCTTTAGCATAGAGGTGGCTCCAGGCTTGAATTGTGAGATGCTTGTCATGACAAGTCTTTTGAGTCATGCATTATCAAATTTCTTCACTGCTTAGGTCTGTGTTTGAATGTACTGCAGTAAAGATCTTGGTGTCTGCTCCAAAATTACAGAGGGCATCACCTGGAAACATCAGTCCAATAGGTCAGCACACTGGAGCAAATCAAGCCCCTATGCTCCATCCATACCATGAGAAAGTAGAGTTTTAAATAAGTTGAGGAAACATGATTGTATGCTGCACAAAATGGACTGCCTCAGCTCATCTGAAATGTGTGTATTTATGTTTCCAGGGGTCCAAAAAGTCATTGAAGATTAAGCTGAAGCTGGCCAAGAAGCTTCGCCAGAACCAGCCGATCCCACAGTGGATTCGGTCACGGACTGGCAATACAATCAGGTCGGTGGGCTTATCCTGGAACTCATAATACTTGTGTCGTTTGTTTCACATGTTTTTTTCACATTGTGTGAATTGTCTTTCCCAAACAAAATTATGGGAATCAGTTTGGGGTTTATGTCAATACTTCACCACATTAGTAGCCAGAGCAGACAAAGTAGCCAAAGTATCCAGAGTGGCAAAACAATGTTAATGAGGGACAATAACAAGCATGAACCTGCCTTTTTCCTTTTCCATGTGTGTTATGGACATGACAGGGTCTTGAAAATTTTGTCGGAAGGCAGTCACACTATACTGTGTGGTCTGTTGACCACACACACAGTATCTGAAATTGGGTGTTGGCCCTCGGGGCAGAGAACAAAAATTTTAAAACCACGGCTTGTAGTGAAAACAAGATAACCAAAGTAAATTTGCCCTTTATTCACAGATGGCACTAAAGCACATTCTTTGGCAGCAGATGTCAGTGAAAAATATGCTCTAGCAGGTCTCAGTGATTGCCAAAGACCATTAGAAATTGGCTGCTTGCAATTCTTAAATTTTCCAGCTTCCTAAATAAGTACTTCCTTCCTAAGTCGATGCTTGCACCTGCATTTTTAAGATTTGGAGCTCATGGAAAGTTGTGGATATTGATAATCCTATTGTAAAGGTGTCAGCCCCAATAAAGGCTGATGGAAGCAGATGCCTGAAATGTTGTGCACCTGTTGCACCATTCTCCGGAACACATGATGCTAAGTTTATGATTGAAATGTCATGCAAACCACAATATAAATAAGAGGGTCTGGGATATGGTAGTAAGCGCATCTACATTTTAGCCGAGATACAATCTTTCTCATCCAGAGGAGAAATTTTGGGGCAATGTGATACCTGCCTAAGCTTTTACTGACTAAGATGCACTTAATTTGGGAACACGTGTATAGTTTCCTATTTAGCTGGATAGAATGCTAGCCCCTCCCCAACTTTGAGAAAAAGACCTGGTCAAAATCGGGCAGAACATGGTTTGCACCACTTCTTCGGGATACAAGATTTATTTGCTCACCCGCTTCACAAAGTTATGTACAAAACTACACCACCTGGGACATCAGGCTGCTGCGTGATCGGGGCTCGGAGGCCAACGCAGCAAGGGCGGAGGAAATATTTACTCCTCACAGAGCAATCTATTTGCATGAAGTCAGCATTACTACATCTGCTCACCGGCATTAGGTCTGATAAAATACTTTTCTCAGCATATGACAGCTAAATTTATATATTGCCTTTATCTGCACCACCAACCAGCCGCGCTATCACCGCTTCTCGCGCCGCTCCTCCAAAACAAGGTCGGTAGACTACATAAATGGCGCGCTCGCAGTAGCAGTCTTCAACGACAGGGCCGCTGTAGGTTATCGGTTTTGATGTTGGCTTTTAGGGCCTCATTGATTCTGGAAAAAATGTATTGGTTGGCAAAACCCGGCTAAAATAGAAGTTTGGTCTCAAAAGACGCAAATAATCATACAAATACACCAATAAAAGTTATGCTCAACGCAAAACAAGAAAACATGCTTTAGCTTTATACTCAGATCATGATTCTGTCGCGACGCTCTGTAGATAGATAGAAGAAAATTCCATGTTTTTGCTTAATGATCCTTTTATGCATTTTCATCACGTTTTCAGCTCGGATTTCTTGGTGGAGAATATGCCTTCTCTCCAATGCTAAATTCTCCCCAAGAGCCGGAGACTCGCGGAACCGTGATTTTCCGCGTGCCTAAGCGAGTGTTTGGGATGGTGTTTGGCGTCACCAATATACGTTCTATATGAAATTGATTTTGGATGGTTCGATTGCAACGTTAATACAAATTTCAGATAAAAAGAAAACAAAATATTTTATTCCCCAATATATGATTAATTCACCCTATATTTAGAGGCACACGTAAGTGTGACATATACTTCCGTATCAATTTTTCTTGTGTTACCGTGATTTCTACGTGCAACCCAGAAACGTTGAATCGTGCAGTGTACGAGATATTCTCTGCGCTTCTCCCTGTTTCGTCAAGAGACGATTACGTTTTTGGGTGCGGGCTCGGGCCCGGTGTATGAGCGCGTCGATATCGTTATTGGACAGTAGGTGGGTTAAACATGTGCTGGTGAGCAGCAGCAGACCTGGGCACTGAATGCATTACAAGGAAAGATTGTGTGATGTGGTAGAGAGATTCGGCTGTAACTCGCAAGTAGTATCCGTCGTTCAGTCGTGATTGTGGCGCGTTATGCTGTCAAAATTGCAGGAACAGCTTGCCTCCATCGCTCACAGAGAACAATTCTTTACATTCTTTCCGGTGTATGTACGTGAAGAACAAAATGTCGTGGGGCTAAAAATACCAAGAAACACCCAAGTTTCAGACACTGCACACACGTTTAAAGCAGTATTGAAATATCAGTTGTATTACTTTTTTGTGTAGGACATCATACTAGTGAACTCTGTTAGCTGAATTGTCTGATCCATACATCTGACCAGATGAATGGATTCCATCCTGGACCACAATGCAGTACATGCAGCGCTCCACTCGGGGTCGGGCTGACATCTGCGGTGGATTATGTTTCATAGATCATCACGCACTTCGCTGGCGCGCCTCGTATCCATTGAGCCATCTGACCGAGGACGTCCTGGTTTTGCAGGTACAACGCGAAGAGGCGCCACTGGCGTCGCTCCAAGCTGAAGCTGTAGGCTCCCGTTAGGTGTGGACCGCATCAGAACATCAGTCCGACACCAGCGTGCTCAGTCACGCCGCTCTGGTGTCAAATGCCGCACGTTCAATAAATTGGTCACCCGCGGCGCGTACGACAATTTTTTCGGATTGGGGAGAATGGACTTGGATGGCGATTTGCGTTTAGCGATATCAAATGCGGTTTTCCCATACGTCAGCGTGCAAAGCTGCACGGTGTGGTGACGGTAAGACGTTTTGGTTAGCAATGTGACCTGCGGCAAAGCAAAAGGCGCACTAATGCACCTTGCAATGTACATCTGGGGGAAACAACCATACAACACTACTTGTTCTCGGATGAGTCAGAGGTCGGGTGGTGGTGTCAGTTGTGTGCGGAGCAGGCAGGAATGTCATCTCAATCCAAGACATCTTCAGGCGTGGCACGGCAGCAGCGGCGGGCCGGGGTGCGGCAGCGGTTCAAGCATACGGCGGTAAATCACGACGCGTACGGGCTTGCCGTCGATGTTTTTCAATGGTGCCGAGTAATGCAGGATAGAGGGTCACGCTGTCAATAGTTGCGGTTACTCTCAGATCCGCAGTGGAAATAGTGGTGTGGGGCATGCCGGGCAAAATGTGTGGGCAGCTTGTGCGCGCATCGTGTATGAACTGGCACAAAGCGTCGAGTGCTACGGTAACTGGGACGGTTTGGTCGCTGTCCTGAGTAGATTGGGGACAAAAGATACACACAAAGCTAGTACGACAACTTTTTCGAGGGCAAACGGGGCTCGTCCTACTCGAAATCTGCGGGATTAAGTTCATAGGTATCCAATTTGCAATGAAAAAGTTACTACATGTGAAGTTCGTATGGTAGATTTACATAGGGAATAAGATCGTAACAAAGTTAATGCGCATGCGCAAATATCGGACGGAAAAGCTTCGTGCTCAGATATTCGTATCCAAATAAGTGTGAGAGCCGCCAATGCTGGCGTAACGGAGGCACGTATGCGAAAACTGGTATGTTTGATGTTAGTGTAAGAACAGTGAGCAGGGATATATGATCTCGTTTTACCAATGTTCACGCGGAAATCTGTGTGTCGACGCCTCTGTGCCGATGTGCTTATGCCGACCCGCCGAGGTACGATCGAGGTCTGGTTGGTTTTCGGGTTACTAGCTGAGCGACAAACGATCGGTCCGCAGTAGGAAGCCGAAGACGAGTATGAGAGGATAGAAAGCTGTTCAGCACGGATTCAAACCGTGCCTGTGAGATGCTTATAGATCTTCCCCGTTTGCTTTTCGGCGCGATTTCGAATTATTGCACGCGCTAAGTTCATCTCGCAGTGCAGTAGCCGATTTGTTATTTTTTGCGGGCATGAGTAAGCTATGGCGTGTGGTAAAAACACGTTCACACAGTCGTTTATCGTGTTGCGAACTCAATCGTTGTAGCGGAAAAGTCAAGAATCATAAACATTTGAGTACGTGTTATGAGCATGCTGGAATACAAACAGGGTTTGGGCTGTTTGAAAAGCTTGTGAAAGCGTGGTGCACTTTTTCACGCATAAAAATAGGGCTGCTTCTGGGACCCAGCATTAGCCATTAACCGTCAGCTGGTCCAAAATTCTGCTAGCTGACTAGCCGCCGGTGATGGGTTGGCGGCCAGCCAACTCGGAGACCGGCCAGCCGCAACCAACATTGGAATTGTGAAAACACGGAGATGTTCTCAAATTGTCAAGGATGAAGTTCGTTCGGCAGTCCGTAAGGATGTACACAGAAGTTCATATGCATGTTTGTGATGGAAGGTCGAATGGAGTTCGCCATCGTCGGTGACTGGCCTAGGATAGGTATGATCTGGAGCCGCCGCCATAGCCGGCGAGGGTATGGCGGTGGGCAGAGTCAGTTGCATAGGTCGGGTCAGATATCAGTAGCCTAACGTTTGAATGACATCAAATACAACACCCTCCGCTGACCCGTAAATAAACCGAAATCGATGGAACAGTGCAGTGCAGTGCAACAGTGCAAAATTACCCTGTACTGGGATGGAAATTGGAAGGGACGGGAGATTATAAATATAGGAGTTAACATGGTTTTGAGGCTATGTGAACGTACTTGCAAATGGTGAACACCAGTGCCGCAGCCGGTATTTGCTTAGGAGGTCCCGGAGCTCAATGAGAATCCTTAGGGCTGTCGAAGATGACACCTGCGGTGCTCAAGTAAAATAATGTTCAAGGGAATGGTGCCAGCTCGGATACCGCACCTTCCTCTGCGGTATCCTGGCTGTACCCTGGCAAACGCCACAGCGCTACACTTTTCATAGATCTGTTTGAAATACAGTTTTTGCTTCACGGTGTCGTGAAAATGGAACAACGAGAACAAAACAGAATTCGGCACGATCCTCGGGGAGGTTAGACGGTGTGCTTGGCACCGCCACAGTTCCTTCTCTCACTCAAGCCCCGCCCAGCTTTCCAGCTGACCGATAACGACCGCCGCTCGGCTCGGGGCGTGAGTGCAGCCATGTTTAGATGCTAACTAGGGACGGAGCTGCTCTCCGGAATGGACATGACCTGAAAGGCTGTGCGATATTAGCACGGCCGTCCGGCTATGACAGGGAATCTCCCTGCGCGCCGGCAGTGGTTCGTTCTTCATTGGCAAATGAAAGCCCATTCCCCACTTCGAGCAAGCTCATTCGATCTGTGACATGCCTGCTTGACCCACCTGTAACGTCACGGCCGAAGCGCGTTCCCTACTTGGCAGAGAGAGAAAGTCAGGCTGCTTACAAGTACGTCGTGGTTGCTTACATAACGGCACCCAGCAATCGACGACGATCTATTGACGATTTTGTATGCAAGGGAAGCGGATAGTTCTCGACCGCATATGGATGGCGTGATCAACAATAACATTCTTAAGAATGAGACCTGCCAACAATTTGCGCAACCGAATAATGTCGAAATACCCCATGGCTCTGCGCTTTACGTTTTTTTCAGTTTCCATCAGCCTATTCTTGCCCATATTTGGACTAGCAAGCGTTCATGACAAACGAGTAACGCGCACTTACCTGAAACGTCCCGGTCTGCTACCTCAATTGGTCTGGAGCTTGGCTAAGAAAAACTTGGCTCTGACATCGACGGGATGGGCCTATTCTTCGTGACGGCGGTGGAATGAAACATTGCCATTTCGTCACTGCCAATTTAATCAAGGTATTGCAAAAGATAGCAGCGTCTGCATAGTTGGCAATAATGCATTGTCGTAGAACCTGATATACGTCCTGAAATGGAAGTGCATCTGCGAACAAACTACCGCTGATTGCCCAACGCGGCCTCTTTTGCACCCATGTACTGCAAGCGGGCTTCACGTCTACAAACATACGGTATAGGTACCTCAGTAAATGTGAGTTGCTTCACTCTAAATATCATGAATGTGCAACGGAGACACTAATCTACATCTATTTATGTTCGGAACTGCATATAAAGTGGAAGGCATTATTTCAGCAGCAGATAAACATTTTTGCTAACTTCGCAAATCGTTGAACCAATCAGCTGATAAATTTATATCTGTACGTCCGCTAACTTCTTTGCTGGTAAAGTATATACAGGATGCATTCGGCCGAAGTTTGCCACAGGCATTTTCCACTCTTGCCCGTCGTCACCGGAAATAATACGCCAGTTTCGACCCTCATGTCAAGAAATATGGATAATGGCACCGTATCTAGCGGTCAACGTAATGCATGGCAAAAAGCTTGTCCATCTCGACCACGCTCTGAAAGCACTCGGAGTGTCTCCATCGGCACAGAGAATTCGTGATCTCTGGCAAATTTTGCGTGTAAACAGTGTCGAATGCTATCTGAGTACAACTTCCTCGATTACAGATGATAATTGCAACTTATCATGTTGGCAGTGCCGAAAGCTACATATGTGAATACAACTTCCTCGTTTACGGATCGGTCAAACGAACGCGGCCAAAGATAAACGGTTAAGAGCATAAGTAAACCCTTAAACCATGCACATCGGCCTCTGTCTGCTGTGAGCGTGCCTGCAAAAGTCAGCCGGCAATCCGGGACCTGACGCAAAAACACAAGATGTGTTTAATAAACGCGGCGGAAGCTGAACGCCGTCGTCTAATTCGCCAGATTAGTCCGCTCTATTGCTTGCAGAAGGGACAGAATCGAACCCCGCACGGTCTGGACCATTTTTACGAAAATTTCGAGAGCAAAACAGATCATGCAAACGAGGTCCTAGACAGGGGTGCGGGGACGAAAACAAAGTGGGGAAGATGGGCGAAAATAACGTGACGAGCCCGTCCCCATTTTTCTCACGGGATTTTACTCACATACTTGTTTGACTTCACGAAAATGTCGATTTGATTAAGTTTGATGAAAATGGTGATTTGTTTCATGATGATATTCATCATTGACGTTTTTTATTTATCATCGACGACGACACTTCGATGTGTCAGTCATGTATGAACAAAACTCAGCAGAATAAGGATGAATGGATGCAACGAGAAAAACGAAACCCCCGCCTGATAAAAAACGAAAAAAATGCGTCTAAACTGAAACAAGATTCCATGGGCATATTTCCTTGTATGCGGGGCGCTTTCGCATTGATTTTCAACAATGATCTTCGTATGGATACTACGATTAGATTTGCCTTTTTATTTATGATGATAGAGGAGGGCATACCTTATCATCATGCCGCAACATCCATATCCGCAGACCTATGGCACGCTTTCACGATCGCCATGCCTAGCAAAGAAAATAATGACGTCGGGGATGTGGGAAGTCTTTAAGTACCTTCGACTATTTCATACTGAAGACGATAATGAACTAGTAGTTATGAAACGCTTGCCCCATTACCTATCTTAGTTCGAGGCATCTCTTGCTGTACCTCCGTGCTATTATTGCAATGGCTGAGCGATGACGTTATTTTGACACTCTGGTTCACTTCCAGCCCACTACTGATCGCATAGTGCTCTGTTCTGGTCCGAATGACATGGGCCATCGAGATATCACGAGAAGATCGGTGCACCATTGCAGTGCCGCCTTTCACCCTTCCAGCTGCTGGCAGCTTCTAGTCGTTGTGCTTAACCATCTTAGGCGTCTGGTTCACTCACTGACTGGTGCGCAACCGGCCAGATAATTATGAGAAGTCACATAAAAACACACAGGTTTGTTTTGCATCGCCGAGCACCAAATCGTATTTCCATGATGTCAGGACACCGGTTTAATAGATGAACGTATCGCTTGACCATAAAGCAATAACAACTCCCGGACGGATTCGGGGGTACGGCATTCGCCGTTATTACCATCAACATTATCCGTGGCATGGATTATAGGAGAGACAAAGAACGGACTGGTACAATGTGTTCACTTCGCCCACTTGGACCATCCTAGGGTAATGGGAGACACTGGAGGCTTTTTCATTCAACGACACAGGCCATGGATGCCCCAAGACGTTATCCTGCAATGATCCTGTCAAGGAATGTTATTCTCGACAATTTGCGCATTTGGGTATTGTGATATAAGCGTTGCAGCATTACGTAACACTCAATGTTCTAAAATTTTTACTAAAAGCTACATACTAGAAAAGAAAACAAATATTTAAGGCGGCCGTGGCTGTATCAAACGGTTATGGCGGATGCACGCCACCGCGTCAGCCTCTTCCCAGTTTTCCTCATCGCATGCGGTAAGCCTAGCCTCAAAGGCTGCACACCGGTTCGCCTCTACAGCTGGATCACACAGGGGATTGCACTGACTCAGCCGGCGGTCGTATGACGCCACTGGGCCGTCCCGGCCGCACGTCCCTTGCCTCGGCTGCAGCGGGGGACTCCCCGGCCGGTCCCCCCCCCCCCCCCTCCCGGGCAGGGTCGGCGGCCAGCTCGCGGCGCCCGTGCCCCGCAAGCCGCATTGCGCCATCTGGGGATGAGGATCGAGCTTGCAAAAGGAGACTCAGAACCAAATGTTAAAGAACACAAAATAAAAAAGAACTTGGGGGTACCCCAAGGATCCATTCTCGGCCCAATTCCCTTCTTAATGTACATAAATGACTTGCCTAAATTAAGCAGTAACATGATTTGTCTGTCTTACGCTGATGATACCGCAATTGCTTTCAAAAATAAAAGTATTGTTGAACTTCAAAACAATGTCAATACGCTTTTGCTTCCAATGACTTCCTGGTTTGCTGCTAATTTTCTTTCCCTGAACGTGTCAAAAACATTCACACAGCATTACACTACCCTTTCTTCGCACTTCCAACTAAATGTGCAAATTAATAATTCACCTATTAAAAAAAGAAATAAGATACCTCGGTGTAATCATTGACAAATCTCTTAAATTTAGAAGCCACACTAATTTTGTTGCAAGCATAGTAAGTAGAAATATTGGAATAATAAGTTGGCTTAGGTACTTCATTGATAAAACAACGTCACATCCACTCTGTAACACTTTGATTCTTCCTTTTTAAATTACTGCTGCCTGATTTGGGATATAAATTACGCTTCTTAACTAGATGGGTTACTAATTTTGCAAAAAAGGGCTGTGGGTCTCGTAGAAAATGTGTATCCTCCACAAAGCTCAGAGCCAATCTTTAAACGATACAAAATTTCGAAACTATCGGATATTGCTAAATCCCAAATGTTAATTGTGATGCACAAATTTGTAACTTCACAGCTCCCTGCATCATTCGATTTAATTTACAATCTCTACGAATCCAATGACATGGATATGAGGCGAGCAAAACATTTAGACCAACCTTTCTCTTATCGTAATTATAGACTATTTACAACATCTTGCCTTGGCCCTAAGCTGTGGAACAACATTATGATTCCATAATTTCCAACAATAACTGATATCCCTGCATCAAAAACCATCGTTAAAAACATCATCCGCAAGCATTTCGTGAATAAATATTAACGTAACCAACATACGTGAAGACATTGCAATCCTTTGTGCTGTACATATCCAACGCACTTCATATTTAACCTCCTTCATGTTCCATAATGAATTTCTGATATAGTTAAAGTCATGCACATATACCCAAATTCACGGCGCTGGCTCCGGGAGTTCTCCCAGCAACAAGCTCTGCTTAGCTGGGTGGACTCCCTGGACACCCAGCTCAAAACCCAGCACGGAAATGAAGAGGTAATTGCCCCTCCGACTTGTGTGACTGTACAGCCCTTACTAACACGGTGAATTGAGTGGTTGTAGCTTGTTGGGCGGTTATAGCGGGCTGTCATTAGCTTACTTTGGCTAATGACTAATTTAAGCTTTCTCATCTATGATTTTCCCTACCTATTACATAAGACAATCCCTTCGGGTCTGCACCACCTCTTCGCCTGCTTCTCTACGTTTGTTTCATCTTCCTAGCTGGGAGTGCCGCGACTTTATTTTATGTTTTCTGGTCGTAACGTACGGTTTACTGCATCGCTGGGATTGAGGGAGGGGCACTCCTGGTTACCTGTTCTTGGGTAACGGCATAGAAAAAAAAATGGCGTGGGTTCAGAGTGCAATTCGGTGCTATCCGTCCAGTGAATGCGTTATGTTGTCATCAGTGCGAGCCATAGACTGAAGTATTGCACATACTCGCAGCTACATCTCACCGACAATACAAGTGCTTAAAATTGGAACATTTCCTGCTGCATAGGCCTTAGGCGTCTCTCTCTCTCTCTCTCTCTCCTCTCTCTCTCTCTCTCTCTCTCTCTCTCCTCTCTCTCTCTCCCTCTCTCCCTCTCTCTCTCTCTCCTCTCTCTCTCATCTCTCTCTCCTCTCTCTCTCCTCTCTCTCTCTCTTCTCTCTCTTCTCTCTCTCTCGCTCTCTCTCTCTCTCTCTCTCTCCTCTCTCTCTCTCTCTCTCTCTCTGCACCAGAGTGTTTTGTTTGAATTTGTGGGCCTTTCTGAAGCTCTTGGCGTGTTTCATCATCGCCACATCTTCGTTTTTATCGTGAAACTTGTAACCGTTTGACTCGAATCAAACATTAAGCCATACATATGAAACTATTCGTAGTAAATTCATCACTTGATATGACATTCACTCCTCCTCGCTCACATCCCCTGGCATAATGTGTTACTCGTCAAGAGGCATCCTTAAAAGTTCTCACTCTTGAGTATGAGCACGGATCGCAATATCGAGTGCCGAGTGAGTGAGATATTTACCACCAGGCCCTTGATTAAACAGCACCTCCTGATAAACTGAAGGTTTTTCATTTGAAATGAGAACTTTGAATTCATTAATTGAAACTTGCAGATTGTCAGATCATACGCGACCGTAAATAGTTTGCGGTCAATTTACGGTCAATTTACGGTAAACTGACAAACATGCGTCGCTTGCTTTCATCTTCCTTTTTTGCGGAACCAAAAAAAGATAAAGAGATTATGAATTACTTCATCGCTTCAAGAAACGTGCATCGTAAATACACAATATAAATACGTTGCATTTCGGATTCTTAAGAAGTTACGTCTTATAAAGATGTGTCATAATGCCACGCTATGTGTTTAATTCGATGTTCGTTCAGGACACAGACGGCGAAGTTTGCAATAACGTCTTTATTGCTGTGCCTCACCAACATTATATCGTTGACACGTCGCAGCCAATGCCGTTCACAACCACCAGCTACATGCCCTCTCACACAGGATCAAACGGCAATCTTTGAACTCCATTCCTAATACTTTCCCGAGGCTGAGTTCAGCGCTGCTTACTCCCGGTGCAGCAGCTTGCTGAGCTCGAGACCGAGCTTCTCAGCGATCACCTCCTTCAACGCCTCCTCCCCCTTCTGCTCCAGCTTGGGTCTCCACTTTTTCTTCCACAGCCGGTTGACCACCAGTTCTGCGATGGAGTCGACCGGGCTGCCGATCAGCCGATCCACCCAGCGACCGACGCCCTTCAGGTTCACGTCCAGGTCGATGTCGGACAGGCGGAGCGTCACGTCGGTCCGCCGCGGCACGGCCACCACGGTGCCGTCCTCCGACACGTCCAGCCGCAGCGCCACGTCCAGCTCGCCGACCGGCTCACTCAGCCGGATCTCCGGCTCGGCCTCCAGCGTCGCAGAGATCTTGCGACCGAATATCCGCTTCTGCGCCGTCAGCTCTGCGACGAAGTTCCCGCGGAGCCGCGGCCAGCTGACGGTTGCGCGCAGCGCCAGTGACGTCTCCTCCGGGAACGAAACATGCAGGTTTTCTATGTTGTAGCTGGCTAAACCGTAGATGCGGATGCTGGTGAGCTCATGGCAGACGTCGCCGTCGCAATTTTTCTCGTCGTCCAGCGTCAAGGGGTCGTGCCGCCGGTGCACGTCGTCCCGCATGCTCTCCAATAGCAGCTTCACGCATCGGCTGAGCGCCGCTGGATCGCTCAGGTCGCAGTTTGGCTGCTCGCTGCCGGCCGATGCCAGCAGCGCCAACAGTGGCAGCACGAGCAGCAGATGCATGGCGCCTCGACGGACAGGAGCGCACTGCAAGCGCCGCCCCGCGTCCGCTGCTTTTGTACCGCGCTGCTCTGGGATTTCCGGCCGAGGACTTGCCCCGGGTGGTGGCTGGTGAGCGGTGGCCTTTCCGTCGGCTGCACCGCAGATGTAACCGGCACTCGTACAGCAGACATCTGCTTGGCCGAATCCAGACGAAGCTCCCCATTTTTTGGTGCTCTGATGATGCAATGTTTGCAGGGAAGATTATGAGAGTTCATGAGCGCGTTCTGGTAGCTTCATGGAGTTCGCGGCAGGCTCCTGCGCTGTCGAGTTCTAGTGAGCCATTCAGCGAGCAGGTGACTCATTTGCCCCGCGTATGCATGCGCACGGCCTGACGCCGAGTCCGACTACAGCTTTTTCACCGATGGTCGAAACTACTTCACGCTTCAGACAGCATCAAACCCCCTGCAGAACTTAAACGGGCAGAAAGGTAGTGCTCACTCCTACTCTGCATCTACCCACCGCAGCAGAGCGCAGCGAACAAAATTAGCATGGATGGTTTTCGTATATATATCAGCTTGAAAATGAATGAATACAGCAATGAAATGACGAAACTAAGTGCACTTTGTGAAGCAATTTGTCGCGAGGGTAATTTTCAGACAAAAAAAGCAGTGAGCGCTGTTGTACTCGTGCTATCACAGCTTGGATAAGTGCGGGAGGGAGGGACCGCAAGGTCATCGCGCCGCCGCCAGACCGTTATCGACTTGACCTTGACGTTCCGCCAGTCAGACACAAACGTTACATCGGACAGTCATATCGGTGCGCGCAGACCGACTGGGCGCCAGCTGTGCCAGACCGGGTGCCAGCTAACCAACAGCGCCGCCGCCCCGCCCCGGCCATGATTCTCTACACGTACTGGATGAGCTCGTGCTCGTGGCGCGTCCGCATGGCACTGGCCTGGAAACGGCTGGAGGCAGAGCAGCGGCCGGTGGACCTGACGAAGGAAGAGCAGCGGCGCGCCGAGTTCGCCACCGTTAGCCCGCAACAGCAGGTGCCCGTGCTGCTGGACGGTGACGTCAGCATCAGCCAGTCGATGGCGATCCTGGAGTACCTGGAGGACGCATACCCGGCGCGGCCGCTGCTGCCCGCCGAGCCCGGCCGGCGCGCGCTCGTCCGGCAGATCTGCGAGATGATCGTGTCCGGTATACAGGTGAGAGCTGTACTGGGGTCAGGTGGCAGGTATGGTGCGACCCAGCGCTGCGCTCGGGTCGAGACCGAGGTATGAGTCAGACCATGGCCTGGGCCTGACTAGGCCTGGGGAACTAGGCCTGGGCGGCCAGTACGGGTACCTGGCCTGGGTGACGGGTGTGGGGTCTGGCCTGCCTGACGGGGAGTTGTGGTCGAGGTACGAGCCAGACCAGACCTACATTTTAGGTCAGTGGCCTTATGTGACCTTTAGGGGATCACGGTGACCAAATACCCACGAGATGGCTTTATTTTGATATTTGAATAAGCGTGAAAAATTACGCTAGGCGGTATGTTCTAAAAAACAAAACGTCTACCTGAATCACTTAAGGTCAGTGGCCCACTCTGGCCTATCAGAAGTCTATGAAAAAATTCCGTTGCGGTCCCTGTTATAAATAATTCGAGATAAGCGCAAAAAACTGCACCATGAAGCTGTCCATAAGTTGTCATCAGTGATAGCAACATCAATCTTAAAAAAAACCAGCTTGGTCTGGACTTCGGTCTGATCATGCCTGATCCAAGATCAATGGGAGCTGTTATGTCCTAAGTTAAGCTGCTTCATTATCTAAGGAACTATCTCAGATATATATGGTTTCATCTACACTCCGTTGTTGCCTCAGATTGAACGATTCCCGAGAAATTGCCTTCGCTGGCATCCATGGCCCGGCTTTGACTTGTATAGGTTAGCGCCCCTAAAAGCGCCCTTTCCCTCAGTTGAGAACGTCTGATCTAGATGATCTATATCTTGTATGAAAGTGAGATGCACCCAAACATAACCAAACGATCGCAATTGCAATTGCTCCACAGTAAGCTACCCACGTGCTAAAGGATCGTGTGTGACGCAGTGATCTCTATCATCAGCGACTGTTAGGTACAAGCATGCGCATACAGCCAGGGTGATGCCCATCATCCATTGCTAGCCGCTTCAGAAATAATACCCGGTACGAAATACATTCAGTCCGATCAAACGAATCTGGCGGTAACGTCGTCACCGTGCCCACGGACGCGCCCTGCCCTGACTCTGCTCTGCCCCTCCGGCAGCCGCTGCAGCACCGGCGCCTGCTGGGTCGACTGGAGGAGCTGGGCGGGCCGGCCGAGCGGCGCCGCTGGGCGCACGACGCCATCGCCACCGGGCTAGCTGCGCTCGAGCCGCTGTTGGCCGCCTCAGCCGGCACCTGCTGTGTCGGCGACACCGTCACGCTGGCCGACTGCTGCCTTGTGCCGCAGGTCTACAACGCCCGGCACCGGTTCGGCGTGGACGTGTCACGCTTCCCGACCGTGTGCCGCGTGACGGCGGCACTAGAGGCGAGGCCCGAGTTTGCAGAGACGCATCCCCACCGGCAGCCCGACTGTCCGCCGGCTCAGCGCGACGCAGTGTAGCTCACCAGGGCGGTGTAGTAGGAGGAGAGGGGGGGGGGGGGGGAGGCCGATGTAGCGCAGTGCGGTGTAGCTTACCAGCGGATCAGGATGCCTTCAGCCCCCTTCAATTTGAAAATAAAGTAGACCAAGTTTGAAGAGAAACTCGTTTGTTGATATTGGGTTTGGGTAATATACGTCATTTTACTGATCACATTACCCCCCCCCCCCCCTCAACTGATGCTGTGAAATTACGCCTTTACTTTACAAACATATTGGTAGATACATGTTAAACAGCACTGAGTGTGCAAAGTTAAACAGCCCTGGAGATGAATCGACTGACGACACCAGCGATTCGTCATGGCACCTGTGAGGATATCTGTGAGTTAGAACAGTGGCAAACGACATTGATTTATCGAGCTCCGGTCGACTGTATCCCCCTGCCACGCTACGCGAGGCCTTTTAACCCCCCATGTTTTGCTGCCGCAATGAAGCGAAGTTTCTACGTGCCACGGGGACAGGAGCACGTGAATTCGTATGATGCAAGAGTTGTATATCTTTTTAAATGAACAGGGGTTAGTATATTCGATAATGTTTTAAGGCATGAGATAGCGCAGTAATGGCCAAGCGTGCAATTTTATCTGAGTATAGAATGTATGCTGTATTGGAAAGTGGCTCAAAGTGAATTCATACATATGTAGACGGCCGCCACGTCGAAGGCACCGAGGTTTTAGGTGCACTATATTTGATGACCTCCCATCGCCAACACCGCGCTTCAACTCCTCGTGGACGCTGACAGGGAAACAACAAAACCTCGGAAATGGACAGACTAGACCTAGAACTAAACAGATCGGAAACAGACAGAACAGAGACTAAAATTAGCAATACAAAATGAATACCAAAATAGCATGGATTGACTGACGCTAAATTAGACCTCAAGATAATCGCAAGCTAAGTGACTCAACAAACGAGAAGCGAGCACTAAATCAAACTAGAAATGCAAACGGTGCACCGACTACACATACCTAACTAAATGAGGTGAAATCCCTGAAACGGGTCACGCTAAGCCTCACATGGTTACACCCATGTACGTCGGAGCCTGATCTCGAGCCTTTCCGTCGTCCGCTTCGTGGAACACATGACGACATTTAAAGTCGCCGACACCAAAGGTGTCCCGCTGGAAATGCCAGTTTTGACAACGACTGACACCCGGATGGCGTGTTGCTCCCTCCCCTCGCCAAACAGCCCCACACTGCCACCCGATAAATACCGCCAGCCCCAGTGACAGGTCAGTGCAGTCAACAGGTGCACGATCAGGAAACAACAGGTACGTCTGGCCATATCCGAGTCGGCCGCAAAATAACCAAAGACTTCGTTTGTTGCAATGCGCCTGTCGTTTACTAAATGTTTCTGAGTGTGCGTGCATTTCCCGTGGTGCACTCATACCGTTGGTGACTGAATTAGGATCTAAGAGAACGATAAAAACGTGCTGTTTCATAATGCAGGAGACACCAGACTATAAGCAGATGCACAGCGCACGCATGCATTGGCACAAGTAGGGAGGTGAGTCCGAGGAAGGGGAAGGGGCGGACCCCTCCTCAGCCCTGTATTTTTACCTTGAACACCGTAAATGAGCCCTGACGGAAAATACAAATAAAATATTAGGAATTCTCATTGAGCATGGCTTCCATTCAGAAAATCCTGGCTCCGCCCCTGCACGTCCGCACATTCTCATCTGCGCTGTTCTCGCTCATTTGCGCCTGAACCCTGCGCGCGCGGAGCACATATCACCAGACATGCCCGCTGCAACGTCTGTGCTGTTTGCCCACCAGGAGCGATGAGTTGCCTCCTGTTGCTGTTCTGCGTGCTGGCGATGCTGGACTGGCCACCCTCGCTCTGGGAGTTGACCATCGGGGACGTCGTCTGCATGGCCTTCCACAGTCCACTCAGCGTCGCCGCCGCTCCAGTGCCGAAGCCTGATCCAGAGCCAGGACCCAATCCGGGGCCCGAGCCTGATCCAGGCAACGTGACAGGGTCAATCAACGTGGACCCAAGAGGTCGAGTTTCGGGAAGCGTCTCCGTGAGCTTCAGTTTCTAGCCGATGTGAATCGAAAAAATATCGGCCCAGTCGTGACATCCTGACATCAACACATCTTGCTGAGCTTTTTCTTGGCAGCAACAGCTTTGCCAGCACAGTGAGAGCAGCGCATTCACTCAGCTGAAGGGTCGGACGTTGGTGACTGATGCATTGACCCGAATTGTTGGAATAATCCATCGATATAAATTATATCGGACACTCCCTTTGTTTTATGCTGCACAGAGTAGCGATCAGAAGTGAAATAAGCATCAGAATGACATTTTATCCTGCATTTCCTGTGGCGCGAAGGAATGATTGAAACGATCATGCAGCGTTTGTATTTGAACAAAATTCAGCAGGAATGGTATTACGGGCTGCGAAGAAGATATCCAAGCACTGGCATTATTTAACTGAGGTGCTTTGAGTACTATCAGTCTTGCAATAATGAGGGATGCAGCACTGCTATCGATTTGCATTGTTTTGGGTTGGCCGCTGTCCCCACCTTCACGTTCAATTTGACCACTCAACGATGAGTTTGGCCCCTATCCTTCTGGAGTTTTAGTACATGGAAAACATTGTACAATTACGGCTCAAAATTAGATTAATTCTACAGATTTCTAGTATTTTTTTCACGAGAAAAGGGAAACCAAAGTGAACAATACGAAACCATGTTTGGCTGAGTGTAGCTAACTGAGCTAGTGACACATCGAAAGCTTCACGCTCGTGCTACGTTTGCTTGATTGCTTGCTGTTTTTCCTGTATGCTGCATGCTTTTAATCACACGATTTATCTTTCTTGTTGACCCCGGGCTAGTTTGCAGCGACGAGTTGACTGACTGCAGAAAGTTGTGTTATTTCGCCACGACGTCTTTTCGAAAAGTGAAAACAAAGCTGTAAAATATAAGGGGAAAAACGCGACCAATTGATAGCCTTCTACGCTCGGAAGAGCCCCTGAAATGTGCCGACCTCCACTTCCACGTCAAGCACTCGTTGAAACAGTTATAAAAGTGTGACGATCAACAACAGCCAAATAAGTCGAAAGCGTCGTGATCGTCCGAAAATGACTACCAAATCAACACTAGACGTGTTGTATATGCCAAACAGTGTGTTACACTGCAGCGTGCATCCTACTTTGCTTTGTGGCTATCGGCCACGGATTTCCGTTTGCGTAGCAGCCTTTAAAGAAAGTGTCACACATTTGTATTGGCATTTGAGTTAAAAAAGTCACCTTGAAGATCACTGGGTGCAGTTTACAGCCCTGCCTTTCTTAAGACCTAAATCCTTTTAGTTTCTGAGCTGCACGCCCGCGAAGATGCTCCGACTAATTCAGCGAGGCTATTTCAAGGTCACCCAGACATTCATGACGTCATAATAGCATCATTCAAATGTTGCCACAGAAGTGGTAAAATCTTCTGGCTTGGTGGATAAGGTTGGTGACTAAACTGTATGTATTCACAAGAAGCTTGGTACCAACAGATGCTTTTGGCAGACAATTTGAGCAACAGCCGCGACGAAATAATACAGCATTCTCTGCGAAGCTGAATATGAGGTCTCCATATACAGATATGCCTGCGTGGTAGTACATTACTGTGAGGTCTCGATATACAGATATGCCTGCGTGGTAATACATTACATCACACAATACAAGCAAACCTTCTCGTGAAGACTCTTCACCGTAACCAACGGCACCATAGCATCTTTTTTAGGTTTCATCCCAGCCCAGCGACAAAGTTACCCACGATTTTTGGTTGGTCGCTCGATTTGGTGACAGGTTGGTGACAAATCAATGTATTTCCTATGGCACGTCCGGTCGGCCGATTCGCCGTTTTTACCAGCGGACTGTCAGGGTCCGAA
This sequence comes from Pollicipes pollicipes, assembly GCF_011947565.3. Classification (NCBI taxonomy): domain Eukaryota; kingdom Metazoa; phylum Arthropoda; class Thecostraca; order Pollicipedomorpha; family Pollicipedidae; genus Pollicipes; species Pollicipes pollicipes. The sequence continues at coordinate 25,022,882 of NW_023596921.1, forward strand.
GCTAGTCAGTATAAAATACTGAAAAAAGATTTAGGTATGGGGATTCGTCTGGCCGCAAGGGCATGTTCCAATTGTTGCGATGCGACTGATATGAGGTGCTCGGCGACTTTCAATGCCCTGCGACTGCAAGCGGCATTCACATTGCAGTGTCATGAATGCCTGCCTAGGATTCGATTCTTGTGGCTTTGTTTACTTCGTTGGCGTTGCCGCGATTCAGCAGCAGCGATTGACAGTTCAGAGTAAGTAAGCGAGATGATCCGATCAAAGTAGAAATTGACTCGTGATTATCCAAACCGCCTTTACAATACACAGAAAAGGCTGTTGACTCACTGAAGCAGTCACAAGCGACCAGCCTTCCTCCCATTCAAATGATCCGTGAATTCGATGTTGAAGTCTGATGGCATTCCTCATGAAAGAGAGTGGTAGCAGGTGATAATGGTTCTGAACCGCCAATTTACGCTACGTTTCTCTTGTCCTGGTTGAGAATGGTGACTTATCACATAGATCTACAAATCAGTGATGTACCTAGTTTTCTGTTCAGTTCAGGGCTAATCCCTCCCGCGAAGTTTGCGAAAAAACGTGCCCACGTGGGAGGCATCCATATTTTCGGGGAGGATTGCAAAATTTGTCAATGGTTCCCCAACCGTCCTTCAGAAATCTATGCCACTGGTTGAAATGAAACTATTTCATCAAGGTTTTGTCAACATTTCAACAATTATTCACTGTTCAACCTTCTGCTAACATGAATCTTGGTTACTGAAAATTTACATGATAGCCAATGATTTAGGCGATGGGAGGGCAATGGTAAGTGAGGAGTTGGATGCTGTATCAAATGTAGGCAATCCGGTGGGAGGTGGAAATGAATGAAAAAGTGGAACATCTTACACTGGTTAGATTCATGTCTACAAACATGTTGCGTAGAATACCATAGTCTTTTCGACACGGATACACCATCTCGTAGATATTTAGTGGGTTGCTAAGGATATTTATTAGTGATTTTCGGTGCTTAGTAAACCAAATTTGTCGGTAGTTACCCGTATGATCAAGTTATCTGACACTGTGGTCATCAAAGTACATTTGCAGAACTTTTGAAAAATTAATTGTAGATTTTGCTAGGGCATGTCTTAGATCTGAAATGGTGATCAATAGTTTTCCACTACCGTCCCGTTTGGGACTCACTGGATCGTTCACCCTCAAGACTTCGGGCTATGACCGAAATCAGAAATGCGGTTTTGGATGCTTCACATATAACCTCAGCTGCGGTTTCCTAGTAGCACCATTTGTGTGTGGCGCCAATGACGAGCAAGCCTACGACAGTCTGCTAAGCCCTAACAAATCACCGTCACTATAGCTGTGGCTCGTACTAGAGTGTTATCGGTTCCAAAAGGAAAACGAAAGGTCCCCACCCCTATTTTGTAAACATGGAAATTTAAAGATATAAATCCTCATCTATGACGACAGTGACGTAGTGTTCTATTCAGCCAGGTGGCTCCAGCTCCCCCTCCCCCCCCCCCCATTTTGAAAAGGACGCGCGTCTAAGAAACCTGTTTCAGGGTATTTTGGGGTTAGGTCTAGCCATTTTTATCCTGCTCAGACGCCCAGCTTACTTGGCTGTTTGGCTCTCCTATATGACGCACCGTTCTTCATATGTCAGCGCCAGTACAAACTCCCGATTGATGGACCGCTCCCTGAAAGGTGGCATTTCGCTGCGGCGAAGGGGTTCACAGGAGAACAAACTGTCAGTGTCGTACGGAACTGTACAAAATGCAGGCGCCTGCTGAATAGGCGTTGAAACAACACACACGCACACACACACACACACACACGCGCGCGCCCACGAACACAGATATATGCGGTTTTTATGTGTGGTGTATCTATACATACTTGGTTTCTTTTTAGATGCATTTTTGGGAAATGAGGTCAAGCCACTCGATCATAAATCATGTTCATCTTAAGCTGATGAACACTACTTAGTTTTAGGTCAAGATCCAAATGGCTTGATGACCTAGAATATCTTCTCTGTCGGTCATATGATAGCCATCCACCTAACAGCAAAACGGTAAACTACATTTGGCGCAATGTGACGAACTGCTTTAGATGACTAAGGTCTGAAATCCGCGTGAAAGACCTGTGTCATCAAACGAGGAGGTAGAGCCTCACAACGTGTTGCCCTTTGAATTTCAGTGTCGCTTGCACGCAAGTTTCCATGAGTTTAGAGAGTTGAAAAATTAGCACCGATACGAATACGAATGCAAATCCGCCGTATATAACATGGACAGTCACCTGTACAGCATGTTTACAACCAGCCATGGTGCAGATTACGCCCAATGGTAATTACCCGTTTCACATTTCTGTGAGCCAGCTTGAGCCAGATCTATGAAATTCATGGTTGTACAAATCCATGGTTGCATTCATGTTGTGGTGGTTGTACGATGCTCGTCAAAGTCATGTGGTGTGGACAGATGGTAACAGATTATTGTTGAAACTGTAGATACCATAAAGACCGTATATAAAAGAACACTTGGACACCAGCCAGAACATTGAACATCAGATGCATCAGTTCGCACTCTGGGCCCCCTCATGTCATGACCACTGAGCATGGGACTAGGATTCTCATATCTGTGGACATCTATAACCTTCAACTGCATCTGCGGTGATCAAGTTTTTGATAGCACGTGTTTATTCTTTGATAAATGGCCTCTTAATGAGCCCTTTGGACGGTACAACCTGCAACGACCTGGGCTAAGCTTTGCCACAAAGGGAAAGTTGTTTCATGTTTCTTTGGACATGGAGTAGTATGTAGCGCTCAATACATCGTCGTCTTTGGTCGTCAAATGCGTCGTCACGACGCACTCAGCTGCTGAGGCTGTATGGCATTGCCTGCCTCTCACCTGGCTTAAGGGGCCGGCACCGTGGAGAATCGAACCCGTACCCCTGGTTTTCCAGACGCGCAGGAATTAAGGCAGACGCAGGCGCGTTAACCACTTAACTGTCAGCATCCTTTAACGCCCAATACTTTAGTCTCAATTGTGTCCTAATTAGTCATGAGTGCGATGTTATGCCTTGTACTATCTAATATAGCAACTAATTTTTACAATTATCGTCATCTCGGTTTCAGGCAGGTCGTTCAGGCAGGAAATATGACCCTATTGCAGCTCAGTTCATATATTTCGTAATTTTCCACAAGATCCAGTGGCTTTTTAAAAGTTTCACGTCGTCATTGATAAAAACTGGCATGAAAAAGACAATGTGAAACCTAGTAAAAATAGCCTAACATATCACACATCGGTCAAGGTCAAGGGATCATCTCGGTGAATCACACTATTGCATTCACATTGTGGCATCACACACAATCGAACTCACGCACACACCCACTCATGTGCCAACATTCGCCTCACTCAGTAGAAACTCCATACGTTGGCACTTGAAGCGGCCTAGACTCCGGACATTGCGCAAGTAGGGCGGCAGGCAGTTAAACAAATCCAATGCTCTGTAGCTAAATCGGCGAGTGCCGGAGTTGCTCACCGCTCGGGGGCGCCTCAGCTGGTTAGCCTGTCGCGTTTCATAAGTGTGCTCGGCACGTGTGAACATCGCGGCTATATCTGGTGGCTGACCCGTGAGTAAGACTTTTTTGAGCAGGCACAACATATGATATCTGACGAGCTGATCAGCACTAAGTCATCGTAGATCCCTGACAAATCCGACATATGGTTACACCTTCTCCTTCCGCTCACAACCCGCGCACAGAAGTACACGAGTTTTTGCACGCGATGGATCTGGGTGGCTCCACGAGTACCATACAGTGCTATGCAGTATCTAATGGAGGAAAGAACTACAGCTCCGACAATGCGAACGAGGGTGTCTCTTGGGAGTACATGCTTGGCATGGGACAGGGCCATCAGAGCGCCCGTCGACCTGGCAACCAGCTGATCAATGTGCGGTTCAAATGTAAGCTTTCTGTCTATCACCACACCAAGGTTTTTGACAGCACTGCTTTCAGTGATGACAGCTGACCCGAACTTGACATGCACAGGAGGCATATGATGCAGGATAGCCCTCGTCCCGAAAACCATTAACTGTGTTTTTGTTGTATTGACTTTCATAGAGTGGTTGTTAAACCAGTTAAACCAATTGACAAAGTACTCTCCATGGTTACAACAGGCTGTTGCATTGCACTTTTCTTTCCAGTAACCAAAATCTGTGTGTCATCGGCATACTGTATCACTGTAGCATCGTCTGAATGTAACGCTAGATTGTTCGAGAAAATGGAATATAGGAGCGGCCCGAGGGCAGTACCCTGGAATACCCCCATCCCATTCGGAAGACTACGAGAGCGCGCAGTATGCCCTGAGGATATCTGACCTGAACCTGTTGGGTATGCCCGCAAAGGTAGCTTTCAAACCATTTCGTGTCGATATTGTATATCTTAAGCTTGGACAAGAGAAGCTGGCGGTCCACAACGTCAAAACATTTTGACGGATCTTTCAAAACAAGCAGAGCGATCTCCCCAGCATCCATCGCGGTGAGTATTTTATCATTCACTACGGTAAGTGCGGTCACTGTTGAAAAATTCGTACGATATCCGTGTTGTGTATGCGAAAATGAATCATGCTTGTTAAAATATGAACTATGTTGATGATGAACAACACGCTCTACTATCTTTGCCATCGCTGGCACTACAGAGGTTGGCCTAAATTTGACAGGATCGTTAAAATCACTAGTTTTCGGGAGCGCTGTGACAAGAGCGTGTTTCCAGGCGCTGGGACCGTTCCGTCAATGATACTGCTATTGATGACGTCAAGTAGGGGACAGCCGACAGCACGAAAAGACTTCTGTAAGGGCTGCGTACTAAGATCGTCTAGCCCACAGGACGTCGTCGGGTTCATCGTACACGTAGCTGCAAGCAGCTCATCGCATGACACAGGGTACACCTTAAGTGAGCAGGTCATAACTCGGGGAGCCTGACTGGCAAAGCCGTGCCTCGGTTCGGCACGGTGGCGGCAATCGTAGGCCCTACCTTCACAAAGGAGGCATTCAGAGTAACAGGATGAGTGTTAGGGTGTGGCCGATGTGCCCCGTTTACTGCCAATGATCGATTTAACGTACAGCCACTTACCGGAGTGACCTGCCTCAGAAATCTGCTTTTAATATGATCGCGACAGTCCCGTCTAATAGCTGCCCGTGTCTGCTTATTGAGTGCCCTGTACTCAGCACGCGAACAGCACGCTAGAGCGACGCGGCGACGAACCACCAACACACGCGTATCAGCTGAGACATGCGGGGCGGATTGATTGCGCAGTTTAATGCGCCGGACAGGCGCGACGGCATTTAAATGAGGTGTAAACACTCCTAGAAAGAATCCCACTCCCCAGACGTCGTCGCACTTCCATAGATGAGAGACCAGTCGGCGTTCACAAGCAAATCATTGAAATAATCAAAATCAATTCGATTCAGGCAGCGGGATGTGATGACATTGGTTTGGCGTTTCTCTTTCGACAATTTCAGTAATATTTGCGTGAAGTCATGCGGACTATAGTGACAGGCGGTGACACCACAGCGTTGGATGAGGTCCTTGTGATTTGTGATCGTAACATCTAACAGCGAGCCAGCAGGATGGTACGTTGGATAGGATTCGTTACACATATGCAGATTGTAAGACCGTAACAGCTGCATCAATTCTGATAGCCCGTGCCTGTGCTCGAGCCAATCAGATTGATGCTTAAATCACCGGCGATCGCTATTGGGCAGTCATGTGTGGACATTTTACATTGTATCTGGTTCTCCAAATCATCGAGATCATCAGACACCTGCCGGGCTGTGTTCGTGGGATGTCGGTACAGCATTGTAATGTCTCCGTATTGTCCGAAAAAGTCATTAAACGTCATCATCACTGACACATTGTATTACTGATACCAGATACCTCATGCCCCACGTCCCATGCGCGACCATTGCAACATTCGCTGTCCGACGTCTCGGATGACCTCTGCTGCTCGTTGTTCGTTCATAATGTTGTGAGATGGTGCGCCCTTGCTGCACTTGGCTGCGATGACAGGCCTGAATGGCGAACCGTGTGGAAATCAGCTGTGGGCAGTTCTCGGGATGAATTTGTAGTAACAAGCGTTGGCAGTGTCGTTTGTTATGAAGTAATAATTGATCTGAAGGAAGCAATCACAATGCATTAACTTGAAAACAACAGCAGTGCGATATGAAGCATCACCGAACCCTTGAGTGATGTCACATCTCCACGATGGCCGCTTCACCGCTACTAGTAAAGAACTTCTTGAAAGGTTTTTCCATGGCGAGCCCCCTGTGATTAAACACCATTTTTGTAATGTTTCTACGGCAGAATATCGGGCTGACGACCACCACCATTGCGTCATTTCCAACTACATTGTGCAGAGCGGGGCAGCCCGCTATCCCGGGACTGTTCTCTGGTTTGGCATCCGAGCCACGTGCCGTGCAGTAAACGGGTGAGGTGCCGTGGGATTTACGCTGGACGCTGCGAGCGCTCGTCAGATGTCGGTAAGGTGGGGTGGTCGGAAAGCCCGGTCCCTCTGTATAAAGCGACGCGTCCCGGCAGTTGCACAGTAGTGCGGCGAGGAACGACAGGCCACCTCGAGCTCGTGCCGTCTGATACTGTACAGGTGAGCTTCATGCGCAGACTGACCCATGCACAATCACCGCCATCACTGCTCGCGGTATTGGAGCTAGAGAACATGCGCAGGCAGCTTCGAGAAGGGGTAGGGTTGGGACATCGGTCTGTGTTCTCCTTTATCAAGTGAACGCAAGTGCGTCGTCTCGGTTATATTTGGTCCTAGGAAGAAGCACCTACGTAGGATGTGCGGTATGCATTCCCTAGGCGATGATCAATGCCCTAGACTATGACCGTCAGCGGCACAACCCACTTGCACATTACCCATTCCTCACCGAAGCACTCCAAAACATCAAGGGGCCCAAAATGCCGGGCACAACAAGAAACAATGCATTGGTAAAGGAGCTTTATCAGAACAGTTCCGATACCCAACACATTTGCGCACGGCCAACAACATCAAATAACAACTTGGGCGTTTTTACAATTTGCGCTTTTGTGACCGCTGGCCATTTTCATCGGGTCGTGCAATTCCAGGTCAAGCGGCATAATTAGTGGCGAGGGATAAACGTGACGTAATGCTTGGCACAGTTTGTTCTGTTTTCTGACGTCGTCTGACCTTTAGTGTGGTCGTTGCCACCGGTCGCAGGCCATACCGTCAAAGGCAAGTGGCGAGCGCCTCAAGCGACTCGAACCCGCCGCGCCACGGGTGGTTGGATCGGCAGGTAGACGCTCTAACCAACTCAGCTATCGTGACTGAACTTACCAGTGTTGTTTTTTTAGTGAATCTCCCATAGAAGGTTCCTGCTGTATAACTTCGAGGTGACATAATCTTTCGTTATGGAAATCATGTGCATGCCGTCCACAAAGGCCCATATTCAAATGGAAGTCTTGTTTAGTTGGTAGACACCACTGAAGCGTTGTTTCCCCTTGATGCAGCAGCAGGGAATACACAGTGTGCACCAGATCTTTTTATTAGTGGTCTTGAAGGCATCGAGATTGTTATATTTGTAGTTAACCATATAAGCTCTCAATACCTTTGTAAAGGCCTGTCGAGGTCACCATTACAGCACGTGAGTTATCGCGTTCACGTCAGGCTGCTCAGCAAGATCATGATACATAAAATAACCGACTGAAATGTTTGAAATAGTGGTGTAAGGTTTATTCAGCATCTAACTAATATCATCGCAGCGTATGTGAGCTGTTAGTCCTCGGTCATCCAAGGCAACTGCCATGAAATATCCTCAGATAACCTCCGTTTACCTTTTGTTACTAAATGCTAATATCCCATGACTTGAGCCGGCCTTCTGAAACGAGAAATTACCAAACTAAGTAAGTAAACACATCAGAGTCGAGATGTGACGTCATCTAACCAGATCTAAGTAGTCGAACGTGCGAGATAAAAGATAATTTTGTCAGCCAAATTTGTACATCACGCATGAGCTGCCATCTCTATTATTTCTGATCTTGTAAGTCAGGTGTGATATTGCTAGGAGATAGTGGTCGTCTACGCCGCGGAAGATGGAGCGGCAGGCGAAAATTAATGCATTGTTAGTTGTGGAAACACTAACAGAAAAAAAACAGCTTTGGATCAGCTTTGGCCGTACGTTCCTAAAATGTTTACAAGATTAAAAACTGACCCTCCGTGGGGCCATTAAGCCTGTTTCCAGCTGCGCAAATTGTGTGTTGGTGCTGGAGCCCCTGAAAACGAATTAACTGTGCTTCCTCTAACCGACAGGATGTTGGCCCACTGCCTGCTGCTGTGCGCCCTGGTGGCCACCGTCGCCCCGGCCCCGCAGAATACGCAGTCCCCCGAGACGCCCGCCAACTTTCCGACTCCAAAACCCTGGGTCGACCCCCCCGAGCTGCCTCAGGCCCGGGAGCGGCACGCGAGCAATGCTGCACGAGATGCTGTCAACAGCAAGTTCGGCGCCAGTTTCACGCAGGGGGCGGCCGGCGTCAGGGTGTACCAATCGCCCAACGGTCGCTTTGGAGCTGGGCTCGGCTTCAGCAGCAACTTAGGTGGAGGAAATGCGGGCGCTCTCAGCCTCCATTTTGACCTTAATAGGCGCTCTAAAGAATGACATTTTTACTGTGAAATAAATGCATAATGTGTGTCGCTGTTTTTATTTGCAAGGATGAAAGAATGGTGGTCTACGTGAAAGCATGGGTCTGCACATGGTGTCGCGATGGCAATCGAATATAACTATGCTCTGGTTCTGTTCCGAATGCTTCTTTTTAAGGGATGCAAGTAGGGAGACTGTGATCCAAGGATGTCGTGACCTTATTGTAAAATGACCTGACCTTCGCGTAAAATTCTGATAGAGAACGTGTTTTTCTTTTCATGAAGACATGCTGTTCCACGTTTGAAATGCAACAACCAGCGGCGTCCATTCCAGTGGTCACGAAGGGGTGAAAAATAGCGCTGATGAAGCTGGGGAAATATGGAACTGGGCAATGTGCAAACCTGATTTAGGACGGTACTGCGGTGAGATTGAAGTCCGCCGCCATTCAACGAGTCGCAAGCTGTTGATCGCTGCACATTCCTCAGAAGAAAGTCCCCGGTCTCTTGGGTGGTTACCAAGGTCAAAGGGTGAAACGTGTTGAAAAAAGGTTTCGTCCACTCACAAGTTGGTGATTTCTAGATTTGATCAGTTTTAGTCTGTTCAAGACTGTCCTTGGTTGATAACGCGAAGTGAGATACGTTGGACTCTAAGGGTTCTCAAGTTTGACCCTCTCTAAGCTTTCACACGCGGAGCCAGAATATACTGGGTGAGATATTAAGAAACATTTTAGAGCAAGCGTTTGTCTTTTAAACTGGAGCACTCGATTCAGCAGAGCTTTTCTTTAATAAGAAGCTTTAAAGACGGTAGATACTTTTATTCTTGGTCGTTTCTTTTTCAGAGGAACTTTACAGTCTTAGGAAAATCGCTTGAACCAGAAGGAAGTCGAAGGGTAAGAAGTCAGGAAAACGAGTCGCCCCACCACGACGAGTCAGTGTCTGGTTTCTTAGTCACCGGGGGGGGGGGGGGGGGGGGGAATTCTGGAGACGCTCTCAGGATTCGTTGGAGCAATGAGACATGATTCGGTCCTGTGGAAGCCAATGACTGACATGCGCTCTTCTATGCGACTGCTCTTCCTAGAAACTCCCAGAACTCCCTCAAGGCTGCATTACATATAAACATTTAGTGCAACCGCCCGGTCGTCATCTTCCTCGAAACAGAATGGTCCGAAACAAACCCTCAGTCAACATAGCTACCCATGAGGCAGGCATCACTGAGCGCAGGAGTTAAGCTGAGTTCCGGTATCGAGCTTGGCTCCTCCGAGCACGCGCTGCTCTCTGATTCGGTTCGGTACAGATGAGCAAAAACGTGCCTCAGCTGTGAACCAGAGATCGCCACTGATAAGATGTCATCCGTTTCTCCGCTCTCTGGAATTTGGCTTTGAAAAATACACCATTGCACAATTACGGTATAGATGCAGTTTCAAATCCATTTTCGGAATGTTAGACTGCTCATTCCCGAACAGCTCCTGATCTTGACAGCGGTCGCGAGGGGATTTGATCTGGCTCCGTGGCTCTCGCTCCGTGATGGCACCAATTTTTCGCCGGAGTTCCTTAAAATTTTAGTCTTCCCGAATCAGTGGCTTTGTCTGGGGATTAACAACTCAAGTTGCGTACCGTACCATGACTACTTAAATTGTGTATCTACCGGAAAAAGTGATTATGTATTGATGTTTTTCCCCATTGAAGGCCCTTCCTCTTTCAGGCTGGAACGGTGTGAGAACTGGAAGCGGGCATTTGAGAAAATCAAGTTGTTGTAAATAGATCTGAATTGCTTTTACTTCGGTCGTGAACCACATTTTAATGAAGCCTCACCTATCGCACTAACGAACGTTTCGGAATAACTTACGCTGTGGTGCGTGTGATGTGTGCGAAATATGTTAAGTTGGCCTACTTGCCTTAAACATACATCCGTTATGAATACAAGTTTCACTTTCTGGGCGCACAATCGGAGCAATCGTAAAAAAGCTAGACAGCAGCAGTACAAACGCACCCATGCTACAACAGAACTGCGGCTGCTACCTGACATTGTCTGAATGGGTGCGGGGACGATGCCCGGGTTTGAAGTAGAGAGGAGATAATTTTCCAGGGGGCGTCCTGTGCAACATGGAGCTTCCTCGCAGGGGGCCTGCCGGGCAGTGTCACGTTAAAAGGGGAGACGAGCACCAGATGCAAGTGCCTCCTTTTCAAATTGCTGCATGTAATCTGTGAAAGAAAATGTCGACAACTCAACATTCGGAATGTGAACCTTCTGATTAATTAAAGAGTAAAGAGAGGCCTCTTGGCCCAGAACAGAATCCTCCGATTCCCAAAGGTGACATCTAAATCCAGCTAAGAGTCCCGTTATCTCAAGTCAGGGCTTTTTGGTTCAGAATTGCAATCGTGTGACACGCAGCCCTTTTGTTATTGTTGTTGTTGGTTGAGGTTTTTGGGCGCGCCGACCCCAAAGATTATTTGACTCCCATAACAGCTAAGTGACTACAGATGTGTGTACATGGCAAAAATCCTACATTAGTCAAACATGGAAACAGCTGAGTCGTGGCAAGAACGCGAGAGTCGTCACTAATGATGTTTGAATAGGTAAGAACTGGAGTATCTCGTCCAAAATAGCGTGACCGTTCTTTACTGAAATGTGGACATAGGTAAATGATGTGGTGAACTGTAAGTGGCGCATCGCAGCGAAGGCACCGGGACGGTTCTTCACCGCAGGGAAGATAGCGATGCGTCGAGTGCGTATGACCAATGCGTATCCGGCAAAGAGCTGCTTCTTCTCGTCCCGCATCGCGTGAGCTCGACGACCATAGGCCTAACTGTGGATTGATGGCTTTCAACTAACTGCTCGCTGTGACGTCCCATAGACGTTGCCATTTTCGTTTTATAAATGCCGAAATGGCAGGGTAAAAGTTCCTGGCCGGCAGGGGCAAAGTGCGGGTGCAAGGTGAGCGCGCTGCTGGTTTGGCCGCCGCTTCGGCCAGCTCATTACCTGCGGTGCCCACGTGGCTGGGTATCCAACATAGGACGACAGTTTTACCCGTACGATCCAGCGATGTCTGGCGAGTCAAAATCTCCTGTATAATGGACACGGCGAGCTAAAAACTGTCGAAGCGAGCAAGCTACTCAAAGCGTCAGAGAGGATCAGGTGTTAAAAGTCTTCACCAACCTCATGAAACAGAGAGCCTTGTTTATGGCAACGAGCTGAGACGTGTACACGGAGGCGTTTTTCGGCTACGAAAACGCTCGCAAACGCAGAGCTTACTCTTGTCTCCGTTTTCGAGCAGTTTATATATGTGGTTACTCTTGTCTCCGTTTTCGAGCAGTTTATATATGTGGTTTGAAAGTCTACGCACGAGACAATGCGCTTCAAGAGCGGTAACTTAAGGTCGGCTGGGATCTTGCGCTGTTTATTGGTGCATGACCTTGACATGATCATGACATCCACTTTGGGCTTAGTCATTTCCCACGGGGGTACCAAAATGCAACGGGACCTTAGTATACCACGCAAGTTAATGCCACTGTTACGGAACAGGTCCTTCATTCGCACGCCAAACGGTATATCTAGAGCCTTCGGCCGTTTTGAAACACGTTTTCTACACGTCATGAAAAAACTGTGTGATGGGTCGGTTGGCTTTAAAACTGTGCCAGCTTGGAAGTGTACCGCACTCCCAGGATTGCTCTCTTGAGAAACAACGACAGTTCATTTCCTTCCATTGCAAGACTAGATGTTGGGGATGTTCTATGTGCTCCGGTCACAATGCGTAACACGGTGTGATGCACTGTGTCAAATAAATAACAATGCGGTGTGATGCACTGTGTCCAATAAATGTTTGCAAGAATGAGGCGCACGATTACAAATAAGACATCCGTTATCCAGTTTAAAACGCATAAGTGAGCGGTAGAGGAGTAAAAGTGTTCTTCCGTCTGCCCCGTACGAGGTCATAGAAACACACTTTAGAATGTTCAACGCTTTAAACCATCTGCCACGTAGGAGTTTTAAATGCCGCCTATACGTCAGACAGCTGTCAAAGAGCATGCCCCGGAAACGGACAGCCTATTCGTTTGGAATCACCTGTCTGTAGAGCCTTAGACTCATAGCCGGACACTGTCGGCGACATCTGCAGAAGTGTATGGCAACTGTTTTGGATGTTGAGAAATGGAGGCCGTTAAGATTGTTCCATCTTTCCAGGCTGCCCCTGGCCAGCTGCAATCGGCGCTCCAAAGACGCAGAGTTCGACGAAGAGTGCCAGATGGCAACATCATCCACGGAGAGAGAGAACGGCCGACAGGCCGAGGGAAGGAGCCCCCGATATCATTGATCATGGCCGCAAACAAGGCCGCACTATGAACACCGCTCTAGGGCACGCCGTTCTCTCGCTGGTATCTGACAGAAAAGGTGCACCAACACGAACCCTGAAAAAATCGATTGGATTTGCTAAGAATGTGCGCATAGCTCCTCGAACGCCGTATTTGACAAGCTTCTGTAGGACGCCAGATCGCCACGTCGTATTGTAGGTCTTTTCGACGTAAAAAACGGCACCAACGTGTTGTTTCCCTCTAAAACTCGCGCGAATGTCTGTGTCTAATGTTCTAATATGAGCAAGTGAGCTGCGATTTGTTCTAAACCCACACTGAGCAGGCGTAAAGACGTTGTAGCATTCTAAAAACCATGGCAGGCGAACATCCACAATACGCTCCATCAACTTACACACGCATAAAATCAACGATATTGGGCGATAGTCAGCAGGGTCGGCACCACTCTTGCCAGGCTTGAGTGGAGGAATGATATGTGATTCTCACCAAGACTCTGGAAACTTTCCAGTCATCCACAGTATTTTGAAGGCTGCCAGCAGGGCATCAGTAAGTGATTAGGGAAGTTGCTTTAGCATATTATTGTGGATTAAATCGGGACCCTCTGCCACGTTACGCAACGAGCTGATCGCGGAGGTCAGCCCAGACATTGCAAATGACCGATTGTACGGCAGCTATTCGCCCGTGCTGAAGTTTGGTTGGTGATGCCCCACAGAGAGTTGGGTATCACGTGAACTGCGGAACAGCATTGCTGTCAGTTTGGTTGGTGATGCCCCACAAAGACTTCGGTATCATGTGAACTGCGGAGCAGCATTGCTGTTAGCGCAGCGTTCAGACAGCACACGGGCGATCTCACTTGCAACCTTGAATGACTGCAGAATATCGCACCCATTTATGTGCAGCACAGGTGCGGTGTAGATGAGTTGCCCGACGATACGCTTGATTCGCGCCCATACGTTGGTTGCAGGTGTGTGACAGTTCAGCTGACCGACATAGGCTCGCCGTGACGCGCGGCGGGCTTCAAGAATAGCGTGCCACGCAGCCGCTCGTGCTCGTCGGAACGTGATTAGATTTTATGTCGCACTACGGCGATCGAATGTTCTAAAGGCCCTCTTACGCGCGCAGATGGCGTCCCGGCACTGCTGTGTCCACCATGGGACAGGAGACCGGCAAGGATTGCCTGACGTTCGTGTCACATATCTTTCCGCATACCATAAAATCAGGGCAGTCAAAACCTTGACCGACGGAGGCTTTCGTTGAGATGAAGTGTTCGGTCCGCGATCAAAACCCAGGCCAGACAGCTTTTTTAAGATTCCACTGCTGTAGCCTATAGCCGAGGAGGACGTCAGTTTTGGGACTAATCCATATGGGGAAGTGATCGCCTCCTAGCGGATGGTCCAACGCTGGCCAGCTTAAGTGGTTGGTAAGTTGTGAGCTTGAAAGACTGTGGTCGATCGCTGATCCCCGCCCAGCTTGAAGTGTAAAATGAGTTCAAGACTGCGTGTTTAAAAGACAAAGCGGCTCTTCGTGTATGAAGGCTTCACAGCGCTTCCTGTGGGTGTTCGTCTGGACATATGCCCACGCTGAGTGGTGGGCATTAAAGTCACCTAATATTAGGACGGGCAACGGAAGCTGAGCCATCCGGTGCCCGAGCCCAGCTAGGGAATACGCGGTCCCAGGAGGCAAGTAAATGGAACAGATGGTGATTGTTCGCCGGTGCAAGAACAAGTAAGCGGCGGCGGCTTGTAGCTCTTATAACACTAACCGCTAGCAGAACGCCGCCGTGCGCGATTGGATCAGCTGGCACGTCTCGCCGCGACACTGCATAGACAGAAAGAGTGAGGTGGTTCTCAGGCGCAAGTCTCGTCTCCTGGAGACATACGACCGCTGGACATCGTTGATTCAGGGAGGCTTGCAGGCCCTGGAAGCTTGTCCGGATACCCCCACAGTTTTACTGTAAAATGTCAGTCATGGAGCTAGAAGGTGAGGACGTTCTTTACCTCTCTACCGCTCCGCGGTAACCACGTCTACAAGATTACGTGTTTATGGGAGCCAGAAGATCACAGTGTGAAACAGAGGATCTAAAAGGACTCGGCTGCACCGGTAGCAGAGGACCCATACGGTCCAGCTACCACTGACTCAGGGTCTTCGCGGTGTCACCGGGGTCCGAACCCTCCGACGCCGGCCGGACGTTGGCCAGAACACGTGGGCTACCATCCGAAGGCGAGATGGGCCCGGGCAAGCCACGCTTTTCCGGGCGCCCCGCTCTAGACGGTGATGGCGTCCGCGAAGCAGGAGCCTCAAGTGGTGGCGCCGGAGAAGGACCCATCGCGTGCATCCGCGCCCCCGAGGGGCTTCCAGGGTCGTCTGGGCGGTGGCACGGATTCTCCTGTGGAAGCGAGTTCCTGGTCCGCCCCAGACAACCGGCTGATTTCCTTAGTCCGCTCGTGTTCAAACAAACGCGCCCGCGAGGCTTCGCGGGCGTGCCTGTCAGCTTCCTGACGTTCCATCGTCTCTGCAGCACGCTCACAGGCACTGGCAAGGGGTGTCTGTGGTGAATGGGCCGATTGAGTCGCAGACAAAGGGATGGCCGACGGTACGTGAGGACTCCAACCGTCGCCCGTCGGTGATCCAGCGCGCGCTGACTAGTCCGGCAGAACGGCGTCCACCGACTGCCCGATCGGCAGAGAGGGAGCAGGGAGTGCCGGCTGGCAGTCGGGCGTTCGGACCGAGGGAACAACCGACAGGCCAAACGATCTCAAAAGCTCCACAAACTGAACTACCGTCATTTGCTCGATGACATTACTCTATGGCAATGAAGTTTTCAATTTGGACGTATATAATATTTTCAGGTGGATGTCGTTGTAATGTTTACAATCTTCACGAAAAGAGACGTTGTTAGAGGTTTTAATCGATACAGTGTCCCTTTATTTTGCGAAGGCTGGGAATGTGCGTCGTACCTCGTGTGTGGGGCTTGTTCCTTGCCTCAGTTAACGCAGAGGTGCAAACGTCGTTCGTGTGCTCGACTGACGCACATTTACCACATGCTGGGCGGTTTCGACAGTGGAGTTTGGTGCGGCCAAATCTCTGGCATTTGTAGCACCTCACGGGGTCAGGAACATAAGGGCAAACCTTCCTGCGAGCGTATCCCACACGTATCTCGGCCGACAAATCAGTGGAACTAAACATCAGAATGAGGCTGTTAGTGGACATCAGCTATCCTCCCCTTCTGACGAGTCCTACGAGCGCCCGTCATACCAAACTCTGATAGTTACTCGACTTTCTCGCCCTCCGCGACGTCACGGAGATCAAGACAATTGATCACGCTCCTAGACAAATTTTTGGTCTTATGCGGTGTTGCTGATATGGACACGGTCTTGTCATGCTTACCAGTCCCGTCCCGAACACTGCACGTTAATTCCTTCGCTGCCACAGCCTGGCTCGCCTCCAAACCACTAGCGAGCTCTACTTTTATTTTTCCATCCCTGAGCTTGTCGCATCTGATGATTTTCCAAAACCTATTGCAGCCGTTCCATCTCTGCAACGGTGAGAGGTAAGCCAGCTTAATCTCGTCACTTCCGAAGAAGAGCATCGGTGGGCCGAGGAGCGTAGATTCTTCTCTGCACCCTGGGTTTATCAATGTCCGTCCTCTTTTCGGAGGACCAGTGCCGTCCTCTTTTCGGAGGACCGGTGAGAAGATTCCATAAAAGATGCTTTTCATTTCGCCACCGGAGCTCGCCCACCCACCTCGGAGCCCAAATGGGCGACGGCCCAGCACTCCCTCGGGAGGTGTTGGGCTCGAATGACGCACACTCACCGCCAGGGCTCCCCCGGTGCTATACGGGGCAAACGACGCCTCCCACACGGCCAGGTGTAACCGGGGAGACCCCTCCCCGTTCTGACCGTGATTCACCTCCGCCGTGCCTTAACCCCTCAAGCTGCTGCGCGCAGCCAGGTGCCCCAAGCGGAGGCCCGCATGGAGCACCCAGCCGCAGCGCGAGCGAAAAGCCGCCAGACCCGTATGGGGCCCGAGGCCCCCGCGCTCCCGGATATCCTGGCCAAAGTGGAGTGTTGGGATGCGCCGTGACTGACCCGCACGACACGTCTTCAGCCGGCAGGATCCGATCAAACCCGAGAGACGGGCGAGGGGGCATGGTGACCCCGATCAAACGAGGATGAGGAGTGTTGAGGGGGCCGGATGCAAGAATGCAGGTGGTGTGGAGGAGGTGGGCGGGACAAGGAGCAGGAGCTCACGTCCCGACAGGGTCGCTAGGCCCTGAAATGAACAGCTTGCGCTGTCCACCCCCTACCGGAGCTGGGACGCGAGGGGGCACTAGTCCCCTACACGATATTCAGCCCTGTAGCCAGGTGGACACCATGAGTGCTCGCGCATCCCCTGAGATCTGGGATGTCCCCCAGCCGCACTTCGTGCAACACCTGCATTAGAGGTCGCTTAAAGGGAGTGTTTCACATTTGCGGATATTGAAGCGGTTATCAGATACGATGAAACAAGCTTACCTTTACCTATACGTACACTTTTACAATTGAAAGACTACTCTAGACAGTGCAATTCTCTTTTTAGTCAACATGCTTCTCAATGCGTCATGCTTTTATGATGCCGTCCCACCTTCCACAATATTTACTGAGATCTTATGAACAGCTGTTATGTCAAACAATCGTGCTCACGAGCGCCAATGAGCGCCTCGGCAGTTGTATTTTTCTTGGCAGTTATCGCCGCGTGCGTTCTGGAATCGCAGAACTTAACTGATGTTAGCATGACGTCATGAACGCCAAGGTGACTTTCAGATGCTCTCAGCCGGTGCATGCTCAAATGGTCTCAAACGCATCTCACACGCAAATGCTCTCAACTCCCTCCATTTTGGTGGGTGAGTAGCTAAAAAACTAGAGGGTAGGGTTCTTTAGAACGGCAGGGACGTGAACAGCACCAAAAGGTCTTCAAGATGGCTATTTCAGTCCAAAACCTCATATCAATGTG
Organism: Pollicipes pollicipes; assembly: GCF_011947565.3. Taxonomy (NCBI): domain Eukaryota; kingdom Metazoa; phylum Arthropoda; class Thecostraca; order Pollicipedomorpha; family Pollicipedidae; genus Pollicipes; species Pollicipes pollicipes. Next base: position 25,040,834 of record NW_023596921.1, read on the forward strand.
GCAAACTTCCTTTAAGGTATACAGGATTTATGGGGTTTTGATAGAACTTTTCATCTTGTTCAGATCTCCAACCATCGTGACGGACAAGCGTTGGAGTTAGCACTTGGCTAATGCCAAGTATGTTACGAAGCTGAAACTCTGTCTCATTTATTGCAATTGTGCTCTGAGGAATTTCCTAGGTGTGCGTGCCGACAGAGGGCTTCCTTTCAACTTAAAATGCTTCCAAATTCCCCAGACAACCAGCCGATAAAGGAGCAGTAAATGGCAGCAATCGAATGTTATTACTGTCGACATTTAGTGATGGGCGAAGCTCCATCGCGACTCTTCAGAGTGGAGATTTCTGAACTGGAATGCTTGACAATAGGAAAATTCACTGGTTGGATATACCCGTGGGTAACCATACATACTGAGTAACAGTTTGGATTTGAACAGAACTTGTAACAATATGGGTATGGAGTGAGCATGGGTAATATGTTAACGAAATGTTGGGTGATTCCACAAGACAATGCTGCCCAATCTTGCTGATAACACCTATTTTCGTTGTTACCAACTCAATGCACCTTGTTTCTGAAATGAACAAAGCAAAACAGCAAAGATTGACGCAAACTGCATAGACGCCTTTATTCGACTTTAAAGATTTAGTCTGGACCCTTTTATTACATGGATATTAGAAGATCAGGGCCTATGATAAGCAATGCTTGTTGTGTGGGCAATGACTGCACTGTTTGAATCTGGGTCAATGGCAGAGTTTTGTAGCGAAACCTTTACGTGCCAAAATACTCCGAACAGTTCGTCCTGCCCTCTAACATCACCTAAAGTTAAGCACGGCTGTTATCACGTGCAGACGAACATTCCAGTCGATGGCAAACGGCAAGTGCATAAAGTGACTCAAGTCCAGCCCGTCACGGCTGGGTGAATTGGAAGGCGGACTTACTTACTCAAAACTAACCGAAACCGACTGGGAGACCTACAAAGCAGCGTAGGTACCTGCGATATCGGCACGACCAAGGCGGCTCCGAAAACTTCTCCATAATTTAGAGATCAAGGATCAAAGAAAGCAAACAGGCGGGGGACCTGTGGGCAGAACTGATTAGGAATGGATAACGGATGGGTGCGGACTAGAGGACTTCACGGATTGGGTAAACCCATAGGTGCCCATAGAACATACCACATTACGACTGACGGGCGGGCGCCACGGCGGTCTGCACTGGTACTGGTGGGAGCGAGCGATAAAACGTACCTTACCTTGAAAAGACATTGAACCCGTCATCCCTTTTTATCAAGGGGCGTGACGCATATCGTCGCGCACCCTTTCATGACGCGCCAGCGACTACCGAGGCTAGGTTAGCGCTCAGGGACTATGGCACAATCACCTGAAAAACACATTTAATCCATTATCAAGAACCCAAACTACACAAATAGCTCAGGGTAAATTCAGATGTTACAAAATCGTCTTTAACAGGAATGATTAAAACAAAAAGTTCCTCTAAAACGGAATGCACCACATTTTAATATATTTAAGCAAGGACCAGATACGATAGAATGACTATATAACAATTAATCAATGTGTATGCATAATTGCATATATATATATATATATATATATATATATATACAGGTATTCACACATCGAATTACGTAACACCTATAACTACTGATATACAGTTAAGTGGAAAAGGCTGCTCTAGGCGACACAATATCCCTGTTTAGTAAATATCTTCCTCAACACGTCATTGTTTGATTACACCATCGCACCGTACAAAGCATTTATTGAAATAAATTGATGGTTGTTATGTTTGGGAATCGTGCTTACGAAAGCCAGATATGATTGACTCAACAATCAAATTTTGATTGGCCTTGATCATCGCATGGCCATCGCACGCAGACAAGACTTGTCACTGAAAAGCTTAGAAATAGTGCTCCGCGTTTGCATGTGGTTTCGATCTGGAATAGCCATCTTAAATATCATTCGGTGAAGTTTATGGGGCTGCCATTCTTAAAAACCCAGCCATGTGACGTACTCTAAGAAAATCAGTATTTCAGCAGGTGGCAGTAAAGGTGGCCTTACTTAGATATAGGTGACGCTACTAGCTCGCGGGTTGTCAGCGTCGCGGTATCTTCGGAATTCGAATCTGACATGATGTTCATCACCTGGCTTGCACTTGATTCCTCGTCGCTGGAATTACTTTCCGCTACGAATGATGAAGAATGGAGGTGGTTCCTTTTAAAACAATGAGTGAGACAGTGGAATTCTAGGTTCAATCCGACCCCAATCCTACATTTGCGTTCATTTCGGGGAAGTGTTATAAACTGGTATACATGCTCAGTACAAGCCATATTAGAAGCATGTTGCGTACATTGTTTGGTTCTTTGGAGTAGAGCCCTTTTGGCCAGAAATGATCATTTCAGTGCTATGGGATGTAGGAAAATGGTTAACGGTGGGGCAGACGTGCATGCGCCTGGGGGCCAACCGCCGAGCTTTTACCCGCGTATGTGCGCCGGATACCCGGTCGGGGTCCCCCTTTCCACAGGGCTCTCGACCCACTCGTGGCTGATCACATGCAACCTGCCTCGGACAAGCGGGGTGTCACAAGGATGCAGGGTGAAGCAAGATAGAGGGATAAGACAGCTGGATAATGAGGTACACTGCGTGCAAGCATACTTCAGTGCCTTCACCTTATGAGCCTCTTCGGCGCGATTTACTAAATTAAGTTGGCCATAGTCCTTAATCATACTAGTTCCGTTCATGTGATGTATTGAAAAACGGAGTAGTGTTTTTTTATATTCAACTGGCCTTCTCAACTGTCCCCCAACATTGAAATGACGTTACCGGTATGTGCAAGACTGGAGGAGTCGACCGGAACTAGCAAGTTAGCTAGAAGAATATCGGGACGATGAGCCGAGCCATCTACCGGTGAATCTCCAAAGTCTCTTTAGGTAATCTTTTCCCAGTGCTTTGCATGAATGGCATGAGCTCAGACCACGCCATAAGCGCAGCTGACTGTCTGCACTTCGACCCCATCGCCCACGCACCTCTGCTCCAGCAGCGCAGCGAATAAATTTGGCTCCGGCATTTTGCCAGACAGGGCCGCTGAGGGATCACTCCCGTGCCATACAATGGTATCGTTATCCCCCTCCCAATGGCTTGATGATCTTGCCGAGTTTGTGGGAATCTGACCACTATGTATATGTTGGGGCATAGAGGGGAGGGGGGCATTGGGGCATATCGCTGTATGGGATTCCGGTTCCGGCCTAATGGACAACTTATTCGTCATCCGATTCCCTCAGTGGTCTGCACGGCCGGCATAGTCAGCATCATTATTATTTATGTTGTATGGCGTGTGCGTAACCACACGCTAGTCAGTTATCTTCAAGGAACGCTGCTGAGGCATTTGAGGGACTGGCGACAGTCCCGACGTGAGACGATCTCCACTATCTCAACCTGACCAGGGGATGATCGATTCACTCCGCGGGATGATCAATCCGATCAGAGGGATGACGAAACTGCCCCGAGGGATGACCAATCCATTGCGAGGAATGACCAGTTTACTCCGCAGGATGATCAATCCGCTCCGAGGATTGATAAATCTGCTCCGAATGATGATTAACCCGCTCCGAAGGATAGCCAGTTCCCTGCGAGGGAGGACCGGTCCAATGTGAGGGGAATGAATGACCAATCCAATGTGAGGGGATGACCAATCCGCTGTGAGTGGTCGCGTGTCCCTGCCGCGTCGGCCCGAGGCCGCGTCCTCTGTTCCTCGGCAGGGACTGCGTGCAGGAGCCCTGTGTCATGCCGTTATGCATCGACCCTCAAGGCTTCTGTGCTCCCCAGGGTAATGTACTGCCGTTCAAGTCCAGTGAATCTACAAGTGAAGACCTCAACGACGAACGCACATTGGGGTGATTGACTGCAAATGTATGCTGCAATGTGGATGTGATTCCAAACCTGTCGGTAGCGTTCCCGCGGCTGGAGGATGCGAGGAGGTAAGGCTAAGATATGCCGGTCTGGTGGTGGCTTTCCCGCACATTTCTAAAGGGTCCAAGGGCATCAACCGCTCTGGTCCGATCTTCTGGCAGCGAAACTCCGGTACAGAGATGTGTGCCGTGTTGTCCATATTAACACGTTTCCAAGACAATTGGAGCGCTTACTCAACTGGCCTTCTCAAACCATATGTGGTGTGCGCCTTGGAGCAAATGCGTGCAACTCGAGCCAGAGCAAAACGTCTCAGAATATCAGTGCTACACGAACCCCTGTACAACATTGATAAATGTCTGTTGTAGAGATGATTCAGCTTACCGTGACATGGAGGCTGCCGACGCGTCTCCTTTGTGTGGTTCTGCGCTGTGATGTACGGCATAGACACCGAGATTCATCGCACTGTTACCGATATGGAACGGCCGCGTGACAACGCCCGCTTCCAGCACTGCCAACCGCTGCTGTCTCTAATTCTAATCTACACAAATGTCGGATTGCTCGGTGCACAAGCAGTACGAGGACGCTACACGTGTAACGCCATATGTTGAATACCTTTTCAAAACAACCTGGGCATAGCTGCTACAGTGGCCATCGCCCCCGCTGCACAAGGAGCTCCTGCTTTTGCTTTTGTTGCGGAGCGTGTATCGTGCCTCATCGCAGTACATGGGTTCGCTGCTGCCAAAGATGCCATCGCTGTGTAATTGCAACGAGCATGTTGTGTGTTTGGGAAGACTTTACTGTACGCTGGCACAAATGACAGCACTGAAATCAGAGGCTGGCAAAAATCTACGCGATTGGTTTATGCTCGGTTAAAGTTCTTGTCGTTGGAAGAGCCTTAACACCGAACAAAATAGTTTTTTGTGACCTTGATCTGTAACCAACAACACCCGGCTTGCTAACAATCGCCGCCGATATTTTGTTCCCGTGGTGTGTTCACGAATTCTCCGCCGTGGGCAACGCCTAGTGGCCTTACAAGCCTTCCAAGAGGACGTTGGTGACCACACCAATCTTTCATCCGCATGCACGCTCGGTATTCGATGACCTGTCGAACCCGCCACCATGATCGCTGCTTCGTGACCTGGCGAAGCCCTGGCAGTGGCCATTTTCTGCAGCCCTGTCTCACCATCCACGTTGAACAATCGTATGCAGTGAGCCAATAACAGGCAAATGGATTCCACGACGGGGAGACATTAACTTAAGGTCAGGTCATCTTCTCGCCGAACCAAGGGAAATGAGAGACCACTGAATGTCCGCTATCCCCAGGAAACTCCTCACAGCAAGGCAGATGAGGCATTAAGCCCAGCGTGGCCGCCTCGTTGTCGGGCGATGGCCAGCCCGCCGTGGACCTGAGCCTGCGCCGTCGGCGGCGGTGGGCTCCGTGAGCAGCGGCGGCCGGCCGCCGGGCCGCGCCGGGCCGGGCCGGTCAGGAGGCGGTGCGGCCAGTCCGACCGGCGCGTCCCGGCTGGAAGGTCGAGCGCCGCCCCACGCACCGGCGGCGGAGGGTGCCTAGGCGACGGCCACGACGGTACCGCCACCAGCCACGGCCGCTGGGAGCAGGTCGGTCGACGCTGGCGCCTTGGCGTCGGGCTGTTGTGTGTGGTACTCGGCAAGCTGTGGTGACTGTCCTAGTCCTATGTACTTAGCGTAAGAATTTCATATCCATGCATGTGATTAGACTCGGCTCTATCGGCACTAAGATGAGAAACAAACATCTGTAATAGTCCATTTCCATTTATGTATTACAACGTATTCGACGACACGTTGTGAAATGAGTCGTTTTCGAAAATTGCGTGGAAGCTGGTGATCATGATCTCCGTGTGCGTGCCCAACTGAGTTAAACGCTAGTGACCTTTCATAACATTGTTACGATTTTAACGGTTTTAGACGATTCTTGCGTCACAAAATGGTTATAGCTGATTACAAGGAAATTTTGCAGCTACTGTGTGATGAGTAAGGGCTGAAACTTGTAATGGAAACTTTCAAACTTTCAGATCCCAGGCGAATGCACCGAACCCTAAATGTTTTCTTAGCTAATCGCTGTACACAATTCGAGTATGTCACAAAGTGCGCCTCACTTTGAAAGAAGAAAGAATCCCTGCGCATACGATGAGATGGTGCTCTAATTTCTCGTCACTCAAAAATAACCTTTCTAAGCGGGGTGGCGCTGACTCGTCGACGGCATTACGCACATTTTGCTCCGTTTTGCGAACCTGTTCGTAGGTTATTATGCCAGAATACTGACTGCCGATATTCAGATCATGACCTTAAAAAATACACTGTACCCAGTCGTCTGCATTTGCTGATTCGCTAACCTGTTCATCGCTCATCAAGTCATAAAATGCACCATCGACACCACACAGCTAGGTTAAATGGGAACCAAGTTTCCACATGTCAATCTTTATGATGTGTGGTACTCACCCGAAGATTGTGTATGAATAACGTATCAGGTTAATGTATGGTCAGATCTTTTAACGATGCCTATCAAGCACAATCCGTCACTGAAAGACACAGGAACAGAGGGAGCGGCTGGGACCCCGGGCCACTCACGTCTCGTAAAGGTTTAATGTTCATCTTCTAGTGAGTCATTCAGTGGTTTGAGTTTAGAACGGGACGTTTACGAAAGAACGCACGCGAGAGGGGTGACTCAGAAGCATCTGAAGGTCAGTTGGGAGCGCCGGGGTCTTTTGCTTGGGCTTAAACATCCGAACTGTACAACGGACACCATATATGTGACCATAGTCACCAATAATGCGAGGAAATTGCAAGATTTGTTTCGCAGAGAACAGTTGCGTTTCGAAATAGGGCTTGTGGCTTTGCACTACTCGGCGAACATTCCACTTACGAGTCCTCCGTGCGGTCATGAAGGCGTATGGTGGTTTGGTGTCGGCATGGTTGGTACGCTAAATATATACCTGGCTCGGAGTTGGATGATAACAGCCAAAAATAATAAGTACAGCACACAGAATTGCTGTTGAAATGACGACATGCTTTTAATATTGCGGCAATAAAGGATCGATCTGTAATTCTACGAATACCTAACACTCTATAAGAACAGTTTCGTGCGTTGCCATTGACGCAGTCCCAAGCTAGGGTCATACGTATTATATCACGCATGTAGCACAGTGTTTCAAATATACTAACAGGATGGAAACTTCCAGTACATTTTCAAAGCCTTGCTATGGAGACGACTGGGTGGGCAGTAGAAAATAAATTTTGCATGCTTTGTGTATTAGTCCTTAGGAGCCCGCCAGCATATTTACGAAATCCTTAAAATGACGAAAATAATTTCATACCAGCCTGTTTTTTGGTTATATGGTCCTTTGTTTTGCTATTTATTTGTAAACTGACATTATATATATATATATATATATATATATATGTATATATATACATATGTATGTATGTCATGACACATAGCGAAAAGCATACAGTTTTCCTATTTCTTTTAAGATTATTCCAAATAATTTGTATGAGGGCTTTGGGTTCAGGATGCCTGCTAAGCATAGCTTGTTGCATATACCCTGGAGTCCACCACCCAACTTGTGCCGCCAAATTCAACGGGTAATTTTGTATTCGCCCTTTTGGCAGACAGGAATGAGGAGTGTTTTATAGGCCACACAATGTTGGGGCACGGCCACCCGGGGCCTGGGTTGATTCCCGGTGTCAGGTTACCAACTGGCATTTTCATTTTACCGGGGCCAAACAATGTTCCGGCTCTGAGACTCGTGCCCAGCGCCGCTGGATTACGAGTCCTACATCCTTCTCCTAGACCACGGAGACGACACTTGTGCTTGCATACCAGCGACTGATAGCGGGAGGTTACAAACCGCCAGCCACGGCAGCGGCTTATTGCTTTGAATACACCGGTCCGCAATTTGTTTCTTTTATAAATGAAATAAAGGGCACGGGCTATGTCCCGTTCTGGGAAGACCATTGACATGGCCAGCCATGCGCTGGAAAAATCTGTATTATCGGGTGATGGTGAAACGTGGAGAGTTTGTGTTTGACCAATATTGCAGCGGTGCTTTATAGTTTGGGTTATCCCGTGGCTAAAACACGGGTTATGACCATAAGTGCAAAACAAAAGGCGTTTACGACAAACTGCATATGTGGTGGCCTTGAATTACATGTATCGAATTGGTGGCATAAGAACGTTGTCTTCATCTTACGCCTATCCACACATTACTGCGTATGTAAGTAGGCCATAGACAAAAGAATGCCGTTGTCTAACATTGACATGGAGGAGCTAACGGTACAAGGCGCCCATCCTTTATTAAAGGCAATTAAAATTACCTAGGCCGCAGCCGCGCCCACAACGCAAAATTCTTCGCAGCGAGATTCTCGTTTCCAAACACCATCCTAAACTCCGACCCATATGATTTGGAAGTCAACCTGTGGCACAAACATCATGCTTGGCGTTGGTTATTACAACGGTGTAAGTCATTTTCCGTCAGCTCAAAACTACGACCTCCAATGACCTTCCGAGCACGGGGATCCAGAATCCCCATAATTGGAGCGTAACTTGCGCATGGGTGTGTTCGCCACCAAAAGGTCAATCCATCACTTGCCATTGATTTGAAACACTTCGATCTGACAACAGCCGATGCATCTTACCTACAGGTAAGGTAGGCATTTTTATATCTTGGTAAGATGGCGTACTTTTTTGTTTATTAGTTCTTGCTTGACCTTTAAGAGTGCTTAACTTTCTGCTACATGTCCAACGATTTTCGGTGACATTGAGCACGACGCGCTACCTAAAATGGGCACATCATATACAACAGCCACATAAACCAGTAAAACATGCGGACGCGCCCGGCGGTTGCAGCCCCTAGCTCAGGCCACTGGCAGCTGCGGCACCGCGCATGTTGCTCTGCCTCCACTTGTTGAGCACCACCAGACGCCCGTGCGCTCGGTGTCAAGGTCATCAGCATGCCTCTCTGTAGTCGTGTTACCACGCCGCCCGCGTGGCCACCCTTGCTACCGCCGCTTGTCAACGTGCTCCCGCAGTCACCATACGCCACCGCCGGTTCAATGCCCCGTCCTTAGCTCTCAGCACCAGCCGCGACGTTGTACGGTATTCACAGGACCCAGGTGCTGACCTCATCGCCGTGCTAATTCGGCGTCCCTAAGCTGAAGAATGTCGGTGCTGCCGCAGTCACCATCCACCAGACAGGCTTCCAATGCCGAAATATCCACCATCATCTGTTTCCTCGCCAATTTCCCCGCGATGTAGCTGCCACAGGCCGAGCATCTGGCTTGGCTCCTGTCCCGGCGCTGACCGGCACGAGTCATCAGCGTCGCGGCTCGGTGCACTCGACACCCCTCTCCTCCGCCCTCCCGCACAGCTCGGCGCCCTGTCCGCGCCGGCTCCGGCGCCGGTGTCGGGCCGTTTGACCGGAGGCAGTCGGCGGTCGGAGCCAACCGCAGCTGTCAGCGGCCGTCGACTTGGCGGCCGCGCCGTCGACGGCCGGGGCGCGGCGCTATCGACGGTGTGTCATGTCGGACAAACAGCGGGATCTTGTACAAGGGCTGGGCGGTCTCCGCTGGTGAGGTCAGTCGGAGAGTCACCCCCCGTCCTCCTCCTCACCCCCTGTCACCGGGTGTCGTCATGGCGGCCTTCCTTCGCCCCTGGCGCCTGTGCCCACTGATGGACAGAGCAGCCACCGCTCTATTCCGTCGCCCAGTGAAGAGTCTCGGCATTGGCGGGCCGCCGTCAGAGGCGGGTGGACAGGCGGCGTATAGTCTTCGTCAGTCAGGGACCGCCCTCAGTCTCGCCTGCATGGCACCCTTGAACGCTTTCTCAGGCGGTCGACTGTCAGCGTGCATGACAGCCGTCACGTGCTGACTGTCGGTCTCAGATGACAGTCGACGTCAGCGGCTGTTTGTGGCAGTCTGCTGACGCCAGTGGTAGCCGATAGGTGACGCCGGCGATGACGCCAGTGCCAGCCGATAAAGTGCGTCAGTGGCGGCAAACATGAGCTCAGCATCTTAGCTCTGGCACGGGTTACTTACACTTTACATTAGTTTTGGCGTTTGCACAGCACGAAAACGGTGATTCAAACACTTTAGGCGGTATGATCGTTATACCAACTTCAGGAAACACTCCACCTGCACGGAATTTCTGTGTGCACGAAGCTGGCCAAAGCACTCTGCTATATCTGGCGGTGAGTTAGTAAACGCCAATTTCAAATACCTGGAGAATAATTGCGTTGATCCTGTTTGTCTCGGGATCATTCGCTCGATGACGTACATTCCCGAACACTTTCCTAGGACGCATCCCGCCGTCACGCTGTGGACACGGGCCCTCAGAGGCCATTGTACGTGGGCAGTGATGGACATCACTCGGCCTGGCACCGGCGCCATCGCTTGGGCACGGCCGCGTCCCTCTCGACTCGCGCCGTCACTCGTGTTCGGACGAGGGCATCGTTCGCCGTCGCGAACAGGCCCGTCGATCCGTCGGACACGGCGTGTCAGCGCCGCCCGGCCATCGAGGCCGCTGGGGTGTGCCGAGGCTGATCGGTAAACAGGGCGCCGCACCGCCGACCGAAGATGTTTTTCCCGGGCGCGAAATCGGTTTGTGAAAATAATCGGCGGCGGCACCGGCCGCGCGGCCGGCTGGAGGCTCGCTCAGGCGTCTCACTCGTCAAGCCACTTCCGTACACAACCAGTCGGAGTCATGACTCAGACGGCGGCGCGCCCGCCAGCCGATCATCACGCGGCTAAAAACAGGCCGCTCTCGGACGGAGGTGACGCGGCGGCGGCGGCGGGCCCGCCCCTTCTCGGGCCCATAACGCGCGGCGCCGCCGTCGCGCGTTTCATTTGGCCCGGCGGCGGCGAGTCGTAAATCATCGCCGGGATCCGGGCGGCCGCGCCGGGACCACGTCCGCTGCCGGCCGACACCGGCGCCGGCGTCGGCGCACCCCTGTCCGCCGTGACGAGGCGCTGGCCGGCCCGAGCGGCCCTGCCATTACCTGCATAAACACCGGGCCCAGCGTCGACCCGATCAAGTGAATCACGCGCGCCGCACAAATCCCGCCGGCAGTTAATCACGCGCCCGAACAGCGCAACGGAGCCTCATTGCGCAATGGTTGGGACGATGGGGCGCGGGGGGAGACGGTAGCCGATCGCGAGATGGCCCGATAAATCAGACGAGGCCACGATCGTGACGTCTCGGTTTCGCCGCGTCCCGAGCTATCAGTGGCCATCGAGGGTTATCAAATTTTATCTGCCGCGACCTGACCGCTCCCGTCTGGAAGTCGTGACCTCGCCGGATTCCGCACAGTGCGGTGGATTGGATGGCAAAGCCACTGGCGGCGGCGGGGTTGAACAGCTCTCTCATCCTAAAGTCAGCGGAAGTTTCTGTCATTATATCTCGGAACGCGGCGTGAAGTGCCTTATAATGTCGGGGGCCAGCCACCGAGCCCAGCTGTGGTATGTTCCCACGGCAAGTGTGACAGCGCCTGACGCTGGGTGGAGTCCACTGACGGACCAGACGCTGACTGGGCGTCGATGGACATTCCGTGTCCTGCACCAGCTGCAGCGGGTCGCTCCGCTTCTGAAAAGTCGCCGGTGCCGTGTTCGATGTCAGTGGGCTGCAAGCAGCTGTCCGCTGCGGCTTGTGATCCAGCTGGACTTGTTGGCATTGTGCTTCACGGACGGGACATGGCTGAGCCAACCGGCAGCCCGATCACAAGCAGCATATGGGTATACAATTCCGACATATTGGTATATGTGTATGCCAGTTTGTGGCTCACTTTAAAGAGGTCGTTCTTCGCTGTCACTCACCCGATAATGCGTACATTGCTATGCATGCGGCAACGAATAATTTGAGCTTGGAGCCACAGCAGGCAGCCAGAAATGTACAGAACGGACGTCGCTGGTTTCACCAGCCGCATGCGCCAATTCTCGAATATGAAACGAGGACTGTAGCTTATCCATCAGCCGGCACGTCCATGTCTTTGTTTATGCCCGTGACAAACACAGCTGAACATGCTGGATATTGATCGCATTCTCGAGAATCACCGCTTGTACACTAGTGCCCTGTCACAGCGAGATGACATTACGATGCAGACATTGCATCAGCATTACGGGCAGCGATGTAGCACAGCATCTCATGCATTCGATCACACCAGCTGTAGGTTAATCGGAAGATCAAACAGGTTCGACTAAAAATGACGTCCAAGCTTATGTTCCTGAAGATGTCTCTGCCGACGGCTGACGATAATACGTCACCTACATTGCTCGATTTTCATGTCCAGCGCAGTTAAGCATTAAAGAAGTTATGTCATGTTGCGATGCGAGTTCCTGTAGTCGTGTTGCGTCTGTCCCGGGTGTTTTGACACTGTGTGCCACCGGTAAGTGTTTCTGGTTTTCCAGGGGTCCATCCAGTCTTGAGACTGCGGTGGGACGCACACCGGGATATCTCGGTGTACGGCTGGAGCGCTGATACCCGAGCTGAAGCACTTCCAGCGGAAGACACAACCAACTCCAGCGCAAGAGCATCATGAGCCGACAAACGAACATGACCCGCGCAGTTCTGACGCTGTTCCTCTTCGGTGAGTACTCCAGTGTATGACGTAGGTGATGTGGGTTGAACTTCAGCCGCGATGAGCCCTTCGGTTGCCTTTTGCTGAAACCTTTCTAAATTTGCTGAAACCTTTCTAAATTTGCATGGGAATGTCAAGGCCTAAAAATCAAAACATAAACGACACTCTGCGTGGGGGCTTTAAAACTTGCATATCTCTCCTCTTTTCGTGCACCTCCGACACCTGAACGTAGGTTAGAGCCAGCAAAGAGCAAATCGAATTGAAAAATGTCGCCTCATGCCGCCATAAATCAGGTGGTTTGCGATACGTAATAAGCACCATTTTCCTGGTTTTCACTGTCCATCACCTTAAATGCACAACTAGCCAAGCGCATCATTGCGACCGAAATCGGTCAGTTGGTCCCAGCTGTGAGCGCTGCAGCTCACCGGCTGCTACAGCTCCCCCGGCTGCATCCCCCGGCGGCTGCAGCTCCCCGGCTGCTGCAGCTCCTCGGCTGCTGCAGCTCCCGGCTGCTGCAGCTCCCCGGCTGCTGCAGCTCCCCGGCGGCTGCAACTCCCCGGCGGCTGCAGTTTCCCAGCGGCTGCAGCTCCCCGGCTGCTGCAGCTCCCCGGCTGCTGCAGCTCCCCGGCGGCTGCAGCTCCCCGGCGGCTGCAGTTTCCCAGCGGCTGCAGCTCCTCGGCTGCTGCAGCTCCCCGGCGGCTGCAGCTCCCCGGCTGCTGAAGCTCCCTGGATGCTGCAGCTCCCCGGCGCCGCCGCGGCCAGGTCCGCAGCCGCCGTCGAGCGCGCCTGCTGCGGGCGGGTCTCCGACGGCTGTGGCGGGCGCCACCCACTCCCGGCAGCGCCGTCACCACTCAGGCCAGCCGTCGCCGTCTGCCGGCGCGCGGCTAGCCTGTCGCTGAGGTCACCGCGCCGGCGACACAATGGCAGGACCAGCCGGCTGCAGCGGCGCCAGCGCCGGCCGCTGCAGCCGGGCGCGGTCTCCAGGAGGCCGCTCCTCGGCCCCGTCCCTGGGCCGGCCGCGACCTGGCATCCTTTGGCGGCCTTGACCAGCGCACCCAGGTCTAGTCTGGGTGGCTGGTTCCAGCGCGTATCTCTGAGCAGAAGCCCGCCGAACCAGGCGCACTCACTGCTTTCTACGCTTGGCTTTGGTACACTTTGGCGGCTTCGTCGTTCTCGGTGCCTTTTCATTCATTTGTCGATTTGTAGAGCACTGGAACGGATATGAGCTCGGAGCTTTCCGGAAGGTAGTGGCTTGTTGTCATTATAACTGCTTCTTCGAAGCAATGACAGTCTGCTTTATTCTTGCCAGCCTGCTGAAAAGTGGATGGCAATCACCCCTTCTCCTGCCTCGAGCTACCGTGTCCTTGCAGTGATAACACTGCCGAACTTGCGTCATGTCAGCATTGTCCTCTTGCGTGCAGTTCCCAGCAGCGCTTTCTGCGGTTGTCTGCACGCGCCGGCACGTTGTTGCCAACGGCCACCTCTTCCCCATTCACCCATTGACCCGAGGACACCATCGGCGCACGGGGAGCCATGACCTCTGCCTTGGCTATCCGCCCAGACGAGCGCCTGCCTCTGCCGCCTGGTCGCCGCTCCGCCTTGGACCGCTGATGATCTCAGTACTCTCAACCCGGGCCTGGCCTCATGGTGTTGGTGAGGCTCGGTGGCCGTCGTCAACGAGATTTAGCGGGGCACAGAGAGGCAGATCGCTGCGAAATTGATCAGTGTGACCCCGCGTGCCGGTCCGATTTGATATAAAGCTTGACCCGGCTATTCAGGGCTGGCCGTCGACGGACAGCTGCCGGTGCGACACGAAGGCCAGCGGGGGGCGTTGCCACACAACTCACACCCGACTGCTGACAGCCATCCTATTAGCGTGCAGCGTGGGGCCGCGCTGGTCGTGGAGGTCGCGCCGCCCCGGCGCAGGGCGGCGGCAGCGGCGGCGGCGGGCGGCCCCGATCTCCCCCGGGCGCCACCGGCCTCCCCGGCCGATGCCGAGCACGTGCCGCTGCCGGACGCCAGTCCAGCGCCGCCGCCGCCGGCGTATTGATGAATGGGTACACGTGCGACCCTGCCAAGCGACACCTGCGGCGTTCTGAGTCAGCGGCGCCGGCCGTGACTAACGGGGGCGCTGCTGGTGACGTCGTCGGTGACCAACCGACGCTCCGGCTCGGCCGCTGAGGCGCCCCGGCTCGGCCGCGCCCGCCCCCGTGAGCCACGTCTCGAGGCGCTGAGTTCATGGCTGGAGCGCCGCGTGTTGTTTCGGTTGGATTCAGGCTCGTGGGCTGTGACAGTGTGGTGTATGGCTGTGGGGTGTGAAGCGGAAGAAAGAGAGCGACGTCCGAATTTTGACACAACGGAGGGTTGAAGTAGGCCAGCTTGAATACTGCATTGTATTTAATACAGTGCAAGTGTTATTTGTTTGGTATATCATCACGAAAATCTCACGCAAAGAGCAGAACGATACAAACGATAACGACGTCTACTCTGTGGAAAATAAATTTCCAATTTCGAAATCCAGTTCAGTGCTGTCAGAACTCAGCCTGACCCCACCTAACACAGCTTTATCTCACGTTGTACAATGAAGCGTAATGATTACCATACCAAGGCTTTTCTGCTATCCCAGTTTCCGCTTGGTGAAAACGTGCCTTCATTGGCCAGGAAATAGATGCGTCTCAGGATGAATGTTGATGAGGGCTTGCAGAGATCGATCAAGACGGTGCTCTCGGTCTTCGCCATGTAACTTAGTCTTTGCAGCGTCTCAATCTTGTTTATCTCGACGAGCCAATTAATCATTTTCTGTCAGCAATCTGCTGCAGGCCCTGCACCACCACCTGTGCGAATACTTATCAGAATCTCACCGCCGACAGACTCTTCAACATCGGGAACCCACCAGCGGGCAATCAATACCCTCTCCCATTTTGGTCACCGCAAGTCGACGGCGCGGCGAGACAAGTCCAGCACTGCTGCCCACGCTGAGGGGGCCGGGCACTTCTGCCTGCTAAATCAGCGTTAACCTGGCGTGTAAGGCTGGCAGATGGCGGCGCGCCGCGACAGCCTGATCGCATCGCTCTGTAAATCGCCCGATCAGAGCGGCTCGGTCGAGCCCGATCGGCCGCAAACCCGCCGCTGCACGCCAGGCGCGGCCGCGGCCGGCCCGCGGCGCCGAGTTTTCTCCTGCGTTATCGGCGCTGCAGTGAGCGAGCGTGTCGCCCTTTTCGGCACACACGCGCGAGCGGCCGCGGCTGCGCCGGTCGGGGCGTTCACGGGCGGCCGATACCGGCAGTAAATGGGCGCCCCGGCGGCGGCGGTGGGCGGCGGCGCGGCCCTCGGCCACCGCTGCCACTGGCGCGCAGCTCTCCCACATCTGTCACTCACCGAACGGAGCCGTCCCACACTGGTCACGAGCCGCACTCGGCCGGCCCACGCAGTCAGGCGTCACGCGCCGCGCAGCGCGAACACGGACACGACACGACCGCGGACGCAATCACGCACGCACCTGCATTTCACTTATACGCACACGCACGCACGCACGCACTCGCAGGTGCATTCGCGCGCACACCGATAAACATGAGAATCGTTCACACCCGTCACTCGCCGCAAATGCACCATTCCGCACCTGTCACACGCCTGCCATTTAGCTTTCAGTTGCGGTCACTCGCACGCCATCCCAACTGTGCGTGATGTACTTGACGAGGTGCTAATGAGGTTTCGGGTTCGTTCACATAACCTGCTAGTTCCTTTGCTACTGAGAAGCATCACATTGTCTTTCTGAACGTCATTTCCTTACTGGTCGGTTCCACTTAACCTGCTTTGTCACCCTATTCGTTTATCTATGCGTAAATGCTATTTCCTTACGACACATCCCGTTTGATTTAGCTCTCTATGAACCAAGATACCTCGCTTTCCGATCGTTATGCAGGAGGCGTTAACACTTGCCCAGCGGGTGAGGGATTGCCTGCCCATGACTGGGTCACGTATGTGGGTGGCCGGGTCAAGTTTGTGATTCTAGCCTTGCATGATGTCACGACTACAGGGGATTGCGGAGCGTCAGTGAGCGTCAGGGTCACGCTGTTGAATAATGTTTAATGATTGGGTCACATTTTTGAGTGTCTGTGCACGATATAGACGTCGTGGGCAAAATTTTTATGGACCATGCATGAACGAGTCATGTCAGTGACCGGCTGAGTGATTGGGTCACTTTTAAGAGCGTCAGTGTCATGTTTTCTCGAGTGACCGCGTTACGTTCGTAAGTGACTGGATGACCTTTTGTGAGTGGCACTAAGCCACATCCGTAAGTGACCGCGTCACGTATGTGAGTGACCTCACATGACCGGGTCACGCAGTGAACAGCCGCGCCCAGTACCGTCCGACCCGTCTGATGGATCACGCTGAGATGGGAGCGCTCAATTGGAGCCTGCCGGCCGGCGGCACCTCCTCCCCGCCGGCTTACCTCCGCCCAGCCGGGCACGAGCCGGGGCTGATAGCTTTGAGCCCAGGCGGCCCGAGACCGGGCCACCACCTGCCCGTCTTGGACGGCGGAGTCCCGCGCGCCAACGCCGCCAGAGGGGGCCAACAGCAACGAGAGCTGTTGACGGAGTCAGACGGACCCGGTGTGCCCTCCGTACTCGCGTCACTTGGCGCAACACACGGACGTTACTTTACGTAGCACGTTACAGGCATGTAAAACAAATGCGAAAGAAAGGCACAGGGCAAGGCATGACCATGCTGCTCTGCAATTGCGCAATTCACAAAGAGCTCTCCGAGAGCGATCCAGCTTAAGCGTCATCGCCATGGCGGGCGGCGCAACTCACCGCATGCAGTGGTCCCGGGTCGATATCTCAGCATCTAGGGATTAGCACCGTGCATGGAGCCTACCGACGCCCGCATGCACGCCGTGGTACCAGCAATAATTCTGAGCCGCAGTTAAAACTGCACGGTAGGCAGCATGTGCCGAGGACAACATAAGATCAATTCGGAAGCTCGATCGTAGGGTGCAGGCCTTACAGCTTTAGTACCAGTGTCTTCGAATAGTTGACAGTGTGACGTGCGGCGTAATGCGCCTCGCATGCCAAACATGACAATGAAACTAGTGATGTATGGAGAGGGACACATATACAGGTAGAGAGAGGAAAGAGCAGAGCGAGAGGAGGAGAAAGAGGGGTGGAGAGCGGAGAGAAGCAATGAAAAAGAGGGCAAAAGAGGGAGCGGGCGAGAGAGAGAGAGAGAGAGAGAGAGAGAGAGAGAGAGAGAGAGAGAGAGAGAGAGAGAGAGAGAGAGAGAGAGAGAGAGAGAGAGAGAGAGAGAGAGAGAGAGAGAGAGAGAGAGAGAGAGAGAGAGAGAGGAGAGAGAGAGAGAGAGAGAGAGAGAGAGAGAGAGAGAGAGAGAGAGAGAGAGAGAGAGAGAGAGAGAGAGAGAGAGAGGAGAAGAGGTCAAAAGATCGGTCATAAAGGGTGCTGGTCAGGCAGAGGCTGCCCCGCCCATCAGGTAAACGTGCGGCCCACCGTGATGGATTGTTCGCCTATGTACAAACAACCGGAAATGAACCGGCCGAGTGAATGGTGTTTGGTGTCTGTTGACTCCTCGTCGGCAGAGCACGTCACCCTCTAACAGCCGCTCTTCAGGACAGCGAGAGCGCCTTACGGACCGCCCCGGTAGTGTACACAATGCATGGCGACCGTATGGCAATGTGCACACGGCACCCTTTGTACTGGGCTCGTGATGAATCCGAGACGCTGCCAGAACAGCTGTTGTCCTGTGGCGCCTGGGAGCGGTCGCTTGACCGAGGCGGTATATTTATTTGTACTTCGGGTGGATCCATTGGCAACCACCGCTAACGATAACCCCTGCCATGATACCGAGAGACGAAAGAAGAGAGACAACGGGAGATGTACGCGGCTTCAAGACATTCTGTGTGTTAAAGGCGTCGCACGCCTGGAGGATTGAGAGAACCCTTGCACTCACTTGATGCTAATGTCGCCTACCATATTTGGTTGTTTGATGTCCTGACCACCCATCCTTGACCTCGATGATCTTGATGGAACGTGAGGCGAGTACATACAGTGCGTACTGCTCCGCCCTGGCGGTTTCTCTGAATCAGCTACTCCCCTACATATCGCACACATTACGCTGTACTGGTAACCGGGGGAAATCGAGCAATTGATGGGATGCCCCGAGCCAAGCTCCAAGAAGAGAAAAGCTCAGCATCGTCACAAGTTACAGGCTAAGACCTCGGCTGTTATACCCCTCGAAAGAGGAAATCTCCCCATTGGCCAACGCACCGCGACGCAGCGTCCATTCAAAGCCACTGACGTCCTGACTTGGGCGGCCGCTACGTTCCGGTGTCTGACTGCGATTCCCAGCGTCTAGACGGGGGCAGCGGAGGTGGCCGCCACGGCTGCAACCGGAGCCGACCGAGCCGACCGAGGCACGCCCTGAGGCGCGGCCGGCCGGGGCGGAACGGACCGATCACCGGCTCGCGACCACCCACCGCAGCCGACCCGCCCGAGTGGGCGGCCACCGACCACCGACCACCGACCACCCAGCCGCACGCCCGAGCCAGTCGACTCAATGAACGGCCCGTCCCAGCGATCGGCTCCCGCTTTGGGCTGCACTCTTCAGAAGCTTTATTGATGGTCCGGGGCCGTGCACAAGCGGCGCATACGCGCGAATATGGGTGATGTATGGCGATGGCTGATCAAGCGTGGGATATTCTTCTTCTAGTGGTGCACGTATGGTTTTGATATCGCCGTTCCGGGTATAAACGCTGGATGTGCCACAGGCGGACACACAGTCGCCCATGCAGCATTTAAAGTGATGAACTGGCCTGAATGATGGCCAGCAAGTCGGGAAGCACGCACAGCATTGCTGCTAGCCAAATCACCAATGAGGGGAGAAAACGTCCGAGTTGTCGCGAGGCTGAGCGGTCTTCGTTGCACAACGATAGCCGCCTCACGCCGCAGGAGTCGAACAGCAATACAAGTGTGCAAGTCGTGAACAAATGCTAGCCTAGCCAAGCACAAATAGTTTGAGCGGGTAGATTATACTGATAGTTGGTGTGAGCTTTAATGCAAGTCGCACATATCATCATGCTAAAATGTTGCACAACTACCACAAAGACCACAGGTGCGGCAAGTTCGTCGCAGGACAGAAACACACTCGACGTGCAGCTTCGGCCGAGCCAGCGGCGGTAGCGGCCGGCGGCGGGCGCCGCTCTGATCCACCCCCGCCCGGCTGTCAGGATTTGACGGGCCACCGGGCGGCCGCCAGCTCCGCCGCAAATAAACAGGTCTGGCCGACACTGCACTGGAGCGGCTGGTGACCGGCAGTGGGCACCCATGAGGAGGTGCCCGGCAGCGAGCCGCCCAAGGCCAGGCGTCGCCGGGCTTTTAACGCTCCTGACCCGGCCGTGCTGTTCGCGCCTAGTTTGTCTTCGGTTGTATGCACGCTGTCAGTTAGCATCCGGCTCGTCGAAGCCGTCAGTCTCTGTCTTCGGCGGACTGTGTGCCTTCAAATTGTTTCCGGCGGGCAACATTTGCAGACAAGCGATGATTTTGACCCGTGTGTGACCTTCACAAGTGCTGCTGATGTACAGCCTGCACCTGATGTGCTGCTGATGTACAGCCTGCACCTGACCTGCGCTGATATGTGACCTGTGTCCAAATCGTACTGTTCTGTGAAAGTCAATGGAACCTTGGTTTGATCTTTTTCTGGTTCAGGTCCAATCACGGTCAATCTATGACATATGCGCAGCCTGTTTCCTTATATTAACTTGGTCTCACCCACAACCATAAACGACCTGTGCATCACTTCTGCTCCTGCTGGGCTTGTATCTGACCCGCGTCATTCAGCTATCTGTGTCTGACCTGTAGCGAGTCATGACCAGCGTCTAAGATGCGTTTGCTTTAACATGTACCTTACGTCTGCTCAGCCTGTAGCTGCTGCGGCCGCTAGCCAGCGACGGGCCTCCCACCATTTTGCTGTAATCCTCCTGTTTACCTCCGCTCATTGTTCATCCTTTGTGGACCTAGCCGCCGCTGAGAGCATGCGCATTCTAGTGTGGCGGCGCAGCCAAGAAGCAGCGCTCCGTGAATCTTCACACTGTTGTCCCGTTGGTTCAGCAGTTCAACCTTCACGCATGCGTCGTTTGTCGTTCAGCAATCCCTCGCGGCTCCAACGTCCTATGGGCTGGGAAGTTCCATCCCTTTGAAACCGTAGCGTAACAGCGTTGCCTTTCGACCCCTCCGTAATAACAAATTGCCCATACAGCTTGTTGTGAATTCTGGCGTTCGAGATTCCTTGAAACGCTCTCGTCTTTTTACGACCTTGATCCCGAACACTCTAGCGTCACAGCTGCCGCTGCGCGCATGGCATGGCGTGAGCTGGCCTGTCGGGAAGGTGGGCGCAGCTGCCCTGAAAGGCGCCACAGGCGTTACACCATCTATCGGGGGAGACGGGGGCCGCTGCTCTGAGGGGCGCCACAGGCGCCCCGCCACCTATCGGGGAAGATGGGGGCCGCTGCTCTGAAGAGCGCCCCGGGCGTCTCACCACCTATCGGCGGAGAGGGTGGCCGCTGCCCCAAAGGGCGCCACAGGTGTCCCACTAGCTATCGGGAGAGATGGGGGCCGGTGCGCTGAAGAGCGCCCCGAACGTCCCACCACCTACCGGGTCCGCTGCTCTGAAGAGCACTCCGGCCGTCCCACCACCTATCGGGAGAGACGGGGGCCGCTGCCCTGAAGAGTACCCCGGCCGTCTCACCACCTACGAGGGAAGAGGGGGGCCGCTGCCCTGAAGAACGCTCCGAGCGTCTCACCACCTACGAGGGAAGAGGGGGGCCGCTGCTCTGAAGAGCGCTCCGGGCGTTTCACCACCATCGCCGGCCGGTATTTGGCTTGGCCGCCGCCGCCGGCGTCAGGTCGCGACGGCGGCAGCGATGCGCGGGCTGTTTGGACTGCCGCGGCGGCGTCCCGTCTGAGTCAGCCCCCTCCCTCCCCTCCCCCGCCCGGACGGAGGGCCTCTCGCAGCGTCCAGTCGGGGGTGGAGCCCTCCTCCGTAAGGGGGGGGGGGGGGGGTCCGGCGCGGTAAGTCCTCCTGAGGATGTCACAGAGACGGACGTCTGCACGCGAAACATGGACCACCGCATCCCGCCGGCGCCCGTGCCCCGATGACTGGCGTTCGCCGGCCTTCATGGGCTGTGACTGGTTCTGAAGAGGACCCTGTGTGGGCCGGATCCCGCGGCACACTCCGGCGCGCGGCTCACACGGAGCCTATTCAGGCGGACAGCGCGGTCTTCCCGCCCGACATATGTGCCACGACGGCCACGGTGTCCGAGCGGCTCCCATTGGTGGCCCGTCAGCCTCATCACGGCGCATGCTCCCGCCGTTCGCTCCGGCTGGCCTCCGCGGCCGTACTAGGCCGAGAGCAGGGCGCACGCTGCCCTCGGCACCCACGTCACGTGCTGGGCGGCACAGATCCGGTAGCGTGGCGGGTTAGCGCACATTGATCAGTCCTGTGTGATGCGCCTTTAGGGAGCGGAGCGCGGCATTGTCACAGGCGCCTGTCAGCCGCCCAGGCTAGTCAGGCGGGCCGCCGAGCGGCTGCATCGGCCCTGAGAAGTCTGGCCAGACAGCCATCTGTGCAGGTGGGGCGGATAGCAGCCTGTAGAGGTGGGACGGACAGCTACCTGTAGAGGTGGGCCAGACAGCGGCTTGTAAAGGTGGACTGAGCAGCCACCTGTAGAGGTGGGCCAGGTAGCTGCTTGTAAAGGTGGACTGGAGAGCAACCTGTAGAGGTGGGCCAGATAGCGGGTTGTGAAGGTGGGTCAGACAACGACCTGGGAAGATGGGCCAGACAGGGGCCTGCGGAGGTGGACCACACAACGGGCTGTGGGATAGGCTTGACACCTCTGGCAAACGGGCAAGACGCCGCCCCGAAGAACGAGACACTGATGTGGACCTGTTCTGGAAGGACGCACGTCGTCATATTTGGACAGCTGTCCAATCCACGCGGTGGGTGCTCTGGGGACGGAGCTCAGCGTCGAGCGCGTCAGACAAGTCACAGCACACCGCGCATACCAGTCGGTGACGAGCAAGGGCGAGGGGCATGTAGATCGGCCCTTTCCGTGTATGGAGATTTGATGGAGTGCGCGTGCCCATGAATAAGTACATAATAACCGCTTTTTGGTCAGGTGTATAATTAGTCTCATTCCCGGCAGATATGTGTACATCGCTCAGGACCAGAAAGACACCGTGCAGACGGGAGGAATTCTGAGATGATTTGACGGATCTGAACTGATAAAGACTGTGGAAAGTTCGATAGCAGTATGAGGTAGATACACGCGATAAGTAGTTTGCTGCTCGAGGCAGCTGTCCTGGTACAAATAATCATTGTTGGTTGCTTCGATGCACCGCTTATGACATATGTCTCCGCAAATTAAGTGGGCAGTTTACACGAGACAGTGATGTCGAGATGGATTTATGATCAAGCCTGAGTTATGTCGTTGCTGCCATCGAGACTTAATGGCGCACTCAGCTGCTGAGGCATGTGGCGTCGCTTGCCTCTCACCCTGGCAGGAAAGCCAGTCACCGCGGGGAATCGAACCCCGTTACTTTGGTTTTCCAGACGCGCAGCTTACCACCGCACGGCCGGTGCCTCCTGGCCTGAGTTTGTGCGCCCAGTAAACACCAGGTCGCAGCAACTTCAGTCGTAGACTGCTTCTGATATTACCCAGGAACACGTATGCACGCAAACGTACGTATTTCGAAAACTCAGACATGTGTCATTGAATTTTCTGCGTTGCAGTCATACCTCAACGTTTGGTACAGCTACCAGCATGACCCAACAGCAAAGCTGGCATGTTGTCCTAGCGCACACATCAAACTCCCGTGGTCGTGTGTACTTTCAACGATGCCGATGTTCATATACTCGAAACCTTAAGGCTAATGCGCTGTACTGTCACAGAAGTCTGATAGCGAATAACATTTCATTGGACTGCGGTGCGCTGCTGTGGTGGTGAGCGACACTGATAGAAGCACTGACTGAAGCACTGAAGCAACGATGATATTTTTTCAGCTGTCGTTACATACCCCTGAGTCCCAATTTAGGCCAGATGTTCCATTCAAACGTGCCAAAATATGAATAGAAGATGCATCGAAACCTTTGTTTTTGTACCATGCTTGGTTTCGAGATTACACAAGAAGGAGTGACGGACATCTCTGCTCTTGGCGTGATAGCTCCGCTAAATACACGCTATTCTAGTGCATATTCCTAGTTTCTGCGGGAGTGCGACGCACCGTGCTGTACTGCTGCACACGTTCCGTGCGGCCCCACATATCGATGCTGCTCCATCTGTTGCACTCCGCGGTACCGAGCATCAAAAACCAGTTCCGCACCTTGGTGATGATTTCTTTAGCGATGAATGGTGCCGCCTTTGCATGCTCCTCCGTCATTTAGACGCCGTTCTAATGCAGAATACTCCCCTTTCCTGAATTAAAGACATTAGGCCACTTTATAGGACGGCGTCGATGGTCGTTATGAAGATAGCGCACCCCACTCGGTGCCGACGGCCGGCCGGCTGCCGTTTGGGGAGCTGTCGGCGACCTTTAATGCGGGCGGCGCGCTTGCAAGCCCGGCCGGCGGCGGCGCACGGCGCCTGTCTGAGCGCCGTCCCTCGGCCCGCCTGCACCGACGCTGACGGGGTGGCGCGCGGACGCCGCCCCGGCCCTGCGGCTCGCCATTCAGCGCGGCGCTAACGCCGCCGGCCGGCCCGTTGTCCGGAGGGCGGGACTCCGCTGCTGACTGGACGCCGCAGCGGCCGCCGCCGAACGGCCGCGCGCGCGGCGTCACGCCGCTAACCTGCCGCACGGCGGCCGGCGTCAGCGGCCTTTGCGCCGTCATTAATCGCGCCGCCGTGCAGTACACAGCGGCCGGCCGCCGCTCCCTGGCCGGCCGGTCCACGCCGTGCGGCCGACGAAGCCTCGCCCCTGCTCATTACAGGGAGGAGGCCAGCCGGACCCACTCGGCGCTCGCCGCCGGCCGGGCCATGTGAGGCTGGTCCCAGCTCTGTCGGGTCAATCAGCCGGGCGCCGCGGGCCAGACACCAATCGGCGCCTGACAGATTCGGCGCAATGTGCCGGGCCCGGCTGTGGGCGGGCGGGATGGAGCGGCCGGCAGTGATTTAAGAGAGGTGTGGCCTGTCTGGGAGGCCGTCCGAAGGCTGTCGCGCGGCCTGCCCAGGCCGACGTCAGTTCCACCGCTCTCCAGCCCTCCCGCGGCGGCCCTGATACGTGGCGGATCGGCATTCTTCCGTCGGTAATCTCCGGCTTTATCACGGCAGTAAATTGTCGGGCGGATTAATTGTTGCGACTGGCATGACCACCAGACTCTCAGAGCATAATTTGTATACGAGATGAGGAACTCTTGGCCGGGTCTGGAATGTTCCTCGGTGTCGGTAGCGCCGCCGCCTGACCGAATCATTGTGCACCTTCCCGCAGCGGCGGCGGGAGCCTCCACCTGGGGCCCAGGGAGCCTCCTCCTGGAGCCCAGGTGAGCCTTCTCCTGGAGCACAAGCGGAAGTTTCCTCCTTGAGCACGGGCGGGAGCCTCCTCCTGAGCCCAAGGGAGCCAGCGGGTAGGCTAATGATATGTATCCAACTTAAGTGGTTTGCGAGATAGCATTCATGTCAGGAATCGAATTTCCGCTAAATCTTTCCACAGATCATTCATACAATCAGTGTATCACACACATCTCTTTTGCTGCCTGTCTGAGCCCATGCTCACATATGCAGGTGAAGCTCATGAAACTGTTTATGTCGCATGAAGTTTTGCCCACGGGGATGTAGGACGAATGGCCTCCAACGTGACGGAGTTACAGCCTAACGGACGCGCCGAAGCGGGCAGCGCCGGCCCGCTGCTGTCATCAGCATAACCACGGAACGGAGGTCGGCTCCGAGAGGTCGTCCGCGCCGCGTGTCGCCACCGTGGCGCCCCATCTGGCGCGCTCCAGCAGTGACCGGCCGCAACGCCGCACCACGCCACTCCCATTCGGGAATCAACGGAAAATCCACAAAAAGAGGACAGTGCACGTTTACAGCGTCATAAATCGGCAGCGGCGGCGCGGCGCCGACTGGCCGCGCCGTGGCGTGTGCTCGTGTGACCGGGCGCCGGCCGGGGGCGGGCGCCAGCGGTGACCCGAGCCGGACCCCCGGACACCTCCGCTACCATCCTCACGCCTCGCGCCGAGCCGCCATGTTTAAATCATCATCTGATTAGGCGGCGCGCCCGCCGCTGGATGGGTCCACGCGGCGCGCCCACGGGCCCGCGCGGTCGGCTGTTGTGGTGCGACAGAACGGCGCGTGAGACAGCTGGCACGCGCTCAGTCTGTTTGAAGAGTTTAGAGCGACTTCAGATGGTGGAGAGCTGTTGGTCGGGTCGCATGTGAGGTTGGGCTGATGTTGCTTTTAAAGCTGGCCTGGTGAGCTGGCCGTCCGGTGTCAGGCATGGATACCAGATGGATATCTTTCTGACGTCAGATGTTTTGTCAAGCTCATTGAACTTTACGTCAAATTAACATTTTCAACCTTTGATCAACAGAATCAATCTCTAATTATAGGCGAGTTTCCTTACCTTTCTGTTGGACTCTGCAGCTTTTCAATCACGTTTTTTTCTGGTCAGCGTTCAAATGAAATGCAATCCTTGAATGTAGAAATGATCCGATGCAGTCAAGATCAATTCATTCAGAACTTCCAGATCCATGGATTTATTCAATGGTTGGAGCTACAGTTGTTCCTTAAATGATGTTTCGAATACAACGACAGTTTTTGAACGGTGTTTGACCCGATTCGTGTTATTAATGTTTGGTTTTGCAGTCAGGAAGTTAAATCAACATACAGCACATCCCCGTATTATTATGCGATATAATGGGTCATAGAATATTAATGCAAGCAGGCTATTATTGGTCGGGCGTAGTCCAGCAAATGCACAGGCACTTTTTACATACATTGCATTTAAAACACATCATGCACTTAAACGTCTTCCGGTATAATATATTGCAAAATAAAGAAGTTGCACCGTCATTACGTGTGATGTAAGCGGACCGTAAAACATGAATGGCGGTGCAGTCGGACCGCGGCGACGTGCGGTGCCCAGTGGAGGCCGACAGGACTCTGCGGTAGACCGCAGCACCTCCCACACGGCTGGCGGCGACCCAGCTCCGTACGGTAGCGCCCCGCCATCTGATCCTGCGGCTCTCCACCTGTTCGGCGCGCTCGGCGGCGGCACAATCCGTGTCGCGCTGTCCGCCGGTGCCCTGCGGGATACCGCGTGACTTCCGCCCGGCTCAGGGACCTGACCCCCGGACGTCACGACCGGGCGAGGTCACGGCGGCGGGGCGCCGGCTGCAGCGACGCAGGGTGGCCGCGCAGTGGGGCTAGGTTTTAGAGGCGGTCAATGCCAATTGGAGATTTACATCTTGCAGGGTTCATTTGGGATGTCGGCGAGCGTTGCGCTAATGCCGTTTCTATGCTGGTTGAATAGTTGCACCGTATCGGGTGCATCACGGCGATCGAATCTGGTAATAGGCCGTTTGGTAAGTGGAGTGGCCTACATGGGCCATACTAGGGCGCGTGACGTTTGGCGCATCTCTCACCTTGTCTGGGGCGTGACTCGGTCGTCTCGGAGATCACTGAACCGGCAGGTGGTGAGTGACATGCTCGAAGGCCAGTATTTTTCAGCCGCGTCAAAGACGGTTGTGTTCGCGCGACCTTTACGAGTACCTCCCTCACGTTGAGCGTGCCTTGATGCATATCTTGCAATGTGATTTAGTTTGAAAGCCTGCCTTAATTGTTCCTTGTTTCAGGCGACTTTATGAGTGAGCTGAAGTCATGCAAAGCACACGGGGTGATCAGCTGGAAATGCCATTCCGATGACCTTTTTAGCAACTGATGCACGCGCTTAGCGCACACTAGATTTAGCATGAAAGTCGCAGCACCGTCACACAACTTGGTGGCCACCGACACCTCGTCGTCGCTGACTTCACGCGATTGATCAGGCGTAATATGAATCCGCCGCGTGCATGTGGGAAGATCTACTTTACTTACATAGACGTACTTAAGCCTCCCTACGGAAAACCTTCTGCCAGGAGGACAGTTTCAGAGGAGGCGGCTCATGGCATAGAGGGTGCTTATTGCATGAGAACAAACTCAGAGATCCTCAAGAAAAATAGCACGAGATCTTCCAAGTGCACGGATTCCGGGAGTCAGTGTTTCGTGAGTGGGTTTTCCGAGCGCAGGTCTCCGGGCGTAGGTCTTCCGAGTGTAGGCCTCCGGGCGTAGGTTTTCCGAGCGTAGGTCTTCGGGCATAGGTCTTCCGAGTGCAGCCCTCCGGGCGTAGGTTTTCCGAGCGTAGGTCTCCTGGCGTAGGTCTTTCGAGTGCAGGTTTTCCGGGAGTAGGTTTTCAGAGCGTGGGCATCCCGTGTAGTAGATCTCCCGGGAGTAGGCCTTCCGTGCTGACCCCGACCTGCCGATACCGACCCCCGCCCTCGTTGCTGACCAAACCGGGCGCAAAGGCCGCGCTGCCAACAGGCGGGTGATCACAATGCAGACGCCGTGTGCCACCTGTTCATTCAGCGGCTGCTGACCCCTGACCCGAGTCGGCCGGCGCGTGATTCAGTGGCGGAGCGGCACCCATCGCGCCGCCGCCCCCCGCCCGCACGACTAAATAAGGCGGCGGGGAGGCATTGGCGGTAAGCAGGCCCGGACGTTGGGATTCTGCTGACGCGGCGGGAGCCGCTGACGGACGAGCCGGACGTTCGCACCTGACGCGCCGACCGTCCAATGACGGGCAGCGCCTCTGGCGGCGCGCCGTGAAATGGTGTGGCTCTCTACTGATGACGGGGCAGGCATTAGAGCGCGGCGTCTGCGGCGACGCAACAATTAGGCGCAGTCACGACAGCGGACCTTTTACCCTCCGGATCATCGCTCGGCCGGGCCGGCCGGGGCCTCCGGCTGGCCGCGCGATGTGCTTCTGGAGAGGCACGCTGCCCCGAAAGGCCCGGGGAATCGCCCTGTCACCGAAGTCCCGAATCGATGCGTCGCTGATTTGGACAAACACGACGGATTCAGATCTCGCTCGCTGTTAGTCGGTCCGCTGTGTCCCTGCTCTGACCTGCTCGCTGTTAGCCAGCCCTCTGTGTCCTTGTTCTGGACGGACCGACTGCGGAGCCCCTGCCGTGGATGGCCTGACGTTCGTGTCCCTGCTGTGGACAGACGAACGCCGTGTTCCGTTCCGGAGCGTCAGGTCGCCGCTGCGAACAGCTGGACGCTGCGTCACAGACGATCACCACGTCCGTGCAGTGGTCAGGCGGTCGCTGAATCCGTGCCGGCCGGTCGGCGCCGGCGCTCTGTTTACCTTTCATTGCCGCCGGCCCGTTGGGCCGCCCGAGGTTAACGAGATGACACCAGGCGCCATGATGGATTGGCCCCGCTCGCTCTGCATAAATAGGGGGCAGAGTAAAGCGAGTACCGCCCGCCACCACGAGTGGGCCCTCCGGCGATTAGCGCTGCCTTTTGCCGGACTGGGCTGCACCCGGCTGAACGCCGATTGCGCGGAAAACGAGGGAAAAAACGTGCCGAGGAAAAATTTCTTAAGAGATTTTGGGGTCAATTGAGCTTTGATCTGAAATAAAGGCAGTTATTTTGGATGAAAGGCTGAGGTTCAAGTTTGCGTGTATGCTTGCCACTTACTATATTTACGCTGACTGAGCATCCAGGTCACGTTATTCTGTTTCAATGGAAAGTTGTCACGAGCTTTCCTCCCGTACCTAAGTAGGGAAGCTCGCGTAAAATCACCTCATAAGCTTTCCCGTACATCTAAGCGAAAAACTTGGCTTGCCCTGTGGCGCCAAAATAAGGCTGACCATTGCCAGATTGACACTGTTGCTTGCTCCATGCTCTCGCCCATACAATGTCGGGTGTGACAGGCCTCCTCCCTTTTAGACCTCCCTCCCCCATCACCTGTTTCATTCCAGAGAGTGTTTTCTCGAACTAAATCTTAAAGTATGCGTCTTCGTTATATTCTCTTGTCGGTCAAAAAGTTCCGCCACACATATAACGCACGCGGTCACTGCTTTACTAGCGTCAAGCTTTGAGGAACGTGGGAATAACCGTCTTCAAAGACTACAATTCAATAGGTGTTACCGGCATATATATGGCAATAGATGTTACTGGTGTTATAGGCGTAAACCGATGATAAATTTGCACAATTTTGTGGGTTTCTTTTACCACAAACCTTTAGCGGATCTTCGGAGAAAACTTTCCACACCTTTTGAGCCCAGATACCGCGTCCTAGCCCACCGTCATCTCACCAGGAGCCCGGCTGAAGACATACACACTTTTCTAGCCGGGGTCAATGCCTTCACACATGGGCTCCACGGCGGCAGCTCCGCCGAGCTGGACGCGTCTCTAACAGCGAGGGCGTCCCCCAGCGCGGCCGGCGCAGCCACCGTGTCCCTGGAATGCCGCCTCCTTGTCTCCATTTGTCGGGCTCTCTCGCGCTGGGCCTGGTCACGCTAGGTGGGGCGTGCCGACAACGGTCGCGGCCTTTTTGCGCCGAGTTCAGAGTTTGCTGAGGGCCGCTGACAAATGTTCGGCCATCTGTAATCTATTGTTGGATATGACGGGATGTTTAGTGGCCGCATCACCGCCGGCTGGCCGTGTGCAGCCCTGCAGCGGCCTGGCCAGCGCTGGGCGAGGCCAGCACAGCAACTGGCCGGTGCATCGGTCGGAACCTGTCGCCAGCCTCTCTGCATAGGTCAGAAGCTGTCACCAACCTCCTTGGACAGATTAGAAGCTGTCACCAGCCTCCGTGGATAGATGGGAGGCTGCCATCAGCCCTCCTGGAAAGGTCAAAAGCTACCACTAGCCCTCCTGGACAGTTCGAGAGCTGTCATCAGCTTCCTTAAATAGGTGAGCTGTCGCAGCCTCTCTAAGTAAGTCATAATGCGTCAACAGCCTCCCAATATAGGTCAGCACCTTTTCGCAGCCTGCCTGGGAGTTCAGGAGCTGTTCAGTCGTGAGCCATCCACATCATCCCCAGAATATATCAAGGATCATCCCCATCATCCCCAGAATATACCAAGGATCACTCTCCCACCAGCCCTCCTGGAACTGAGCGCAATCAGTCCCCACGTGATGGTCATGATTTGCTTCCTCTCACTTAGCGAGATGGACCCCAGACCCAGACTTGCACGCGGCCACCGGTATGCCCGCCGCCCGCGCACGGCCTCGTTCAGCAGCCGGCCGTCCCCGCTCCCGTGCCCTGGGGCGGGGCGGGGCGGCGGCGGTGGCGGCGGCGGCTGCCGAGCCGTGGCCCACACACCGGCTGGACGGCCATAAAACACTCGAGCCAGGCGCGGCCCGCCCCATCGGCTCCAATTGGACAGCTGCATTCAAATAAGCATGAGCCATTAGCATACGGCGTAAGTTACGGCGTGAGATCGCCGCCGGAAGATATGGCGTCACAGCTTCATCTGCGGCGCTGCGAGCCCCGCAGCGGCTGAAAGGCCCCAGAGCGGGCCCGCTGTTTGGTACGAGCTCCTTTGCCCCTGGGCGGCCGGTGTTAGGTGCGGGCCTCTGTGCCCCTGGGCGGCTGGTGCAAGATTCAGAGATTTTAAATGACCCAAAAGAAATCGGCACGTAAGATTGTGTGAGCAGAGAAATGTTCTGTCAGTTTTGTTCTTTTGACCGGCAAGAATGCCTGCTAATCGCTTTGCTGTAGGTTACCCTAAAACTACTGACTGGAAGACATGATAAGCGGTGTACCTAAAAGGACATAAATTTCATCAAAGATAAGATGTATGATGAAAAAGCGGTGGCAGCTTGCACTTATATGGTATCCCACAGCAGCCACGCCCAAATTGTGCTAAGAATTGGTTGAAGCCAAGTGAAGGGGTCCAACATTTCTGTACACTGTTCTTAAGTTTCGCCTGAACTCAGTGAGATAGCCACACATTTCTGAATTTCCCTCTTGGGCACATACATTCTACGTCACGTAGGAGCCCGCCCGTCAGGTCAGGGGAGACTAGTGGGCTGTCAAAACACACGGAGCTGCCGTGCCGCTCCACTGCTGCGGTGACGCTTTCTGCGCAGATTATGGCTTTACCGCCCCTCGCTCACTGAAGCCCGGGCGGTTAACCGACAATGACGACTTTGACGATGACCATTTGTGTAAGCGACAGTCGTTAGGTCAACTGGACATTGACGCACGAGTTAGGTATACGATCGTGACCCGGGTTACCGGCTGCGTCATCTGTATAGCCAAAACGAAGTAAATGTTACGCCACCATAAACCATCGTCAAACTAGGCCGATCCGGACTTTAATGTTCGCGTCGTCCTTACCCTTGCAGCTGTGTAATTGATTTACTGATGCGACTGGTACGGTTGCCTTATTTGAGCAGCAGCGTCCGAGGGCGGGCCGGCCGTCATTGCACGCAGCCAGGGGCGTAGCAAGGACATCGAACACGGGAGGACACTCCAGACGCATCACCTTACTTCGCGAAAACCACCCGAGCGTAATGACGCGCGCATGCGCCCAAGCCGATACGGATCCCGAGGAAGGGCTCCAACGACACCACCTCTGGTCTTTCGCCGTGGGTGCGCCACTGCCGGCGACAGTACCAGCCTTTCAATTGTTATCAGTGGCATCGGCGCGTGTAGAGGCTGTGTGGGAGGCGGGCAAGGGCTTAGCTGGCCTATTCCGAGTGACGCTGTCGCTGCGCGCCTGTATGCCCCACGATTAGTGTGCGGGGCGGCGTTTGAAGAGTGCTGCGGCCCACCACCCCACCCGGTTTAGAAGCTTATGTGCAGAATGTTTGGCATGTATTTCAAAGTGACCAAGGAACTCAGCGATCATATCCACACTTTCATGTATGGATTAATTAGGAATGAAAAAGGAACGAATTCGTCAAATGATGAGACAGGGACATTGGTGGAGCAGTAGGCTTGCCAATAAGTGATGCATACCTGTATATGTCTGATCTGGGCAGGAGAATATCTAAATTGTATGTTCACAAAGTTATCACAAAGGTCTTCGTTCATATGACAAAAAGTCTGAGGTCAAAAATGTTCCGACGGTATCTAAGAGCAACTTGAAATTTCCAACATCAAACATTCGTAATCTTCCCATTTTTAGACTATACTTGGTGACGTTGGTTTTCTTCTAACCACAGAACCGAAGCACACCGAAACCACTTAGCGCCGTTTCTTGTCTTGGGGACGCGCTTGATATGTCCCAGATGTGAAGAAATATTTCGGTGTTTAAAGCGATGCCTCCCATCTCCACCATTACTCACTTCCCCGTGTCCATCCAACTATCACGTCCACCCCGACTCTGAGACACGTTTGCGTCTGCCTAGCCAAGTATGAAAACGGTTCGGCCAGAAATACGACTATCGTTCAATCGATATTAAACTGAGCTGCACGAGTTATATCTGGCACGAATAAATTTGAGCGAATCTCCGTCGTACAAGGAAGCCCGGGCTGGCTAACCTCCCGGGATATGTTTAACCACCAAACCAGACTCTGGCCGCTCGGTGAAAGTCACCACACCGGACTGCCTGAACCACTCGCCGCGCTATTCACTGCACCCACGGCCAGTGGTGTGACCCCGTGAGGGGCCTCCGTCAGGACCGCCTGCTCAGCCTATCACGTGACCGAGGCCTCAACGCCGACACGCGGCTGTTCGTGTTCCGCACCACCTCCCTTGATAGCTCGCTCCCGCCGGGCTTAGCCGGCCCACCTATGCCACTATACGGAGAGGATTACGTGTCACCATCTGTCCGTGTCAACCCTTAACCCTGCACAGCCGTATGCTGTGCCGCAATACCGTGTTTTGGACATCATTTAACTTTTTGACATGGTATGGGCAAGAGGACCGGAGGCATGTCCAATCCACTTGTTGAGAACATTTAACATAGCTCTTTTTCTTTTCTGGAACGTTATATTCGTTACTTTCCGTGACGACGCATGGAAAGAAACAAATTGAAATCCCTCCCCCGCACACACACTTTCCAGGATGCGCTTACGCCTTTGGATAGTTGACACAAATTGGTATCGCTGCATCTCGTTTAACACGTTTTGCCTTCTTTACCTCTTGTTCCTACTTTATGCTTGTCTCTGTACCATGGCGTCACCGTGCAGCCCCTTATTTACGTGATGCCAAGGTACCGGACTGAGGCCCGTTTAGTTGGACAACACACGAATCTCTTCAGATGTTGCCTCAACTGCAATTCTGATGATCGTTCATTCATTGCTGCCGCACGTAATGAACATGCCATCTAACTTAGCATCTCTGCAATTACAACACCAACGACATAGTTCTTCATTTCCAATCAAACCCGCCGGCATCTTATAACAGTCTTTATAGCATGTCTCAATATCTATAAAGCGAAAAAACTGTGCCGGTGAAGTCCTTTCCGTTGTGATGGCTAATGGACTGTCGTCTCCATTCATTTAACTCAGATTCCGCATTATACATACATATATATATATATATATATATATATATATATATATATATATGTGTGTGTGTGTGTGTGTGCATTATACATCCACATTTTATATATATATATATATATATATATATAATATCGATATAGATATAGATATAGATATAATATAGATATAGATATAGATATAATATATATATAATATCTATATATTATATGTGTGTTGTGTGTGTGTGTGTGTGTGTGTGTGTGTGTGTGTGTGTGTGTGTGTGTGTGTGTGTGTGTGTGTGTGTGTGTGTGTGTGTGTGTGTGTGTGTGTGTGTGTGTGTGTGTGTGTGTGTGTGTGTGTGTGTGTGTGTGTGTGTGTGTGTGTGTGTGTGTGTGTGTGTGTGTGTGTGTGTGTGTGTGTGTGTGTGAATAGATGAATAGATAGATGCATATCACGATGAATGTATGAATACAGGGCAAGGCATGGAGCAGTGATTTTCTCCGGTCAGAGACCCTGCTCGGACGCTATCTAAAGTCGTCCAGTAACTACTCGGTGTGACAGCATATGGAACCATTTTCTCGCAGCCGTCCCGTGATGTCACCTCGGCGACGTCACTCCAATCTCGGCTACCGCTGGCTGATAAGGCATGCATCACTCGCTGCTGACAGCTGTAGGCTGTCGATCAGGGCTGAGCTGGGAAATAGCAGTTTGTTTCATGCTCACACGCACTGCTGTGTCAGCTGCTCTTAAAAATATATGCATATATTTACGAACTGAACGGCTGGCATTTGGTGTAGTTGCACTTTGCCCGGTTCTGGCTGATGCCGACAGATTACCCTCATTGCAGGGGGTAGTTTGGTCAGTCTGCTGCGTTCTAGGTCCACCTGCGGCGCCCCATCTCGGTGCCTCGGCTAGCGGTCAGCGGCGGCCCGTCGCGCCGCGCCGAGAGGGCGGGAGGATCGCGACCCGGCCTGGCTGCAGCCGCCGCCGCCGCTCAAGACGGATGATGACCTCATTAGGGACACTTGAGCGGACGCCTGCTGTCTCGGAGAGCTGGGTGGAGACGCGCTGTGCCGATTGCCAGCGCGTCGGACAGCTCGCCGTGACTGCGGACGGCCCTCAGACGGGCGCTCGTGTCGGCTGTGCGTACAATTTTTGTCCGTTCCGCGCAGCGCAGCGGTCCGTCTTTGTCCGGGTGGAAAATATGCGCGCAGGTGCCTGGTCTCGTCTGCAGATGCCACGCGCCGGTGACGTACTGCTCGGGGGAGTGCTGCTGGGAAAACACGGCTGCGCGTGCGCTCGAGACATTAGAGCAGTCCTATTGGCTCCATCACGCCGGTCGTCAAAGTCGGCAGGGCGCCTCCGTAAATTAGCTGCAGCGGCATGGCTTCATCGCACACCCACCGGTCGCCAGCATGCAGCGCCCGACGGCACAGATACCGATCATACGGGCCTTGGAGAAGGAGGGGCATGCGGGCAGATGGGAGAGACTGAACCGTATCAGTTCAGGCGATACGTTTATTTTCATTGGATATTTGCCCAGTTATCGTTAGTTTTCATGTGGTTTGACTAAATCATTGGTTCATTGCAAATTCCGTTTTGAGAATTAACTGCACACTCCGCGAAGCTAGCTGACAACCTGCTCTGAAGGAATTAAGATGAGTTTCTGAGTCTTTCGAGCTGTCATGTCCGCCCCGGGCCATCCTTTCACCTCCACCAGCTAAGATGACATCTCTATTAGGCCGAAACATCATCTCCGCCAAATTGAGGTGCCATCCTTGCCAGGCTGTGCTACCACCTGTACCAGGCCGCCCCGGTGCCACCAGCACCGGCGGGCTGGGCCGCACGCCATGCCAAGCTGCGGTGCAGCGGCTCTCTCCGGAGCACGCCTCACTATTTCCGCGCACCCGGCCGGCTGTGGCCCCAGCCCCGCACCGCAGCCGCCCCTGCTCCGCCCGTGCTCCACCACATGGTCCTAATGACGACGATGCAGCATTCCAGCGCGGGCTGGAAACGTGAACCTGACCGACTGAAGGACGGTCGGCAGGACACGCCGCCACTCCGCTCTGTTTGGCCTCGACCTAGCTACTTCTTGCCGCCTGGCAAAAACCGTCGTCGTCGTCCCGTAATTTGCCAGCAGTTTTGCGGAAACGGACGACCTCGTGAAGGCCGCGCGGCCGCCACGGAGGCGCCGAGCGTCAGGCGGCGCCGGGCGGGGTCGGGCGGCACCGGCGAGACCGGACCGCAGTGGCGGGACCGGGTCGCGTCGGTGGGACCGGGCCGCAGTGTGTGTGTGTGTGAGTGTGAGGGGGGCGGGCGGCGGCGAGACAGGACCGCAGTGTGTGTGTGTGTATGAGGGGGGGGGGGGGGGGGTGGCGGCGGGACCGGACCGCAGTGGATGGCGGACCGAGCGACAAGCCATGACCCACCCCCCGCCCGACGAAGGCCGTGGCCCGGCTCGGTGACGGCGGGCGGCGGGCGGCGGCGCGAGGTGGAGCCGCCGCCGGTCAGCCGGCACGCGCCAACATCAGCAGCGCCTCCGCCCCCGCCGCACTCATCCATCAGATTCAATAGGGTCGGCCGCGCCGGACCGCGCGGCATCATCGCGCCGGTATTTATCAGGGCCGCATCTGGGCCGGGTGACGCTGCGTCGGAACGCCCCAGCCCCCCGCGGCGTGCCGCCGCCGCCTGCGCCGCGGCGCGGGGGCGGCGGCGGCGGGTCTGTGACGGACCGACACTGGGATGGCATGGAGGCAGTGGCAAGACGCTGGAAGCGGCACGAGAGGAGATTGTGACGTACAAGTGCTAGGATGGCATAGAGTGAACTGTGAAAAGACCGACTACGAGGGGGAGGCGGTTCAGTTAGGTCTTTGCGATAATGAAGATCCTGAAGACGTAGCTGTGCTTATAAGGAGGACGCGCTGAGATAGCGCAGAGGAACTAAAGAATGACTAAAGGCATGCATGCATGCAACGAATCGGACTTAATGCGATATCACTATAAACGGTAGCGCATAACTGCCACATTCAGAGTAATCTGTTACCCTGAATATGCGCCATCCCGGACGTCTCCTAGGCGTGGAACAGGGAGGGCATGTGAATGGAGGCCAAGAAGCTTTTATTTTCAAGCTCGCCCACTGCGGACCACTCGACATTTGAATGTTTCGCGATTGTCCCCCGATCGTGCTCAAGGTGGCTGCACGATCATAGGGAGAAGTCCTGGTGCGACCCTGATGCGTCCACCGATCACTGCGTGGGTGCTGGCCAAATACTAATGTTGGTGCCTGGTAGCGTGCTTCCTTGGGAGCAGAGAAGAATCGGGCATCGTGGAAGATAGAACTTGAAATAATTGTGAGCTTGTGTATATAGTTACGCTCGCCGCGGCTGGATGCTTGATGATAATGATGCTATTTTACGTTTGTGGGAGTTTGGGCCTCAAAGACGAGCGATTCATAAAGGGCAGGGCATGGTTTCCTCTGCCCGGGATCCGCAGAAGGCAGCCCGTTTGCCGCGGTGCAGCGCTGCAGGACGCTAATATAAATTACTACGGGATCATACTTATTAATGTAACGGCGGCGGGACCGGTGAGCAACGATTGTCATTAAGCAGCGGGCGACTAAGCTGTTAAACACGCAGCAGCGGCGCAGGAAAACACGGCCGGACGGCCACCGGCAGCGGAGGAGCGCCTCTACAGCCATCCGCCCGGCCGCAGACGCTAGCTGAACGGGGGGCCGATCCCTGGCAGTGGTGCGCCTGGTAAAGCAAGGATATGATCTGCGTCGCTTTCAGGTCGTGGTTGTAGCCGCTGCAGCCGTACGTAAGGGGAACTTTTGGGTAAGGAAATGACTGGTAAGAGATGATCCTTGCTTCACAGACTGCTGCTTAAGACATCGAAGAAAAGGCAGGAAAGTAGACTTGGTGAAATAAGTAAGTTCATGGTTCTTGCTAAAATATCCCGCCGCTAAAAAGCGTGGTAGGTTTGTTTTTTATGGAACTAACCGCCAAGGCCCTTTTTACAAAGGGAACCGGAGCAGATCGGCGCCGACTGTGAAACCTAGACAGTCACAGCGGTTGGAAACGTGGACTACATGAGTCCAACGTCTGAAGCAGGTCGTTCTGGTCGTCGTCTTGGAATATCAGCTCACGTCTGCGTTTCCGGCAATTCTTCGGAGTGTCGGCCAGTACCTGAAGACACCGTTGACCGACAGAAATCTGCAGTCCACAACGTGCACGTTAAATAATGGGCTGAAGAACAATGGACGGCGAAAAGTCTGCTGGGATAAAGACGCAGTGAGCCAGCATATATGACAGCGCCTCGGCGAGAACAATTCAGCGCCAGATGATGAAGTCATATTAGAGAAGTATCTGTGATGCCACCTGCCACTTTCGCCATTGCTACTGCGATTCCGCACAACTAAAGGCAGCACAGTCGAGTGGAGTTGGTAAAGATTGAATCCGCCGTGAACAGCGAGCTATTTGCGGTGTAGAAATCTTGCAAACGGGTGCGTCATGATCCAACCAGGGGAGTTCTGATATAATCCCGAGTGACGTCTAGCGCCGGGATAAGGCACTACATTGCTTAAGAAGTGAAACCTGGCACCCTACGGCACAGAGGCGGCTGGATGCTGTTACCATTTCACCCGTAGCGTCCAGCAGACACGGCCACACGGCTGCCGCGCTGGCGGTCCCGTCAGAGCGGTCCGGTCGGAGCGGTCCCGTCAGAGCGGTCCCGTTAGATCGGTACGTCAGAGCGGTCCCGTCAGAGCGGTTCCGTCAGATCAGCGCGGCTGTCAGAGACGGCGGTTGACCCTGCCTCGCCCCGAGCGGCACGGCCCTCATATGACACCAGACCGGCCGCGGCCGACCGACATTGGCTAGTGGCCGCGGGTGTCTGGCGTACGGCTTATGCTGTCAATGTCGACCGATGCATGCAAGGGAGACCCGCACTCTGCCTCGAGGGCGTTTAGGACTGTCGTCAAGTGCACTCGAGTTTCGCAGGCGAGCCGTGTGACACTGGATAGCCCGCACAGAGGGCCCAGACGGGGTGTGAGTGACGCTGGCGGGCTTTGCATTGCATTCAGGCACGTCATTGCTTACACTTAAAGATTTGGACTGGAACTGCAGATCAATATTGGACGCGGTCCGACCGAGTTTAATCTTGCCTCCAGTGAGATGTTGAGACTGCAGACTCCTGTTTTGATACCAACGCAGAGATGAAAGGGGCACTTAAATGGATCGCACGCCGCTATGTGTTCCACGACAAGCTGCTTCCGGTGCCGTGCTGACAGAAGCAGCTGAGGCATGCAAGTCTGAGTGCCTTTACGCGCGTCATTTTCTTCCCCTGACAGGATGACGTGAGGGAGCTATCCGCCCTCCAGATGGCGCTTGATGGCCAACAGACGGGAAGCCCCTCGCACCGCGAGTTATCGCCAATTCGGCCTGGATCGACGGTTGCGCCAACGCCTCGCAGACCGCAGACCAGGATTGTGAGACCTTCTCTGGTCGAATGTGTTTGCTGCGCACTCGAAGCCGCACAGACGATGCCTCCTCGTTCTCTGTTACCGCACACGATCGCCTGTCTGCGACCTCTCGTTTGACAGCTGCTCCGTCGGCACATGCGACTGCCGCCTGTCTGTGACCATAAATACGACGGCGGCGTGATCTTCGGCCTCACGCACCGCAGCTGCTCCGTCTGCAGTCGGCACATACAACTGTCTGTGACCGTGAATACGACACCACCCTTATTTGTGACCTCTCTTACGGCAGCTGCTCCGTCTACGCACATACGACAGCCCCTGTCTGTGGCCGTGAATACGTCACCACCCTTACTTGTGACCTCTCTCACGGCAGCTGCTCCGTCTACGCACATACAACAGCCCCTGTCTGTGACCGTGAATACGACACCACCCTTACTTGTGACCTCTCTTACGGCAGCTGCTCCGTCTACGCACATACAACAGACCCTGTCTGTGACCGTAAATACCACACCGCCCTTATTTGTGATCACATGCACGACAGCTCTGCTATCCGTGGTCTCACACAGGGCTGCGTAGCTGTAGACGCCTCTGGCCCGAAGTCATGCCTGAGAGATGCTGGCAGAGGGTACATGGTAGTCTCATGCATTTCAGAGGAGATGGCAACAGCACTTCGGCTCCTCAAAATATTTGTGCCGCAGCTTCCGTGAAGCTTCCGTGCAAATGCATTTAGGGGACGAAGGAGATGGCACCACGTGTCTGATGTCAGCATGGCAAGGTTCAGCGGCGCCGTAGTGGAGCGTGTCGAATACCACCTGCAGCGAGCCGTGCACATGTCGAACTGCAAAATGCCGTCTAGCAGGCGAACGCGGCTGGCGGCTGGTCAGGTACATGCCAGCTTCACTATTAGTCCGCAAACAAATCGACGTCATTGCCTGTACACCAAAAACGCCGACCAGATAGCCGTACCGCAAGTCCGCCTGAGGTCGGTGGACTTCGCCTCCGTATAGAGCAGCGGCCATTTATGTATATTTTGTGAACGACTTATTTTACCGGTACACTAAAATGATGTGATACGTCCCGTCACAAAATACACTGACTTTAATTAATCAGGTATGGGTGATATGCACCAACATCCCCCTGCCAAAAAACTGTAGAGGTTGTGAATCTTTGACGATTTATTTGTGTTTATCTCCCGTCTATGCACATGTTTTTCGTGCCCCGGCCAATAATATTTTTTCATCTGATGTTTTCTACTGAAGTTGTTTTTTCAGAAGTTGGATGTAGGCATGTAGAGAAAAGACCTCCTACGTTGTCCTAATACTGTAGTAATTTGCCCTAACCAAATATTTCGTGCTCGTGCTGCCTTTGAACTATCTCATGTGCGGTCCGGATTAAGGATTGTGACGGTGATTTCCCAGAATCTGATACCTAAAAAACAATCTCCGCGGCCGGCACTGGCTACTCGATTTTCCATATTCTTGCGCCTGCACACGCGCCGTGCACCATTTTCCTGCGGTGCCTCTTCGCTCGTCTCGGTGAGTGGTCGGGATAGGAGGGGGAGGGGGGGGGGGGGGGGCTGCTCGCGCCGCCTCTCGCGGACGATCGGACGACACGGTACGGAGCACACAGTAGCGGAACGGGACAGGCGCGCGTGCTGCGCGCAAACATGCGTCTGTGCGTGCGTACGTTCGCACGTGCGTTATATGTGCATGCGTGTATCGAAGAGTGGCAAAGTGCGCAGCTCGTTGCATGCCCGGAGAAAAGCAGCGGAGCCAATGCAGGCCATGAACCAAGGCCACTTGTACAATTCAGGGTGCCCATACAGCAAAAGCACACAGTTAACTCGTTAAGAGGCAGTGACATGAAAGGCTGCTTCACGTTGGCAAATATTTCTTTCGAGCAATCTATTTATTCAACCTAAAAGCACCTGAACCCTCCAATTTGTCCAATGGTGCGTGCGTGCATGTGCATGTACTGGACTGATGAATGCACCTACAATTGCGGCATCAACTCCGTAGGCGTCTGCTTGCGCTTGCCTCCACATGCGCCTGAACATGCGTGCTGGTGTGCTTATCCCAGAGTGTCACCTTCCTTTCGCGAGCGTGTGTGCGAGCAGTTAATGTCGACACTGTCTGTAAAATGAAATGGTGTATGTCAACCCCAACCGCGTAACCAAAGGGCATGGAGCAAAACAGAAATCCTACAAATCCAAACAACATCCACCTTATGCTTTTCAAGCAGCTGCTTGCATCAAAGGCACGGTGGGGTGGAAATCGCGTAATTGTTCCGTGCGTGTGCACTTGCACGGTGCAGGCCTGCCTGTATAGCGCGGCGCCGGGCGTCCGCTGGTGCGAGGCGGTCAGCCTCGCCGCCACCTAGGCGTTTCAAAAACAGCGTCATGCCATTTTCGCCGTCTGAATGCAGCAGGATGTTATCACAGGCCGGGGCGGCACGGCGGAGCAAACAAAAGCTACAGCCGGCCAGCGTGTCTCGCGAGGGAGGAAGCCAGCAGGCTGCACCGGCTGCGCACCTGTATGGCGCGACTTCGGCTCGTCGCAGGCGGCCTTTTTGCGTGTCCACACAAATGCGCCAATCATCGTGAAAAATTGCTCATATGCAAGGCGGAAGTTACTTAAGCTGGGCAGGAATAGAATCACGCTGAGTGCGGTACAGCACTGCTACTCTAGCGTTTCAGAGCGTCTTATTAGAGAGGGGTGAGGATGGAGGCGGGCAAGTGCTAACACGCCTGAGTGCCAACACGCCTAAGTGCCAACACGCCTCCGCTCCCAGGGGCCTTCGCCAGCTGGGGCATGACAGCGCTCGGGGGGGGGGGGGGGGGGTGTTACCAAGGGATACTCAAGCACATGGGCTGGTGTCCTATCTGGGAAGGTGGGGGCAAGTTAGCCCGCGCGTAACGTCCGAGGGTGCGGCGATCTCTGGGTAGGTGTTCCTCGCCTGCCGTCCTGTTGCTGATCCCGATTTACGCTCTTGGTTCGCCACTAATATGTAGGGGAGTAATAGTCCAAGCAGAGGAGTGATATTGGTGAAATTTGCTCTCGGCTTTAATTGGACCTGAGTGATAATCTCGCCTCCCACCTCCCAGTGTAGTGAGTACTTGTTTGGGTGTTATTTATATTACATGATAAGCAGAAGTCCATGGGTTGTTCTACATTCGCTTTACTTACATATCCAATGACCATTCCATCTACGGAACATTAAAGATTGCAAATGGAGCCTCTCACGTCTCCAGCTGTAAATAAACGTTAAAATCAGAAGGGATAAATGTTCCAGACAGTCTCCCTCTTCAGTTCAACTCCCTTCTCGCTGGTAATGGTATAATAATGCGGTCACATATTCAATGAAGGCTTACGCCCATGCATAATTGCACCGAACAGTATTGTGGATGCCCCAGCTAAGTTTCAAAACGAGCAGCTGGTGTTACAAAAGTTTACCGGTAGCTGGCCCAATAAGCAATCTGCTCAGATCGGGAAAAGTCGCCTTACTCGGAGGTGTGAGCGTGGCAGCCACTTCCTCACTATGCCTCTAGAAGAACCGCGTCTAAGCCAGCCTAACATTAAAAACAATCAATGCCGCTGAAATCGGCTTACTACCACGTGGAAAACATTCCGAGTGTCCCTTATCAGAATGGCAGGATTCATATATGGATGACATTACGATTCTGTAAAGCTGGAAGAGGTTTGCCGACT
Organism: Pollicipes pollicipes; assembly: GCF_011947565.3. Classification (NCBI taxonomy): domain Eukaryota; kingdom Metazoa; phylum Arthropoda; class Thecostraca; order Pollicipedomorpha; family Pollicipedidae; genus Pollicipes; species Pollicipes pollicipes. Next base: position 25,084,027 of record NW_023596921.1, read on the forward strand.
ATGAACTTGAACGATCTGTTCTGGTCAATTTCGTTCACAATAAGTCTGCTGCAGATGAATGTACGCATCACACGTATGCAATCCAGCTCGCACAATGCAAGTTTTTGAGTTGGAAGATCACAAAGTTATTTCCAGTGGTACCATGGATTTGCTCACATCTCATGTTTGATGGCGGACTTCCCATGGCTACCCAAATGCAAACGTTTGAACGGGCTTATATGAAACAGGCAAGTGATTTCATGGCTGCCAATGGCAGGCAGGCTGTTTCGAGATAATTGGATGCTATCACAGCTGCTTTTGTAGTTACGGTTTTCCGTTTTCTTATTAAGGTACCTTTTACTACTTGTTTGTAACATCTGGTTTTGCTTTCGTTTTTCTTCATGACCGTCTTCCGTCTTTAACATTTGCTTGTTAGCTAGATATTTGCTTACATGTGTAGGTAACATTTGAGCTACTTCATGAGTAAAGCGGAGCCAGTTATACCACGAGTGATCGCCCAAACCACTTTCCTGACATCGTCAACATTATTTCAGTTTATCATTTCCGATATACACATGATGAGATGCTTGTACCAATTTTGTTGTTTGTGAGGCTGTTGGCTTATCTGTGTGCGAATGTTTAATGCCACCTCCGTGCTTGCAACACATCACAATCACGATCTGCAAACTGATCAGTTGGAAAAGCAAGGGAAACTGGTTTGAGATATATGAGCCGTCGCTCTGTTTCAATCACCAAGTATAATCGCATTGGGGTGCGATGGAAGGGCGCCAAGGACCAGTGGGCAGCGGCATCCTGGAAAGACTTCGTAACTTGGTGTTCCATCTGTCGGCATAGTCCTGCAGGCCTTTCTTGAGTCAGTAGCATTCGTCGAATACAGCAGCCTGATAGCCTTACCCCGACACTTGTCACAGAACACACCGTCCGCAGTTATGTGTAGAACGGCTCACTGTTGAAGGGAATGTCAAGGTAACTCGTCAGACTCTCAGCGCACCCAGATCGACGGGCGGCGCGTGACCCGCAGGCAGGAAAGGCACCGCCGCTCGAGCAGCTACACGGAGCGCGTTCGTCGCTGCAGGTGGCGGCTCGTCTAACAGGCAGCGTCCACCCGCTGCATCAGCTCATTACCCGCTGGGAACAATGACGCATTGTGGACGGCAGGTCCGCGCGATGTGCGGCAGATAGCCGGATTCCAGGCGGGCGGGCGGGCCTGCCAGGCGGGCGGGCGAGCGGCCTGTACCGGTGCAAGCAGACTGACGTGCGGCTAATGAGCGCTGGTGATTGCACAAGCATTACCTCCTTAACCGGTGTCCAATAAAACTCAGGCCGGGCAGCATGACATGACGCCCGGCTATGGATGTAATGTAACACGTGCAGTGACAGGCTGATTGATTCGTTCGGCTGTCGCGCATCAACCATTTCGATACCGCCAGCCTATACACGGCCCGGCGCCCCGACGCAGCCCCCATGCCGTCCGAGAATGCAGCGCCGCTGCCGCGCAGGCACGGACAAATGAGGCCGATGTTTGTGATACGAGTAAACATGGAGAGCTTTCGTGACACGAACATGTATCGTGAGTGTTTGGGGTACGGGAGCAGTCATGCGCAACCGAGCTGACACCGCTGTTTCGTTTGTTCCAGGCTTGTTCGTGGCGGCCGTCACCCAGAGTGAGGACGCGGCCGTTCGAGACCATCTTCAGGTTGATAAGCGGGCACTGGAGTGGCTGGATCGGGACCAATCTCCTCCTATCAAGTAAGATCTGGTACTGCGGCGGACCTACATTCAGGGATGTGCGAGCCTATCCAACTCGCAGCTGAGCTCTCGAAGCTGGCAGGGTGCTTTACTTAGAACGGCTGTTTACAACTTAGTTTAGAAATGTTTAGAACTGCTTAGAACTTACCAACGTCATCGTGTGCATGGCAAAATCACGGAAGTATGACTAAAAAAGAAAACAATTACAGGAATAGATCATCAGATATTGCTTGAGCGCAGAGTTTCTTTCCAGTTTTTGTTTCCCGTTCTAACTACATAGACCTCTGATAGAAACATTGGAATAACCATATGAGCAAATCCAATCCAGTGCATATGATCAATGCAGTGCAATGAAAATCCAAAGCATATGACCAATCCAAATTTTCTACAAACAGTAAAACAAATCGCCCAGATGAGTGCGGAAGTTGGCCATGGGACACTTTAGATTGATCACCCGCAGACTGTACCTTCTCACAACTGATTTTACAAAATTGTACCGCGGAACTTATCTCATGGGTTTCTACTTATTTTTTCTTTGCACTATCGGCAATTGCAAAAGAGGTTATCTGCTTTACTTAGTTGCTTTGTTATCTTCTTACTCTTGTTGGTACGCATTCGGTTGAAATAAACAGCGTACATCGCCGACAAATGGCACACAATTACAACGGTGTCAGTCATACCGCAAAAGAGCACTTTCAACGCAATGAGTCAAATGTTCCTATTTGTCTTTCTCCATATCTTTTATCTAAATTATGCTGGACTTCTACTTCTGCAGCGGTACCAAACGCACTGACAACACACTGCTGAGGAAAGCTGATTGTGTATCTCTGAAGCTCTTCAAGCGACGGCTGAATCACAGGCCCCATCACGTTTCGCAATATTTAGCAGCGTTTGCTCTGACTTCCCGAAAGTACCGTGCCATCAATTCACCCCGTTTTTGTTTATTCGCTCCATGTGTTTGCTTTTGCGGCCATCTCCGGCCTCGAAAGCGGTGGGCCCAGTGCTGCCGCCACATTTTGTTGATTGAATCGTCCCGTTCGGACCTCCGTTTGCACCACATTTGCAGCTCAGGTCAACAGAACTGCGCCGCTTTTTGCCTCCGACACGTGGCGAAGAGCTGCTAAATCAGGCGGGAACAGCCCCGGTCTTGATGGTCCGGCCACGTGCGGGGGCCGCAGGGGGACCACAATGAGACCATGGGGGGGGGCCTCAGACCATCTGCAGGGCACGGAGGAGACCAGAGGGGACCACAGAGGGACCACAGAGGGACCAAAGAGGGTCACGGGCAGACCGCCAGCAGGACACGGAGGAGACATCAGGGGGCCACGAAGGACCGCAGATAGACCACTAGCAGACCGCAAGCCGACAGCAAACAGACCAGGCGACTGTGGAAGACTCCCAGAACCGTGCACACACAGTCGTGAATGATATCGACGAGTCCGACGTGGTGCCAGACACGTTGCTATAAGGCCTCTGACGTGCGGTTAGCAACCAGTCTCCAGTCGTCCGAATAGCGGGACGTAGGTCTACAGCCCGGCAAACAGTGATGGTCAGCATTGTCGACCCGACTCAGACAGCGGGACATCAGTCCACAGGTCCGCAGACAGTGATGGTCAGCTTTGTCGGCATGACTCGGACAGCGAGACATCAGTCCACAGCCCTGCAGACAGTGATGGTCAGCATTGTCGACCCGACTCAGACAGCGGGACATCAGTCCACAGGTCCGCAGACAGTGATGGTCAGCTTTGTCGGCATGACTCGAACAGCGAGACATCAGTCCACAGCCCTGCAGACAGTGATGGTCAGCATTGTCGACCTGACTCAGACAGCGGGACTTCAGTCCACAGGTCCGCAGACAGTGATGGTCAGCTTTGTCGGCATGACTCGGACAGCGGGACATCAGTCCACAGCCCTGCAGACAGTGATGGTCGACGTTGTCGGCATGACTCAGACAGCGAGACATCAGTCCACAGCCCTGCAGACAGTGATGGTCAGCGTTGTCGGCATGACTCAGACAGCGGGACATCAGTCCACAGTCCCGCAGACAGTGATGGTCAGCATTGTCGACCTGACTCAGACAGCGGGACATCAGTCCACAGGTCCGCAGACAGTGATGGTCAGCGTTGTCGGAATGACTCAGACAGCGGGACATCAGTCCACAGCCCCACAGACAGTGATGGTCGGCGTTGTCGGCGTGAATCAGACAGCGGGACATCAGTTCACAGCTCCGCAGACAGGGATGGTCAGCGTTGTCGGCGTGACTCAGACAGCAGGACATCAGCGCCGACCCGGCGCAATGCCCGACCCTGGCGCTGTCAGCTTGGCGGCCCGTCTGATGAATGAGACGACAAAGCCGGCTGTCAAGCCTGCAGGAAACGCCGACAGTCCCACAGACAGACCGCCCTGCCGCCCGTTCCAAGCCGCGCTCGGTCCTGCAGACACGGCTGATCAACGCTCATAGGTCGTCCCAGCCACGGTCACCCGCGTCCGACCCGGCGCCGTCCGTCGCAGCGCGCGTGCCGAGTGGGCGTGTGCTCAATTGGCGCTTGCTCAGCTGACGGTGCGGTCAGGAGACGAACTCGGCGCGCAGGGACGATGCGGGGGCGGATCCGCCCATCGCGCGCGCTCCGCTGATTAAAGCGTGCGGCCGCGTGATTTACGGTCGTGCGAGAGATGAGGTGTCGGACGGGGCAGGGGTGCGGGACCGGGCGGGGCAGGGCTGTGGGGCCAGGCAGGGCAGGGCTGCTGAGGCCGGGCGGGCAGGGGTGCGGGGACCGGGCGAGGCAAGGATGCAGGGCCGGGCGGGGCAGAGCTGCCGAGGCCGGGTGGACAAGACGCGGGGCCTGGCGGGGCAGGGGTGCGGGTGCCTGGTGGAGCAGGAGTGCGGGGGCCGGACGAAGTTGGGATGCGGCTGTCAGGTGGGACATGGGTGCGGTTGTCGGGTGGGACATGGGTGCGAGTGTTGGGTGCGACATGGGTGCGGGTGTCAGGCAGGCAGTGATGCGGGTCGCGGGCTCAGAGCTGGAGGTCACGACCGCCGGATGGAGTGGTGACATGCACTAGCCGTGCTGCCCCGCTACAAGCTAACAAATGACATCGCAATCTGATATTTTTTGTTTGCTGGACGATTCAGAAAAGTCTGAAGCCACAATGATGGCGAAAATTCTGACGAAATTACCAGGAAAGTGACAAAATTTGCTTCTTAGACCGTGAAATCCATCATGATATGAGCTAACATTACTGCCTGAGCACTGTTTTGTCTCAACAGCCTGTTGTGGTTTCAGGTTCGCACAGATGTCCTGTTTGTTGATGTGCTGATATTTGTTCAGTTATATCTAAACAAGCCGCAGAGGGTTTCAGAGAAGGCCGTGCGTTTTCATGATTCTAAAATAAAATAGATAGGCATTTTCTCTGGCTTGTGGTCGCGTGTACGCATCCACCTGTGCGCGTGTCCCTGTCGACGTGATCGTGTGCGTGTGTCCCTGTGCGTGGGTCTGCGTGTGCGTGAAAGTCGCCTCACAAGCTGCGGCGCGCCTGTCAGCGTGGGCTGACGGCCCGTGCTGCGCCGACAGAGTGGCGACCGGCGCTGGCGCCCGACGGGAGCCGGCTCCGAGACCGGCGCCGCTGCTCCGCCGGCCTCCCCGCCAGCTGACACGGGAGCAGCGCCGCCAGCGCCGCCTGCAGGACAAGCAGCGACAGCGCGAGCTGAAAAAGCGGCGCAAGGAGGAGGAGCGCCGCCGACGGAAACAGGAGAGGCTCGAGCGCAAGCAGCGCGAGCGCGAAGAACGGAAGAGGAGGAGGAAACTGGAGCAAGCGGAGAAGCGTCGGCTCAGGAAGCTGCAGAGGGCAGCAGAGAAGGGCAGGAAACGTAGCAAGGGTGCGTCTGAGTTGAACCATACTGATCAACCAGAGATGGTGCAAGTGTACTGGTATGTTGCAAGTAGTTCAGTCGAACATTTCCTATTATGATATAATAACCATGGACGCTTGACGTTTAGGAGCTGTGACTGTTCCATTCAGTGTTGCACTTTGGTCAGCATAAGTGTTCACGAACTCTGCCTTCTGAGAATTGCCTAAGATTAAAGAGCATACAGCAACGTTCCACGATATGGTGCACTGCCTCCCTCTCCTTTACACGCACATCCTTACATGTGAGTCGTATAAAAGCAGAACCAACACCAAAAATGTATTCCTTCGACGCGGAAACTGCTGTCAGAGGTGAAGTAATCGTGTCGTCTAAACGAGCCCCGTGTCCTGTCCGCATTTCGGCTGTAGATCGTTTTATCTTTTCATCGACATGCCATGTCGATGTTTCTCCTTGGAGCAGAAAATTTAGGCTTGTGTCGGGCCGTGACGTGTATATCGCCAAGAATCACTTCAGGGACAATAGCCAGAGAGATCACAGAACCCTGCGGATGTGGCTGGAATCGCTGAGTTCGGGCTGTTTCACTGACGCAGTTAACCTCCACCAGGCGTGACGAGAAGTCGCATGCTATATTCTGTCCAAGTTATTGCAACCAGGCTGCAGACGCCTTCGTAATAAGCATGACAATCACATCCACTAGCTTGAACGCAAAGTCCGGATTCCAGTCTGCGCGCCTCAGGCTGCTTTTAACCAGGGTCCATCACACCGTCAACACGTCAAGTTCAGACCCACGCTGTTGCGAATACATACACATTACACGCCTCCTTGCCTTCATGTGATGCACTGAATACACGGACATAGTTAACGCTCATGTCGGTGCACGGGTTAACAACCCAACGGACTGCAGACGTGTCTATGCGTACGAGACTGACAGTTTATTCCAGTTTTTGTTCCCAATTCATGAACATCAATATTAATGTGCTTTGCAGCACGTTGGTCGGGATTGGCCAACATTCACCGTCGATATGCGCTGGCAGTGACATGGAAACTTCCCTTTCCTCAGATAAGAAGACAAAGGCGACGAAGTCCGAGCTTGCCTCGCCGGTGGTCATCGACGTGCACCAGCATTGGACGACAGCGTCAGTCTCCCTCTCTTCGCCCTCCGAGCGGACCTCCACGACGTCGGCAGTGACCCCGTCCACCACCGCCGGTCGCCAGCCGCCAAGCACGACTCCGACCTCAGCTCCCGAGCAGGCGGCGGCCACCACCACAGCCGTCCCGGCGCCGGCGGCCAAGACGGACCGCCCCCGGACCGAGGCCACGCCGTCGGGGGCCGGCACGACGGAGACCGCGAAGGACGAAACGTCCGCGTCGCCGCAGCCGAGCGCGGAGGTCGACGCGCAACCGCCGCAGAACACGGAACAGTTCGACGGCGGTCAGGACCGGCAGGTGTTCGACAAGGTGGAGAACAAGCGCAACGCCGAGGATTATGACTACGAGTACGTGGACGGCGAAGACTACGAGGGTGACTACGATGGGGAAGGAGACGAGTACTATTACTACGATGAGGACGAAGAGGGGGTAGAGGGAGAGGAGGCAGATGAAGAGCCGGCGACGGAAGCGTCGACAACGACGCCAGCGACCACAACAACAACAGAGGTCTCGACAACAACGCCGGCGAGCACCACCACTCCCACGCCGGTGCCGACGCGCTCCAGTTACGAAGGGGACCTCACCAGTCCCGCTGGGGACGGGTACGACGAGGGCGGCCACGAGGGGGACGGCACGGCGGCAGCGGCGGCTCCGGAGCGCGACAATTACGACGAGCCGCTGGGCGACGACGAGTACGACTATGACGCCGATGACCACGACTACGAGTACTACGACGGCGAGGAGGACGAGCCCAGCAACGAGCTAGACGTGCCGCCGCCGCCGCCGCCACCAGCGTTTGTCACCACCCGAGCACCGCCAGACGCCGGTCCGCAGCAGCTGGACAACACCATCGCCGTGTCAGCCGCCGAGGAGGAGCTGACCAACTCGCTGGCCGACTTGGACGAGGACGAGCCGCAGGTCTCTGGCGGCGACCGGTTCGTGGAAACGGCGCCGGACGCCATCAACCGCACGCTGCTCGATCTCTCGTGCCTGAAGCTGTTCGGTCAGGGCGACGTGCCCCGCATCGTGCCGCCTGAGGTGGCTCATGGTGCCGTCGTGGCGTACAACAGGTCAGTAGAGGCCGGCACGGCGCAGAATGAGGCCCATCGGAGCCGTGTGCCCACATATGCTTGCGGCGTTCTGATTACGCTACATCGACGTGCTAATATCGGAGCGTTGACACAACGTCGCGCAAACTGCGTTTGATGCTCCGCGTGTTTCTTTGGGTTTTGATAGCGATATTTCCAGGACAACGGCTCCTGATGGCGGCTTACTATCTCCATGTTTGTCAGGGTAACCAACCCCGACTCTCCGAACAACGTCTATCTGGAAGCGGTGTTCCTGTGCGACGGAGGGTACGAGATGATCGACGCGCGGGCGAGGGCGGTCTTCTGTTCCGAACGGAGGTGGCTCGGCACACTGCCTCAGTGCGCTTCGTTCGGTGAGACTGCTACACGCAACGGCGGCGATGGGCTCTTCGTGGCAGCATTGCGCCCTCCAGATGGGCCATCTCTGGACGCAGCACGGCTTGCCACACGTGGTGGTGGGTGGTGCGACTTGCTGATTTGAAATAGGCAGGATGAGGCGGACACTTCGATAGACTCCGACGGTTAAACACGGGCACTAGGAGCGTGTGCGTCTGCACACTGGCCGTGTCTGTCACGCATGGGCCCGCCGTGGGCTGGATATTGAGGCTGGAGCACATCGACACCAGCGACATGTGACAAGGTTTCCGACAACACCTTGTGATGCATTATGCAACGTAGCACCACATTTTCATTATTCTTTTCACTGAGTCATGTTTAAGTGGCAAGGTCCGTCTGAGGACTAGGTAAAGTTTTTAAGTCGAAGCCCATGCTACTGGAAATGATCTCAAAACAGCTGGATGGTGACAGCGGATACGTTGCATTATTATTGGATTGTGATGCGCTTGGTAGTATCACCGAATGCGGCCCATCCCCCGGATTGCCTACGGCACATCTCGTCGTGCCGTTTGTGCCCGGATGTGTCATCGTTTGAGCAAAACGAAATAGAGCAGCGCAATGAATTGCGAGCATTTAGTTACCGTTTGCAATACCTGGCACAGTGCGAACAACGTAACTGCCGCGCAAGGTCCCAACTGCACATGCTGACCAATCCCACGTAGCATCATCCCCCCCCCCGTTGGTGCGTTGACTGGCAGGGCGACCTTGACCCTCAGACGAGCCAGCTGGCGCCGCCTGCGGGGCGGACAAGGGCGGCTGCGCCCAGCGCTGTCAGGTGCAGGGCGAAGGCGTCCGTTGCGCCTGTCACAGGGGCTTCACGCTGGCCGAGGACGGCCGGTCGTGTAGAGGTCAGTGCTGAGCTGGTCGCTGACGTAGCTGCGGCTCGGCTGGGGCCGCCCGCCGACCGGAAATGACGCGGCGACCGTCTGCAGGCTGTCGAACCGCTCTCACGGTCGCTGCATGCCGACCTTTGAGAACTGTTGGCCCCGTGACCGCAAATTATGATGGACAGTGCACCTTAAATGCGAAGGAGATGGTCGATAGTAATGGTCATCGGCGGTATCTGTCCATTAAACACTTATCCGAGGTTAAAGCGCTTCATTTTGCGTCGCTTATAAGATATCAATAAGCGTGTTGCTTTGAAGCAAGTTTTATCGAAGCAAAATCTAAGAATATCGACCCTCATATGGAACGGAATGGTCACGTTGTATAACATAACTGAAAATGTACACTTTCTTCTGAAAAATGGCCCACTCCGCTGCAACCTAGCTGATAAGCAACATCTTTGACACAATCAAGACACAGTCACATTCTTATATACAGATATTGTAGGAAAAAAGCAGGCAATCTGAGTACCTGACTGCTGGTGGGCCAGAAAGTCGAGGGGGGAGGGGTATACCAACGGGTGTAATATACGCATGGTATCTCCACAAGCTCTCTACGGCAGCTCGAGCCGTCTGTGTAGATTGGTTGGCGCTTACTCTCTCAGAGCAGACTGATTGACCCATATTTTATGGTTCAAGCACCGGTTGACCTAACTGCAACAACCAGCTGACAGCCTTCTACGGAGCCTGGCGGTGGTTGGATAAGGGAGGGAGTCATGGAGTGCTGGCATGGAGTTGGTGGCTGGCACGACGGACTAAGAGATCAGCCGCTGCTGCTGTGGTGACGCTTGAGTCGGTCCGGGCAGACGTGGACGAGTGCCAGACCAATGAGGCTGTCTGCGACGGAGTCTGCTTCAACAAGGAGGGCTCCTACCAGTGCTACTGCCCCACGGGCTACCGGCTGGCCTCCAGCGGTGACCAGTGCATAGGTGAGGACGGGGCTCAGCGTCGCTTCTGGCTTATGTGCCGCCTCTCACCGACAGGGGCAGGGACACTCGTGCACGTTGCAAAAGTGTGCACATCAATGGTTGTTGATTGCTTGGCAAAGTAGTTGACAGGCAAGTATGACTGAAAATCTGCCGTTGTTGTCGGATGCCTCAACGTGCTGTTGCTCAGTCCATCCAAACCACTCCTACACACTATCCCATCCCAGCAGGCATATCCCTCGTTTTCTCACGGTTTTCTACCCGGCTCAACACCTTTCTTTCCCCACCTTCTGTCCTGTTTCTAGCTTTCACATTTTACTGAAAAAATATCACGGTTCATTTCCTGTTTCTTGTGAATACTAAACCATTTCGCTCATGCACGCACCTTCACTCTGCTGGCAGACAAAAACGAGTGTCTTCTGAGGAACGGACACGGCCCCTGCCAGGACACCTGCACCAACACCGAGGGCGGCTACAAGTGCTCCTGTGACGGGGTGCCAGGTCAGAGGGCAGCTCGCGCCGATCACACTCGTCACTCGGCAGCTCATCCTCGATATGCGTCTAGAAAGTCTGCCGCATAGTTTGTTAGGAGTTGCGGAATGTTGGTTATGGAGCACTAGCTGTTGGATACAGCATGCTGGGCCAAAAAAGCAATGACATTATCCGAAGTTGATTTGACTTGGATGAGGATCTAAGCCCAACTTTGAGAGTCCAGGGCCGGAACTCAGATTCTCTTTAGTAAAGTCAGCATCATTGGATAATTATCTTTGATAAGAAAATGATCACTTAGAAACGAAATGCTCATGTTTTGCGCTGGCTGCAGAAGTGTATTCCGTTATCAACACCGGTATATTGCTAATTGACATTTGACCTGGGACGGGACCAAACATGGCGGACTCGCGGAACGCTGGCGTCGTGTCTGCCTGTGGGTGTTTTTGGGCATCATTCTGACACCCCACACCTGCCTGGGCGTTGACTGGCACATCGAGTGCCTTGTCAGCGCCCGAGCATGCGCACTTCGAAGACGCAATCGTCAGATGAAGGCCTTGTCGGCAGTTGTGCAGTGACGTGCTTTACACGCGGCGATGAATAGGCATCAATTTTGCTTAAATACCGGGCTCCGTTGGTGACGGGGCGTGACGTTCGTGGCGCTCGGAGAGAAAGGTGAGTTGACCAAATGATGCCTTTGATGAACTGAGTGACATGTTTTGTTTAACCTTTATGCGTGGGGGGCTGGGAGTTAGCGCGCGACTGTGTAAGGGTTGTTTGTATTATGTACCGGCAACGTGCATGTTTGTTTGGAATGTTCAGAATGTGTCTGTGTGGTCAGAGACTGAGTGGCGTGAAGGAAGTACATTAGGGGGGGGGGGGAGGTCTTCTGATTGGTAACATTCTTTTAGGGGTCTTTTATATGTTGTTGCTGACACCAGGTCGAAAAGAAATGGCCGTCTGGCCGTAACGCTCTTAACTGTTCCTGTTTCCCCTTAATTTTGTTCAAGGACGATGAGAGATGCTTTTTGCTTTTGACAGTGGAGGGGCATGCTTGCGTTATCGTATTTATTTCTGAGCTTGAATTTTTTTTCTTATCGGTAAGGAAAGGTATACTTTGGATTTTGTGTACCTACGCAAAAATCCACAAAATACAAAAATTGTATACATACCTGACATGGTGTTGACCTAAACGCCATAATTCAAGCGGGCTATGGTTCCGCGATACCCGCCATACCTATATGACGATTCCTTATCACATCATAGCTGCATGAAATGTGCGGACAAGTAGTCGAAGAGACAACCCCTTGATGAGCGATACCACGGCAGAAGTTTCAAGGGGATCGTAAGAGCAGTGACGGAGCATCGGTGCAGAACCGATCATAGTGTCACGAATCATTACACAAATCATGCCTATTTCTATGTAAAATGTATGCTGGCTTGATAATCGACATCCCACATTTTATAATCACCACTGAACAAGACGATGCAGCTATCATGCTGCCATTGACGCCATCCCGTATAGCTAAACGTTGCTCGGGTGGGTTTCAGATGTAAATGAGCGATGAGGTGCTTATGCATTTTGCTTTCTAATTTGTTTGCCATTGGTTTCATATTTTAGCGCGTTTTACAATTGGTTGCCCTATGTTTGTGAATTTCACGTAAAGATCCCCAACTGTCTATCTCACTTCAAAGCTTCATACAAATGTGGGACAAACACTTTATGACATTGCTCACCATTATCCCTCGACTGATTGTGCTGTAATCGATGACTGAACTGCCGTTACCACCAGCCAGCCAGTATTTGCTCTGACCATGTGCTCTGACTGTGCAGCGGCGCAAGATGCGGGTCACACCATGCCTGCTGCTACTGGCGCTGCCGTGCGCCCTAGGCCGCAACATCGGGGACGGCCTGGGGTTCATGAACCCCGACCCGGCCCGGCCCGAGGAGGCAGTAGACATCCAAAACACCCTTGATGACATGGAGCCAGTCACGGAGAGTCCCGAGGGCGAGGAAGTGGCCCGCCGCGGAGTTACTGAGGATCCGGAGATGGCCCGCTATGCCCGCATCCTGGATCGGCTTGGGCTGTTCGAGCCAGACACTTTACAGGAGTACGCAGGACGGTCAGAAGACTCTGCAGTCGACCCTGGTGAGGAGACCTCAGACACCACGGACAAAGGTAGCAGCGATTCCGATGAAGAACCTTCGGAGGGGTCAGATGAGGAGGAAAGAAATTCGGAAGACAGCTCAGACGACAGCTCAGAGTCATCGGACACCAGCGAAGAATCTTCGGAAGGATCAGATGAGGATAGTGATTCGGAAGACAGCTCGGACGAAGAGTCTTCGGACTCCAGCGAAGAATCTTCGGAGCGCTCAGACGAGGAGCGAAGCAATCCTGAAAACCGCTCGAACAAAGAGACCAGCGACCTCACCAGCGAGAGCTCGACCGATTCCGAGGGCGACCGTCTAGTGGCGAGCGGCACCGCCGCCCAGCACTTCAACGCAATCGTCGCTCGCACGCGCCAAAACCTGCTTGAGGCCAACTTCCAGGGCGGGAAGCGACTCGCCAATCAGCGCACCATCATCCCCATGACGCTGAGCGACGGCTCGCGACGCGACCTCAACATGAAGATCACCAACGGAAAAGTCGACCGGCTGCACGATCTGCGAAGTGACGGCACGCCCGTGCTGTGGCGCGGCCAGAACAGGCTGAGGGCCAGCTTCAGGCTGAGCCAGATCCTGAGCCGCGCCAGCTACCGCATCCGGGTCAGTGAGCGGTCAGGGAACGGCTCGAGCTTCGGGAGGTCGCCTGAGGGCTGATGGGGTTCATGCAAAACCGCCTGTCGGTACTGTCGCATCACATTGTTTGGTTACGGCGTTGCATTATGTTCAGGAGGAATGGGGGGTTTAATAATGCAAAACGCTTTCTTGGAGAAAGCAAAAGATGAAAGGCTGAAAGTGCAATGCCGGACGGAATAGTGTCTCTCGCTTATCTGGATATTGTCTTGTATAATAGCATACACAGTGTTGCTGATGCATGTTTCCATATCCGTCTTTCAATACATGCAGCATGCAATATACGTAAATGCTGTGCTCTGGGAAAGCAGCCCAACTGACCAGTGCGTGGTTGACCCGGCAGGTGGGCCGGTACCGCGTGGTGCCGGGCCAGGACGCGCGCGGCCTGGCGCAGGCACGCACCGACGTCTACCGCGCCGACCTCGAGTTCCAGCTGTGCGACGACGGCACCCCCCGCACCCTCTCCAGCTACGCCGCCCGGCCGGGCTCCACGCGGCTGACGTACTCGAGCGGGGTGCCCAGCAAGTGGTCCAAAATCGACAAGGCGGCGCTGCTGGACGTGCTGCGCCAGCAGGTGGCCGCCGCCGTCGACACGGACGTGCGCGCGCAGCTGGAGCGGGCCGTCTCGCAGCTGTGTACCTGCTGCTAGGTCGCCGGGCTGCGGTCCGGGCCTACCGGCCGGCGGTCTGACACCATGTCCGTCACTGCCGCGTGCCGGGCTGGGCGGGGCTGCACCCATGCTGCTTGGTAGTGTACGTGACGCCGGCCGAACCGGCTTGGATTTGACGCCACTGCGCCCACGAAGCTCCGCTGCTGGGATCGACAGACGGCAGGTGAACGGGCTTCGTTTTGTTGGTGGTGGAAGAGCGGAGACCTCGCTCCCTAAGTGTGAAGCTTGCTTTTTGTCACCGTCCGCTAGATCGCGCTAACTCGATCAAACACTTGTAAATGTTGCTGTTCTGTTGTGGGGTATTGTAAGGAGATGATATGACCTGTTGACGCTCGTACGTGACGGAATGACGGATAATACACATGTTCTTTCTATATACTTGACGTTTCATGGCCCAGTTTGGAAGTGTATGTTTCACCGGCAAACCTGCCACTCATCGTTGACTTGGCTCGTAATAAACCTCAAGCCTTACTGAAAAATCAAGTTGATTACTCACGCCACTGTATACCTCAATTCTCAATAGTCAATGACCTTAACCTTATCGGACTGATTCTAGCAACGACACATAACCCTTGATCGTACAACCTCAGCGCAGGTAAATTTGTTGATCGTCATTTAATATCGAATGACTTAAAAGATCAGGTGGTTATGCAAGATTTCTGGAAACCTGTGTTCTGAATCGCATAATTGTTCAACTTAATCGCAATGTCTTGAAAATTTGTATCCGAAATGCATGTCAGCAGGGCGTTGGCTGCTTCCCATACATGCCTTTATAGTGGATATTGTACTGGGCTGTGGAATGCCAAGATGCCACATGCCTATATTTTTGTGTCAATGTGAAACACACTGCAATGTTTATGATCCCATGTATGTGAGTGGCATATAAAGTGCTTTCAGTACGTGAAGCCTGTAGTGTATATTTTCTACCTGTTATACTGATTGGGTGTGACATGGATAAAATGTAGTTTGAATCGGCCAAACTCATGCTTGCAACAGACTGCGCGGTTTACTGGCAAATTGCAGTTCCAATCTACCTCACTCGAACATAAAAAAGGTTTTGGCGTTTTATCGCGTGACGTTGCTTTGGTGATGCGTGCAACGAACTGGAACTTGACATAACTTCAGCTCGCGACACAAGTTATCCCCTCTCAGCAAGCTTTAATGGCAATGCAGCTCACCAAAATATAACACAAGTATGGGAATCAATTTCGTAACAAGAGATCAGTCTAGGAGTTTCTGAAACGTCTTCCAGGACGACCTCAACTTTTACAAAAAATCGCCATGACCTCACGCTACGAGAGGTTAGAATGCATAACCTAGCTAAAGCTATAAATAAGCATGTGTGAACGTTGAATGAACAAAGAATATATGTATATATGTATATATATATATATATATATATATATATATATATATATATATGCCAAGATGCCACATGCCTATATTTTTGTGTCAATGTGAAACACACTGCAATGTTTATGATCCCATGTATATATATATATATATATATATATATATATATATATATATATATATATATATATATATACCGTCCGCCAAGTATATCGTGACGCTCTGACCTGCCGTAGGGTGGTCCAAGCACAAATTTTGTGATGCAATTCTTGCTCTTTGGATCTAAATGACACGTCAAGTGAAGAAGGATTCAACCACACGTGCTGTGTGTTGTAGAGTGCACATAAACAGTGTTTGCTGTTTGTGATAGTGACGAATGAAGCAGAGTGGGAGTAAAGTTTACACCTAATAGTCTTCCTTTTTCTGCTCTGTAAAATAAGACGAGGATGGAGTTTTTGTTCGGACTATCGCTTATCGACTGATACGGTGGTATATATATATATATATATATATATATATATATATATATATATATATATATATATATACAACATTTCATAAGGTATATATGCATATATTAATCATAAGGTATATATATATATATATATATATATATATATATATATTCATGATGCGAACCATGGTGCGAATGATGCGAACCATGGTCCTATTAGTGTGAGCCTAGTGTTCTACTGAATGAGCTTACCGGAAAGGATAGTTGGTGGAGCATTTGGTTCACAATTAGACGACCCTGGTTCGAATCCCAGCAACTCCAAGGAGAGAATGCGGTTTGTGACGCGTACAGGGCTGGAGGCCAAATATCATCCAGTCCTTCTCAGGACTTCAACACCCAACGACGGCCGGAGAGTTAGCTGACCGAAACGTTGAGTGCATGCTAGCACATCAGATGGAGACGATATATTGATAGTCCAAACAACTATTACATCCATGATACTAATATCTCGTCTCACTCCTGTAAATTAGCCGCCTCAAACGCCGTTGGTGCACTCAGTGCTAAGTAGTAGGTACAAACTGTTATTAGGCCTCATTGATATATTGCTTACAAGGTTACGCGGATTACGAACCTTGTTTATAGGGCCCGATTGTCAAAGGCAGATGTGGGTCATTGGATGACCTTGGGAATTTGAGGCTAGCCGCTTGAAGATCTACGCGGGCCAACACAGCCCTGACCTGATATTTTATGTCACAAATGGTCGGCATACAGGATGCAAATTTCGGCAAGATGGGTTGTTTAATGGCTTTAATACAGCCTGTATGAATGACTCAAGGCGGTCATAACTCTAAGACTCCAATATTTGTCTTCCATGCAGCTTGGAGAGGAGTCGCCGTTTGGTGTATTCATAAACTGGTGACTGTGTCCAGGTATGTGAACAACCCTGGTCCGCTTAACCCCGCTCGTTTCCCGACGATAGCCCAAAATGTCTCGTTGGTCTCAAATGTACGTCATATGCTTTACACTGGCGTCTATTGTACTAGGTAGCGTACCAGGTGGCTCAGTCACTCTTCGAAGGAGGCCAAGGCATATTGGGTCTTTATACCGTACTGCATCCAACCGTCCACTCGATTAGGTTATGTGGCCTGTACGAAAGTCGTCTCTCAAGGGGAGCACGTGCCAGTGTCCGTTTTGTCATTGTGTTGGGATGACGCGGATGCTATGTTGTTCCGTCTGGCTGGCGTTGTATTGCTGGGCAGTGGATGCCAGCGTGGTAGTTTCTGGTTTCATTTCACCACTGGAGTCATCGTCAAGTGTCCTCGTTCGGATTGGCCAACCAATGTCGCCAGTATGGTGTTACTATGACGCCGGTGGTGTTACTATGACGCCTATGGTGTTACAATGACGCCTGTGGTGTTCCTGTCTCATAGCCAAGTCCGTGCATGCGAGGCGTCTCGCTGTGGTACAATGGCTCTTTTATATCTTATTACCGCACATTCGTAATGGCAAAATCTAAAGCGAGAGGCATGTTGCTGCAGTATCAGAGTGCCGACAAATACATAAGGACCACCAGGGCCGCCGCTGGCCGTCCGCCAGCCAGCAAAGGCCGCCTTCTCAGACGTTTGGCTATCTCTCTAGTGGGGCTATTATCGTGTTGAGGTTGCTGACCTGCGGTCGCGAAGGGTCGCGGCCGACGGCGTCACGCAAAGCACATCTGCTCGCCGCGCTGCAGTCGTTTGCAAGGGCTTGACCAACGCCGTTATCAAGTCTCTACACCACTAATCTTTCTCTGATGTTGTTCGTAAATGGCTACATGACGTCGACATCTACTTTCTTTTGTAACGACCTGGACCGTACCTCAGCCCAAAGTGCGACCGTCAACCATCTTGAATAATGCGGGGTCCTGCGTAGAGCACTTCGTCTAAAACGGTTCAGCCCCCCTGTCTGACCCGTGACCTGCGATGACCTGCAGGAACACGCCTGTCCTCGGACGGCCACACCTGTGATGACCTTGACGAGTGCAAGGTCAACAATGGCGGCTGCTCTCACGGCTGCCTCAGCACGCTGGGATTCGTATTCTGCACGTGTCCGGGCGGCTTCATGCTTGACGACGACTGGAAAACGTGCAAAGGTTAGTGCTATGTGTTATGGACACGTGCGGTAGAAAATTGACTGAAGAGATTCAGCTGTTTAACTTACGCAGTTGCTTTACTTTTCCTATTCTTGGAATTACATTCTTGTCAAAGCCTGTGTGTCGACGGTGGGCCGATGTTTGCTACATTACCCATCACTTCAGCCCTCCACTCTGCTCTCCGTGCTCCAGACGTGGACGAATGCGAGGCCCCGGAGGTGGCGGCCGGCTGTCCACACGGCTGCGTCAACACGCCTGGCAGCTATCACTGCGCCGAACAGCGCACCGAATGTCCCCAGGGCTTCGCACAAGCCG
Organism: Pollicipes pollicipes; assembly: GCF_011947565.3. Classification (NCBI taxonomy): domain Eukaryota; kingdom Metazoa; phylum Arthropoda; class Thecostraca; order Pollicipedomorpha; family Pollicipedidae; genus Pollicipes; species Pollicipes pollicipes. The sequence continues at coordinate 25,102,296 of NW_023596921.1, forward strand.
CTGACGGCAGCTGCCTGGGTGAGCGGTCCCGAGCCAACCTCGGGGGTGTGAAGCGCAGGTCAGGTCTTCTGCGGCGGGCATCTCCAGGCTGAGTCCTCCCGGATAGGCAATGGCGATTCCGACTTGGCGGCTCTTGGTGGCTCTTGGCGGCTCTTGGCGGCTCTTGGCTGGCTCTTCTTCTCGTAGATCACAGGACCGGGGCCCCAGCGTGACGGACGTACTGGGGGACAAATCGTGAGGGTGTTGTTTGGTTTTGCTTGAAACCAATGGTCGGTGTCCACAGATGTCGACGAGTGCTCACAGGGTGGGTTTGACTGCTCGCACGGCTGTGAGAACCTGGAGGGGACTGCCGTCTGCATTTGTCCAGCGGGATTCACTCTGGAAAGCGACGAGAAAACCTGCACCGGTGAGAGTGACCAAGCAGGAGCGGGTGCAGCATTTGTGCAATGGGAGAGGGGGGGGGGGGGGCCCACTTCACATTATCTCAAGGGAATGTTTCAAATTTGAAGGTATTAAAGCAAGCATCAGGTATGATGAAACAGGCTCACTTATAACCATTGGTATACGTTTGGGGAGGGGGGGGGGGGGGACCCGTGGTCTGATTGTGTCGTCGTGCCTTGCATAACATTGTCTGAGAGCCTGTTGACGGCCGTTACATCCGGAAATGGTGTTCACGAACACCAGGCATGAACGCCTCGACAATGAGTATTTTTTTTTTTGGCATTGATCACCGCATGGCTTATGCAATGGCAGGACTTAAATGACGTTATTATGACGTCATGAATACCAGCAGACTTTGAAATGCTCTCCCCTAAATACTCGCCACATTCATGGTCGGATCCTGGGGGGGGGGGGAGGGGGCGGGGGTATGGACACGGGACCATGGACCCACAAAACCTCTGAGAGTATGTTTTGCCCCCCCAAACGTTCCCACAACTTCATAAAAATTTCGTCTACTTACCGTCTGTTTTAACTCTGACTGTTCTAACTGTTCTCTTTTAACTTCTGTTTAAGATTCAAAAGCATTTCGGTGTTTTTTCGGTTTTGAATGGTGTCCCTACTAGGTACTCGCGAGAGGCACCATGCACTTGACCTCGAATCCCACACCACCCAGCTGGCGACGAACGGTTGCCCCCCCCCCCCCAAAAAAAAAACAACAGCTCCAGGCTAGATCCGCCCCTGGCCACATTTTAGCAGGCGTCTAGCTCAGAAACTAGAGGGGTCTTATATCTTAAAAAGGGCATGGTTGTGAACAGCACCGAAAGGTCTTCCAGGTAGCTATTTCAGTTAAATATCCCATGTCAATGTGGGACGCTCCTTTCAACCGAAAAAAACTAGTTGAGCGCGCCGCAGGCTCGCAAAAGTTGTTATATGCCCCAACACGACATGCCATGTTTTCGATCCATCTATGTTTTATCTGTCTATTAGTAATTGTCTAGTGTCAGAATTTATTTACGTCCATATTAATGCATATCACAAATTTGTTAAGGGGAGGGCACGCATCCCCTGGCTATGTGAATGTGGCAGAGGTAAATTCACTATGTGAATATACCTCTGCTCTGGACTGATGCCGGGAATACCACTTCGATTAAAAACTGCAATATCAAGAAAAGATAGGTGCCTGTCCATCGACCAGTCATCCCACCAGGTAAAATATTATAACAATGCACTAACAGGAAAACAATGGAACAGGAAAACAAGGAAAACAATGCGCTATCTAGTATTCCTTTCGCTTGAGACTTTAGCCACTGTCCATAGACGTCGACGAGTGCTCGGAGGGTGGGTTCGGCTGCTCTCACGGCTGTGAGAACCTGGAGGGGACTGCCGTCTGCACATGTCCAGCGGGATTCACTCTGGAAAGCGACGAGAAAACCTGCACCGGTGAGAGCGGTCAAGTGACACCAGAGGTGTCGCTTAGAATTCGTGCAATGGACAATACCACAGAAACAAGGCTTGGGAATTTGTCTGACTAGCCCTCATCACTCCACAAAAAATAATACGAAAACCGGAATGTTCACGACATGCTACAGCGAGTCAATCATCACCAATTCATTGTTCGAGCCGAAAGCAAACGGCACCATCGTTTTTCCAGATATCGACGAATGCAGTGAAAACAACGGCGGATGCTCGTCCATCTGCGAGAATGAGCCCGGCTCGTTCTCCTGCGCGTGTCCGCCCACGGAGACGCTCTCCGCCGACCTGATCTCGTGTCAGCCGGCCGACCCGTGCCAGCAGAATAACGGCGGCTGCCAGCATACGTGTGAGAGTCGTGCAGACGGCTTCCGCTGCACTTGCTGGTCCGGTTACCGCCTAGCGCCGGACGAGCGCACGTGCCGCGACGAGGACGAGTGCTCGGACGGGACACGTGGCGGCTGCGATCACGAGTGCATCAACACGGACGGGTCGTACGAGTGCCGCTGCTACGACGGCTACCGGCTGGCGGCTGACGGGCGCAACTGTGAGGATCTCAACGAGTGCAGCGTGGCGAATGGCGGCTGCAGCGACATCTGCTCCAACACGCCCGGTGGCGCCATCTGCGCGTGCCGGCCGGGTCGCGCGCCCGGCGTCGACCCCAAGACTTGCCGCGACGTTGACGAGTGCCTGACGGACAACGGCGGCTGCTCGCACGAGTGTGCCAACACGGACGGCGGCCGCGAGTGCCGCTGCCCGGCTGGCCGGCGACTGGACGAGCGCGGCGAGGACTGCCTGGACGAGGACGAGTGCGCCGAGGGCCGGCACGCCTGTTCGGACGAGTGTCAGAACACGGACGGCGGCTACCGCTGCCTCTGCCCGGAGGGCTACCGACTGGAGGGCGACCACCGGTGCGTGGACGTCGACGAGTGCGCCGAGGGCGCCTCCGAGTGCAGCCACAACTGCACCAACGTGCCCGGCACGTTCCAGTGCGGCTGCCCGCCCGGACTCCGGCTTTCGGCTGATGAGCGCACCTGCCGTGACGTCAACGAGTGCGAGCTGCACGACCCGTGCTCGCACAGGTGTACCAACACCCAAGGTAGCTTCCGGTGCGACTGCCCGCCGGGACTGCTTCTCGGGCAGGACGGCGTCACGTGTCAGGACATCGACGAGTGCGACGCCGACGGCGCACTCTGCTCGCACCTGTGTCGCAACGTGGAGGGCTCCTTCGCCTGCGCCTGTCCCGCCGGCTGGCGGCTGCAGGCCGACGGAAGAACGTGCGTCGACGTCGACGAGTGCTTCGTCGACAACGGCGGGTGTAGCCACATCTGCATCAACCTGGAAGGCTCGTCTGCGTGCTCGTGCCCTGAGGGCTATGACCTGAGCGGTCCGGACCGCAAGGACTGCGCCGACCGCGACGAGTGCGCCTATGGCGACCTCTGCCAGCACGACTGCCGCAACACGGACGGCAGCTACCAGTGCTCGTGCCGTCCGGGCTACCGTCTCACGGCGGATGGCGGCGGCTGCACGGACGTGGACGAGTGTACAGAGCGGCTCGATGGCTGCTCAGACGAGTGCGAGAACACGGACGGCGGCTTCCGCTGCCTCTGCCCGCCCGGCTTCGTGCTGGAGCGTGACAACCGCACCTGCTCCGACCTGGACGAGTGCCTAGACGGCCGCGCCGGGTGCGAGCACATCTGCGAGAACGTGGCCGGTAGCGCGCTCTGCAGCTGCCGGCCCGGCTACCATCTGGCCGAGGACGGACGCAGCTGCCGCGACGTGGACGAGTGCGCCGAGCGACGCGGCGGCTGCCAGCAGCTGTGCGAGAACACGCCCGGCAGCCGTCGCTGCGACTGTCAGCCCGGCTTCCAGCTGGCCGAGGACGGGCGCAGCTGCCGGGACGAGGACGAGTGCCAGCGCCAGAACGGCGGCTGCTCGGACGAGTGTGTCAACACGCCCGGCGGGCACCGCTGCCTCTGTCGACCCGGCTTCCGGCTGCGGCCCGACAACCGCACGTGCGCCGACCGCGACGAGTGCTTCCAGAACGCGCACGGCTGCTCGCATATCTGCATCAACCTGGAGGGCGGCGTGCTGTGCTCGTGCCCGCCGGGTCTCGAGCTTGCTGCCGACAACCGCACCTGCCAGGACGCCGACGAGTGCGACCTGCGCAACGGCGGCTGCGAGCAGCTCTGCCTGAACGACGACGGCAGCTTCCGCTGCGCCTGCCGCGACGGCTTCCGGCTGGGCGAAGACGGCCGCTCGTGCGACGACGTGGACGAGTGCGAGGCGGCCAACGGCGGCTGCCAGCACGACTGCGTCAACCTGGAGGGCGGGCGCCGCTGCGTGTGCCGCCGGGGCTTCCGGCTGGCCGCGGACAAGCGCAGCTGCGCCGATGAGGACGAGTGCGCCACGCGCAACGGCGGTTGCTCGCACGACTGCGAGAACCTGCCCGGCGGCCACCGCTGCCTCTGCCCGTCGGGCATGCGCATGAGCGTCGACCGGCGCACGTGCCAGGACGTGAACGAGTGCGCCGACGCCAACGGCGGCTGCTCGCACCGCTGCCGCAACACGGACATGAGCTACGTGTGCGAGTGCCCGCCGGGTCACCGGCTGCAGGGCGACGGCCGGACGTGTATCGACGTGGACGAGTGCGCTGAAAACGTGCACCGTTGCTCGCACGAGTGCCGCAACTCGCCCGGCGCCTACGGCTGCGCCTGTCCGGCCGGACTGCGTCTGGAACACGACAACCGCACCTGCACCGACTTTGACGAGTGCCTGCAGCTGAACGGCGGCTGCTCGCACATCTGCACCGACCTGTACGGCGGCGTGGCGTGCCGCTGCCCGGACGGCTGGGTGCTTGGCCGCGACCGACGCACCTGCCAGGACGTGGACGAGTGCCGCGCCGACAACGGTGGCTGCGCCGAGCTCTGCGTCAACACGGACGGCGGTCACCACTGCGCCTGCCCGTCGGGCCAGGTGCTGCAGTCCGACAACGCCACCTGTCGGCACAGCGAGCCGTGCCGCCGCGACAACGGCGGCTGCCAGCAGGTGTGCCACGAGCGCGACGGTCGCCCGCTCTGCAGCTGCCGGCCCGGCTTCCAGCTGCAGCCGGACGGCCGCAGCTGCCGGGACGAGGACGAGTGTGCCGAGCGACGCGGCGGCGGCTGCCACCACCTCTGCCGCAATACGCCCGGCTCGTTCGCCTGCGCCTGTCGGCCCGGCTACCGCCTGCAGGCGGATGGTCGCGCCTGCGCCGCCATCAACTTCTGCGCCGACAACAACGGCAACTGTTCACACATCTGCCTGAGTGTGGTGGGCGGCGCGCAGTGCCTGTGCCCGCCCGGCCTGGCGCTCGGCCGCGACCGCCTGACCTGCCGCGACGTGGACGAGTGTCGCCAGCGCGAGGGGCTCTGTGCGCACCTGTGCGAGAACACCGCCGGCTCGTTCCGCTGCCGCTGCAGGGCCGGCTACCGGCTGGCCGCCGACAATCGGACGTGCGCGGACGTCAACGAGTGCCGGCAGCGCAACGGTGGCTGCGAGCAGCTCTGCGTCAACCTGGCCGGCGGCCGCATCTGCTCGTGCCGACCGGGCCACCAGCTGCAGCCGGACGGCGTTTCATGCCGGGCGCAGGACGCCTGCGTCGCGCGCAATGGCGGCTGCTCGCACGGATGCCGCTCGCGTGGCGGACGCGCCGAGTGCACGTGCCCGCGTGGCTTCCAGCTCGGCCGCGACGAGCGCACGTGCGTGGACGTGGACGAGTGCCGCTACCGCAACGGCGGCTGCGAGCAGCTGTGCGAGAATGCGGCCGGCGCGTTCGCCTGCGCCTGCCGCGACGGGTTCGAGCTGGCGGCCGACCGGCGCTCGTGCCGCGATGTGGACGAGTGTCGCCGCGACAACGGCGGCTGCCAGCACGAGTGCATCAACGAGCCGGGCTCGTTCCACTGCGAGTGCCGCGAGGGCTACAGGGCCCACTGGAGGTCAGTAACCGGTCGGAGACGCAGCGGGCGTGTTGGTTTTTTCTCGGGTATTACTCGCGTATACCGATGTATGTTAAAGTTAGAGCACCTGCCAGTGTTCGGATACGTTTGAGTGCCGTGTTAAATTGGAGCGTTGACTGACTAAGCTTGCGTGGGCTAGACTGTACGTTTGCATATAGCAAGCGTTGTTCGCTTCTCTTTCATATAGAAAGAAAAAAGCGAGCATAGATTTATAGCTCTGCACCCAAAACACTGATGCTCTGCCGCATGCCGCCTAGTTTAGAACGCTGTTGACTGTGGTGCCGGATTATCGTGGCAGCCGTCTCGATCCCAGAGCTGGACGGTCGAGGGCACGCTTCGAACCCATCTCACAGTGTCCTTGCGTTGCCAGGCACCCGGAGCAGTGCCGGGACGTGAACGAGTGTGCCTACCAGAATGGCGGCTGCTCGCAGGACTGCTTCAACACCGACGGCAGCTTCACCTGCGTCTGCAGCGATCGCTTCCGACTGGATGCTGACGGCCGCGGTTGCTCGCGTTAGTATCTACCGACGACAGCCGGTATTGGCGGCCCACTTCAATCATCGCCAGTGCACTACTCCTTTTCAGAAGCTCAAAACAGGCGTGTTCACCCACCGGAAATACCCCACACGCTCGGAAAATATTCGAGCAGCAGCAGCCCACATTCACCATAGCAATAAAGTTTAGATTATTCCATAGAAATAAGTCCAGCCCCTACTATAACAGCACAAAACAGCTAGTAGTAGCATATCTCTAGATATGGGTGTGTGTTTGTGAGTGCCGGACCTATCTTCGTGTGTGACCGACCTATTTCCAAATCGTCTGCAGGTTTGCTGAGTTGGTGCGGAATTCTACTTTGTCCTGTCTGTCTGGTCATGCTATACGGCAGCCCACTAGGCGGCACAACCCCCCGCACGTCGTATCAGCCACACGTCTGACGTCATTTCGAACGTGAACTGGCAACATTTCTGCCACAGCCGTGACGGAGGGCTGGTGCCGGCCGCCGACTGCGCCGGCGCACAGCGACTTCATCTGCGACGCGCCGCTGGAGAGCGGCGTCGGCTTCCCGCTGGGCACACGCTGTCGGGTGCGCTGCCGCCGCGGCCGGCGCGTCCAGGGCGACGGCCAGGCCACGTGCCATCAGAGTGGCCAGTGGATCGGCGGCCCGGCCAAGTGCCGCCGCGAGCCGGTCGGCGCGACAGGTGAGGGCGCCGGCGGCGGGAGGTTATCCGGGCGTCAGGCTGCGGGTTCGGGCTTTCGTGTGTCTGTCTCAGCCGGCTCTGGCGGTGGGCTGCTGCTGTCGGACTGCCTGCCAGTCCCGGCACCCTGTGGGCGGACTGCTGCACGTGATGCTCCCGCGTCTAGTAAGCGATGCAATAAGCAAACGCCTTTCCAGCGTGTCGCTGGCCGCGATGCCTCACTGACCTGTCAGCTGGCAGGTGTGCACGCCTTTGTGCCTGCCCCAGCGCCCCGACAGCAGATCGCTACCCCGGCAGGCTCGCGCGAGCCCTCGGCCCGGAAGCCGCCGGCACCGGCCGCGTGCTCGGCCATCGCGCCGCCGCCGCACGCCACCCTGCGGCCGCGACGCTGCCTACGCGGCGACACGCGGCCCGGCAGGCGCTGCTACATCGTCTGCGAGCCGGGCTTCCGCGTGCGTGGCCGGCGTCGCCTCACCTGCCAGGCCGACCTCAGCTGGACGTTCGAGGGGCGTCACGAGCCGCGCTGCGTCCCCGGCGGCAAGAAGCGACGCCGAGGAGGCCAGCGCCGCCGCCAGAAGCAGGGTGGGTCAAGCTGAAGCGGGACGGGAGCGCTGGAAATGAAGGGGTGGGGGAGGACCGCAGGCAGACGGGACCAGATCACACTCACGGTGTCACGTGGAAGAGAGCATGCCCACTGTATCAGCATAATTTGACATATTTCCGATGTGTTTCCAGGTATTGGTTCGCATTACATACACATACTACATCTTGTCAGGAGATAGATGAGCCATACAGATCTAACGACTCCAAGCACATACTTGTATTTCGTACATTATGTTACTGTTTTGGGAAAAGTGGAAAGCGACGATATTCAGCTCACCGTTCAAAGTGTCATCTCACAGCCCCAGTGACGACAAAAGGAAGCAAAACTAGAATATAAATAAATGCCGATGGCAATAACAGGCTGGCTGTTGGTGGCTGGCATGGTGTTAGAGCCTTTTACAAGCAGTTGGCTCCTTTTGCCCCCAGACGCCACAACTGCACGGAGCGTGCTGACAGAGAACACCGCCCGGTCGCGGCCGCCTACGTCGCGGGTGTCAGCGGCCACTGTCGCCGTCACCCGCGACGACTCCACCACCGCCGCCCGGGAGATGCCGGGCACGCGGCGGGTCGGCACCACGGCCAGACCCCCAACGACTAGCGAGCGACGAACCCATCCGCCACCAGTCACGACCACAGCGCCGCCACGGCGTCGACAGCCGCCCCGGCCTGCACCGCGACCGCGGCCGCAGCCGCAGCCCCAGCCTCAGCCCCAGCCCCGGCCCGTACCACGGCCCCAGCCCCACCCCCAACCTCAGCCTCAGCCCCGGCCCGCACCACGGCCCAGGCCCCGGGCAGAGCATCCAGAGACACGGCCTCAGCTCCAGCCCCAACCCCAGGCTCAGCCCCGGCCCGCACCACGGCCCAGGCCCCGGGCAGAGCAGCCAGAGACACGGCCTCAGCCCCAACCCCAACCCCAGCCTCAATCCCGGCCCGCACCACGGCCCCAGCCTCGGCCCGAGCAGCGTGAGACACAGCCCGAGTCTCAGCCCCAGCCCCGACCCACGACCAAGACCCGGCCCCGGCCCCGGCCCCGGCCCCAGTCGCGGCCCCAGTCACGTCCCCAGACGCGGCCGCAGCCGCAGCGCCGTCCCCAGTTGAGCGTGTCGCCCGGAGAGCCGCTCATCACCTGCCCGGAAGATCAGCGTGTGGAGCTGAAGCCGAGCCGCAACTCAAGCCGCGTCCGCTTCCCGCGGCCTCGCAACAGCCTGCAGACGCGCCTGTGAGTCACGGCGGAGCAGGACCGTCTGCGGCGCTCCGTCCGAATGTAACGCAGCTGGAGTGATCCTGTCAACGACGTACGAGTACCGCTGTCTCGGATATTTCCGCTCTGTGCGTGATTCATTCACGAGAAGGGACAGGTGCATACAAGCTATGCATTATGTGACGCAGCAAGGTGATATCTATGACTCAAACGAGTAAAAAGACGTCGCGCGTGCCGTATGTGGTGCGACCTGACCTGACTGTGGACGACACGATATATTACTCCATGATGTGAGCTGACCTCGAGTGCACAGCAAGGAGCCGGTATGGCTCGGGGCTGACCCATGGCCGGTGGTGACCTCAGGTACGTGAACGGGGAGCCGGTGCGCAGCGATGACGGCAGTCTGCAGGCCGAGCTGCCGTCTGGCAGGCACCGGATCACATTCGTGACGCACTCGCTGCTCACTGACTCGCCTGCCAAGTGCTCCTTTAATGTGGATATAGTCGGTGAGGTTCCTGGGCCTCTAACAACTTACATCAGGGGGGGGGGAGGGGTGAGGGGAATAGCGATGGCAGTCAAGCGAAAAGTGCAATGGTAGAAAAAACAACACGATCGCTGTTCCTTTGGCTCAAGCGATAGTATGGAGTACCACATGTTTACAGGCCCAGGGTCTGAATGATTGATTTTTCTCTCAGGGAGAGCAGTCTAGTGGTGCGACCATATACATAGCAGTCACCTGACATCTGACCCTCTGATCATCGGACTGTCATTTTGTGATTCTGATTGGCTAAAAACTTAACGCCTAAGTGTCTGTTGAACTCGAATGCACTGCCTGGCCGGCTGGTTATTGATACAAGGAACAAACTCCGATAACCGGTGCGCTGAGCCTGATACCACCCATGTAAAGTGTGTGCGATGCGATTGTTTGTCTCCCGCAGCATGACATGTGCTGCATAGCATAGCATGACATATGCTGCTGACATTCCAAAGCTAGAGACTCAATCGGTGGCATTGGCGATGCTCTGGATCTAAAGCTTCAAATAGTACCGTAAGGGCAAAAAACAAAAAAGAAGAAGACGCCGTTCATTCGCTATGTTCGAAAATGCAGCAGTACTCGCTGAGCGGCGGCGTCACCGGGGTCACGTGCCGTGCTCTCAGCGTCTGACCGGTGACCACCCGTGTGTGCGCAGACCTGGAGCCGCCGCGGGTGCGCCGCTGCCCCGAGTCCTTCGACATCCTCCTCAAGGAGGGACAGATGGACACCAGAGTCAACTGGGAGGAGCCGCTCTTCTCCGATAATGTCGGTGTCGTCAATACTTGGCAGTCCATCGTAAGTCAGTGTTTGCCAACGAAACATGAGCCCACTGCTATCCACTAAAAGTAGATCGATTTTAAGCAGCACTCAGAGATCGTTTTACTCACCAGTATGGTCTGGTTTTTCCAAGCCGGGGGCTTGAGAACCTTCATGCTTGAGCCGAGACGCCCCGGTCCTGCCCCTTACTGGGGGTGAGGGGTGGGACGTGTGTTGACCCGTGACGTTGCGAGCAGCGGCCCAACTCCCGTTTGCCGGAGGGGAAGCACCGCGCCTTCTACATCGCCCTGGATAAGGCGCGCAACAGAGCCAACTGCTCCTTCACTATCAACGTCACCCGTAAGTGGCATGCCCCAAAGCCAGCCAGACTGGCGGTCATCAGTTACCGTCGGGGTCGCTCAGATCGGGACGAATGAGCTTGACTGCCGGCCAAATCTCACGGGATTAATGAATTTGGTGCGGAACCACTGAAGTCCACGTCTTGTTGCCATTGCCTTCTCTGATATATTTGTAGGCTTAGAGTGGTAGATAGGCGGATGCAAGGCTAAGGTTTATTTTCTGCTCATACGCAGTTATTTGCGGTTTCTTAGACTTAGTAACACATTTGCTTCGACATGTAGCAGTTTGAACAAAGTAGTGGCAGTCATAATGGGGCGTCACCGCCTGCTGTCTCGCCTGTACACTAGCGCCACTTCTGTTAGCTGCCTGCCTTCCATGCTACCTCAGCACTCACCCTAGCAGACATGCTTGATTTTCAGCTACTGCGGTAATCAGGGGTGTTGTTTCGCAATCATTTTGGGCGTTATGTTTTCTCAGTTCGCTGCTGATCTCCTTCGAGTTTCCGTCTTTCCGTTATTTAGGGCGAAAATCATATGTGATCTCCATATCACATGTGATCCGAATCATAACCGTAATCATATGAAAATCATCTGTGATCTAAAGTGGAAGCAAAACATATGGATGCAGCCTGTGAGGTCATTAAGTCACCGGCTGATTTCACCTGCCCAATACCCTTGCGACACTACACCCCAGCCTATGGTCGCTTGCCTCACTATCCCTGCACCAGATGGCGTGGTAATGACTGGCTTGGCGAGGTGCGGAGCTGGGATGGTGGGTCGACTGGAGGCTGCAGCATGCCGGGCAGGCCTGCAGGGACAGCTGGCCTCTCACGTGACCTGTGTCGTTGCAGCACCGGTGGCGGGGCGGCCCCCAGCTCGGGCAGCGCTTCGTTCGCGCTCCGTGCCGTAGCTCGACTTCGATAGGCCCTGTGTTGGCGAGGGTGTCACGTGCTCTGCTCTGATGTTTGTGCTGGTTATGGAGCCATTGGTGCGTGTGTAGTCAGAGCGGTCACCTGTAGTTTGGAAACCCTGCGTTTGTTAAATGTGTAGCTAGTGTCCATCTCAATGTTGCTTGGAACTTTTACTAGACTTGTTTTGTGGTGGCCCAAGGCAAGCAACGCCTTTAAAGCGACGGAAAAGGCGCCCTCACCGTTTTGGTAATGTCAAAAAGCCGCTGGACTTCAAGTGGAGCGGCAGTGAAGGATGAACAGCCATACGCCTTTCATTTCAACTGTTTCAGCATCACTTCACACAATCAGCGCCATGTCGTAATGACGGGAAGAATGTAACAGACTTCTCAGTTCTTTATATCCCATGCTCCTGCAATGCCGTTTTGAGCAAAAAAGCTCCCTGTCGCACAAATTCACATAGCTTCCACATAGCACAAACACAGACAACAATTCAAGGAAACGGCTCCCAGATCCAACTTAAAATAGCACATTTCAGTCCACGTAATGTACCACCCTTGGCGAAATTTATCAAAGCGGCTCACAGGCTTAGACGTCCGCAAGCCACAAATCGCTCGCTCGCTCGCCCGTCCCGATCGCGTGGCGTCGCTTCCGCCGCCGCTTGCAGCTTGCGCTTGTGTGTGGGCCGGGGCGGCCGCCGCCGGCCGCGGCGTCGCTTCTGTGTGCGGCTCTCTGCGGCTCTGTCTGCATGCGGCGCTGTGTGCGGACGCAGGCGGCGACTGCGGCGCGCCGGCGCTGCCCGGCGGTGACGTCAGCTGCCTGGACTGGTTCGGCGGCCGGCTGTGCCAGCCCTCCTGCTGGACCGGCCGCCGCTTCTTTACACAACCCGCCTCCGCCATTTTCATGTGCGGCTTCGGCCACGCCTGGTCTCCCAGGGACGAGTTCCCCGTCTGTGCACGTGAGTAAGGCGGCGGCCCAGCGACTGGCGTCGGCCTCGCGCCTCCGGCAGAGGGCCCCACTGGCGGGGGGAAGCGGAGGGGGCCGCGACGGCCTGCTCGGATGGGCGTTGCTGTTGCACGGGGCACTCATATAGTGTCTGGGGCGGGACACCATTGGAATGTTTGCTCCTATTTCGTGTATTTCGCTTGCTTCTTTTAGTGGCTGGGTCAAAATGGCTGATCGCTGTTCAGTATGCGATAAGGGGTGTTCGCTAGTGCTAGGGAATCCGAGCATGAGCTTGTCGCGCAGTGCCTATGTTATGGCGTCGTTCATGCGATCACTGGCATTGAAATATGCACGCTTGCGTCCAGCCCGATGCCTTTTGTTGAAAAGAGGTAAAATGAAGCCAGTAATCTGCAGTTGAAGCGTGACCCACCTCATCTCAATTTTCGATGGACCCGTGATATAACTGATTTGACTACATACCACTGAATTGGTATTACGATAGCATACCTATGTTCCGATGCATTGAAGCATCAACTCCCAGCTTGTAGTATGAGCAGCAAGCGTACGTACCAAGTTCAATGATTTTTGGTGCATACCTGCTAGTTGTTGATAGTACTGTTCATGTTCTAATGTCATCCATCATGTGGTATTAAGTGAGCTATGTGTGTCGCAGCTTATGTTACCACGAAGACAGCTGATTGTCTGCCCGGCTTCGAAATACGGAAAGGCTTTGCAGATGTATGCGGTGAGTGGTTCACTCCAACAAAACCTTCGTTACATGCGATCGCAATGAAGCATCAGAGCGTCACGGGCAGCCAGCGCGGGTTCCAATCGACGGATACAATAAGATCAGCTTCGAGTGGCACCCACCTTAGTCAGGCCCTGCCGTTGTGCGATGATTAATGATAACCGCTGTGAGTGCGAGCCGGATAAGCTGCGGTCTCATCACTGCCGTGGTGTGATGCTGCTCTGCGCTACTTGGGGCGCTGGCCTGGCCGATACATCGCTGGGACCGCGGCGGCAGTCAGCTCAGCCCGGCCCGCGTCCGTTACAGTGGCATGTCCCCCCGGGATGTACGGCCAAGGAGGCGCTCAGTCCTGCGTACACTGTCCAATCGGAACATACCAGGAGGAGTTCGCACAGTAAGTGACCGCGTGCCGCCGCCGAACTGTCACGACGGTCGACGACCTCTGCCATTTAAACACGGTGGGGTTTACATGTGGCGCTCTTGCAGACGGTGCCAATGTGGCATATTGCGTCTCTTTGACCTTTGTGGATTCACTGGATAGCTCTTCACTGGGTAGCTCTTCCGCGCCCCTTGCAGTATCCTGAGCTGTTGACACACGTCTGTCACTACTGTGCCGTTTCACACTCCACGTCTGTCTTACTCGTGCACAATGTCTCGCTTTCCTGACCTCGGAGCGGGGGATTTGCAAAGAATCGATGACGCCAAAGCATCTAATGCTGCATAACACCACATCGGTGCCAATTTGTTTTGTTTTGTGTAAGGATCGTGACCGCGCCCCTTAAACCCTTTCCATGTGACTTTGCATCCGCCCACACGAGGTCTATATTCTTTGGGCGTTGTTTGCTGGAATATGTAATAAATGTGAAAATTGAAAAAAGGATTGCTCTTCGTGAAAATAAGGTGGGCTTATCCGACAAGAAACATGAATATCTACGAAGTTAAATCGCCGAGCCCTTGGCTCAGTCATCCCCAAAATAATTCACAAAAACTGACGCTCCACTCTGATCAAGCATCACTTTGCCAATTATTGAGCGAAAGCGGCGGGCCTAGCCATGGTGGTGGCCTGTTCACTTCCACTCTCGCCACCAGCACACGCTCGGCGGGCCTAACCATGATGGCGGCCTGTTCACTTCCACTCTCGCCACCAGCACACGCTCGGCGGGCCTAACCATGGCGGCGGCCTGTTCACTTCCACTCTCGCCACCAACACACGCCCTGCCTCTTGGCGCCTGTGTTCTTATCGCCACGGGACAGTGACCCTGCGCCTGCCCTCAGGGCGGCGTGCAAGCCGTGCCCACCGGGTCAGACCACGGTCGAGGGGGCCGCGGCCTCAACGCTTCGCTGCCGCTCCGACGTCCCTGCCTTTGTACAAGGAGTCCTACTACCGCGATAAGGTGCTCAGCACACTGCGGCGGGTGAACAAGCTGCGGTCGGACCGGAGCGAGCCCGCTGACCCCGCTGGTGACGCCGACCTGTGACGGAAGCGAGCTCGCTCGCCCGACCTGTGACGGGAGCGAGCCCGCCGGCCCGGTCGGTGGCGCCGACCTGGGACGGGGGCGAGCTCGCTCGCCCGACCTGGGACGGGAGTGAGCCCACCAGACCGGCCGGTGACGGCGACCTGTGACCTGGCTGGCGATGGCCGGCCGGTGGCGCGGCGCGCCGGCTGAGGTGGACGCATCCGGCGTGGACCCGTGGGACGAACCGGTCGCCTGGACGGACGCCTGCCTGCTGCAGCGTGCCCGCCGCAGCCCAGCAGTCCGCTCCAGCACGTACTGAGTGAGGCCGCTACTCATCGGCGGCTGGGTAGTGGGACAAAGACGCTGTGAAATGGTACCGGCCGTGAATAGGAAGCTGTGTTTTCTGTGAGGCGCAGCTTTCTCTGCGTGCTTCTCAGGAAGCTAGGAAGCACCTCTCATGCCAGTGCGTTGGCGTGAGGAAGCCGTGGTCATGGCGGGACTCCGCAGCATTTGTCGTGGTGAGAAGGCGCAGATGAACCTCTGAAACTGCCATACGCCCCCGGTGCGTAAACAGACCGTTCACATGCGTTGTAGGAGTGGTCGCTGTTTACATCTTTTCCGCATGGCACTCGTAGTCGAGTGGCACTGCTACGTTGGCAGTGACGTGCCATTCTTTCTCGTCGATATTGCAGCTTTTAGATATTATTAACTTAGGTATGTGCGAGGCGAGGACTGTGCATCTAAGGCGCAATTTTTACTTCACCAAGGATATTTTGATAGCGTGATGATTTTTGAATCGTGTTTTAGGCAGATGCGTTGGGAATCGTTTTGGCTCACGTGGCATTTACATAAATACATAGGAAAGAGCTATTTTGTTTTAATCACTTTTCTTAAGCTTAGTAGTGCCTTATTATTCTGCTCTTTGCCCTTTAGTGCTGTGGACACCTCCTGGCGGGTTCTTTTCTCTCCAGAGCTTTGCCATGTCCATTCAATATTTGGTTGCAATCCCTCGAGAGTCCCGTCCTGTTCTATCCTCGGCGCAGCTTTCGTCCTTTCCTTGGGACAGGCCGAGGGGGTCTCAACATGGTGCGGTCTCACCGATCAGTCGATCTGGAGCGCATGATCCCGTCTCATGACAGCGGAACACTTGTTGCGCTTCCAGCTGGGGCTCGTTCCTTTCTACATCGGGAGCCTCGTTTCCTTACTTCACGGCCAGGTCACGTCCTCTCGGTATGGCAATGGCAAAATGCTGGTGTCTTCGCATTTGATGGCTCCAACCATTTCGCCTTGTTACAGCTGCATGATAAACTCATCAAACGGCTCTGTGCCTTTGTACCGGAACCAGCTCCCATCCGTCACATGGACGCATCGCAGTTTTCACTATTGTGTTAAGGCTGTTTAAAACATTGGCTACATAGAACTACGAGCCATGGCTGCAGTTACTACATGTCCGCTATTCGATATCACCCGTCTCAGGCATCCGGTATCACTCTGCACGTCTGGCTTGCCTGCCAGGCGAGTACAGGTCTCAAAAAGTCACTTGTACGCTAGAATCGCGTCAGTCGATGCAAAATCTAGTGGCGTAACGAACTGCCGCCTGGGTGTACATGAACGGCTTGAAGGCATCATCGCTGACTTTCACTGGCCACAGGTCGTGCGGAGCATTAAGCGAACGCGAAGACTCTGTCCCTTTCCTCTGGAGTAGGAAAGCGACTTGTGAAGCGATTTAAAGGCATTTTGTTTCTTTCTAAGCTTATGCATCACGATGCCAACGCATCACGAACACGCGCAGAGGCGAAACAACGACGATGTGTTTAACACGCTTGGTGGTTCCTCAACAGACCGTCAACAGATTTTGACGAATGGAAGGTAGTCAGTCCCATTCGTTTTGCACTGCCTGTGGATATGCATCTACGGGCAGTTGCCAAGATACATCTTATGGTCTGTCAGCACTGACTCGTAAGACCTATCGTCTTGGACTTGCTGTGTACGTGGCGCGCATATGTACTCAGATGCTGATTAAAATATATACAAATTTTCCCTTATTGGGGGTATGGCGCGAAACAACAGCACATGTTAGTAAAACTATAGCGGCGCAGACCCCAGCGTTGCCAACTCAAGGTAGCACGTGCTCTTCGGATCACAGCTCGTGGGCGCTCTTCTAAATACCGGAGGTCGCTTGCCTCTGTTAGTTGGAAGAAAAAAGTCAAAGCATCAAACTTATATATATATATATATATATATATATATATATATATATATATATATAATATATATATAATATATACTATATATATATATATTTACACTTATCATACATATATATTATATATATATATCTCCCTCTCCTCTCTCTCCTTCTCTTCTCTCTCTCTCTCTCTCTTCTCTTTCTCTCTCTCTCTCTCTCTCTCTCTCCTCTCTCTCTCTCTCTCTTCTCTCTTTTCTCCTTCTTCTTCTCTCTCTCTCTCTCGTTCTCTCTCTCTCTCTCTATCTATTGCGCTGCACATTATCTCAAAAGAATGCAGTGTTTCAGAAGAACGTAAAAAAAACACAAAACAGTCAGGGCAAGCGTCTACGCTATCAAGCTCCGCAGCGACTTACAGACCATTCAGCTGCAATAGTCCTGTCACTAATTTCAATCACACTCATCAATAATGGGACGCAACTGACGTTCTTGCCGCACAAAAGCCTTTAAAAATGCGCGACCGCGAGCGTCCAAAGAGACGACAGCGGCTGCACACAAGACGCGAGAAGCGAAACTGCATGTGCTAATGTACTGGCAGCGACCATCGAGAGGTACGCACTCACCGCCAGTGCGCGGCCGCCTGCATGGACTGCAGCTCCAGTGGCGGCTCTGCTGGCAGAGTCGGCTGGCGCACCAGTGCACGGCCGATCCGTGAGTCGGGGAGACCGAGCCAGTCACGGCGGACGGAGGTCACCGCCGCTGCCACGGGCACCGGCCGGCCCGGCGTGCCGCGTGACGGGTCATGGACGGCTCCGTCACGCGGCGTGACGGTCGTCACGCGGCCGCCGCCGCCGCCGCGGGGTGACACCGAGGTGCCGCGGCCGCCGCTGGCCGCCCAGCGCCCATTGGCGCTGGCCACCGCGTCTTGTTCGTGAGCTCAAGTCCAGCTGGCGACTCGTCGGCTTCAGCCCGCCCGCTTCACCGCCAGCCAGTTCGCGCCCCGTGGTGCTGGTGTCCCACCATGGCTGCAGTGTCCTGCACGGGCCGTGTCACAATCGCGGCCGGGAGGCTGCTCTTGACCTCGGCCGTTGCGACAGGCTGGGGGCGGCGGGCCTCGGGTCCCCGCCGCGGGCAGGGGAGGTCAGGGCAGGTCCGTGCCGCTGACCGGCCGGTGTTTCTGCTCGGACGCCGGCCAGCATGCCGGCGTCGTTTAAGTGGGTGGTGCAGGTGCCCCGTCGCTGGACGTTTGGTGACGAGGAAGGCTACCGACGCATCAGACGAAGGTCAGTACGCGGGCGTGACATGTTCCTGGAGCCATCATATTCATGTGTGGCAGATTCTGTGCTTCAGTTTCATGTCAAGTGCAGCCGCGCGCAACGAGGGAGATGACATATGGAGACACCATGACGGGTTAGGTCAAGCTTGTGCGCTCCGTAACCGCCACAAGCCAGTAATCGCACGCCGCACAAGTACATACCTACCCGATACCGTTCGCGCTTTCGCTTTCAACGGCGGTTCGAAAGTCGGCCATTCATCGCCGAGCACCATGGGACGAGCGTCGAGGGCTGTCGTCTGCGTCGGCACGTGCGGCTTTCGCTGCAGCTGCGGTGTCGCCCGCCAGAGCGGTCGCGCTCCGGCGGCCCAGTCGCGCGCTGCCGGCCGGCGCGCCGGCAGCCCCCGTCCGCTGCCCCCGACCCGCAGGCCCCATGGCCCCTCGGGGGCCCACCCGCGGCGTGCGAGCCACAGCCCGGTCCTCCGCGATCCTGCAGGTGAAATGCCTGCCCGGTGATGTGATTTTCAGGCGCACCCGCCGGCTGCGTCTGGGCGAGCAGCAGCCGAGGGTCGCGTGTCCGCTCCACCGGCCTGGCGTCTACACCATCGGCTCCGACACCAGGCGTCCGGCGGCGCTGCGGCCCAGTCCCATCGGCAGGTCAGTAGGGCGCAGACGGGCGGCAGACCGCTGCCGACCCGTTGGCAGTCCCAGCCCCAACTCCATCGGCAGGTCAGTAGGGCGCAGACGAGCGGGAGACCGCCGATGACCCATCGGCAGCTTCAGCCCCAGCTCCATCGGCAGGTGAGTGACACAGCCAGCTCCGCGGGAGAAGCCAACGGCCGATGGCGTACATCCGAAACCTGGCCGCACTACCGGGATCTTTGTGGACTAGCACTGAGCTGTGGCGTGGCATGTTATCTTAACTCGGCTTCCTAACGAGTTGATTCGATGGGATCATGAATGAAGGCATCATATAGCATATCTGTACGAGTATCTGTACGCATATTTGCATGTGTATCTGTATCTGCATGAATCCGTAGATATCGTGCGAAGAGCCTATCCGTGCGATAGTGAATATTGCACGCATCTGAGGTCAGTACAACGCGTCGTTGGCCGCTAGTTGTTTGAGTACAATATTTGGTGAGAGATTGCTTCGGCGCACCATTGTTTGCAACGACTGATTATTTAGCTCCTGTCAGCGGAGGGTTGAGACTGGACAAATTTTCATGATTGTGGATGTCCCACAGTCACGTGATGACAATATACGGGGAGAACTCGCCAACACCAAGCCGCGGTAGTTCACTGCAATGTGCTGTAGAAAAAACGTCATGTTATCCGTATACCTAGAAATCCGTACAGGTAGAAATCCGTACACCCTCTTCGCTTTAAGTGCTGGGATATTGCCCCTCTGCGGAGGACTTGACACGCATTTATTATTTATTGTTATGCTGGTATTAGACTCGCCGTCATACTGAATTTGCATGAAATGTCTTTTTCAATCTTTGTCGGATTTAATGGCCGGTTGTGAGGAGAGCGAGCCTGGTATTACATATACATGTTTCATGCACCTCATTGAGTTCCCTTATAGTAATTAATATAGTAATATAGTAATAATTGAGTGCGGTAAGTAGTGGGATTGGCCCCACCTTTATGCAGTCATTTAGCACGCGCTTGGGTAGAATGGTAGTCAATTTGACCCCGGAAGGTTTTTCCAGTCAAATTTCAGAACCGCTCGACGTGCCAGCGTCAAACTTTGCATAGCTGCGGGCAATCAAATAGCGGATCGTTTGATTAAGATGTAGCTTGTAAGGTCGCTGGCCTGTGGGAGGTCAAAGGCAGGCCGTGACTGTCAGAGAAGGCAATTTCTAGGGAAAAGTTTAACCTTATGCAACAGCGGTGTGTTAGACAAAACCATACAAATCTGAAGTAGTTTCTGAGGCAATGAGACAACTAACCCAGGATTATGAAAAGACTTTCATGAAATTGAGTAAAGTTTGAGAGTCACACCAGGGTCCAAAATGACATGATATTTTTACTGGAGGGCTTGTGCTTTGGGATAGTTTCTGATACTCATTTTGAATTTATTGATGACAGGTGCCGCAACATACGTCATTCACGGACTTATTAAAGGTCAGAGTAGATCAATAGCCTAAAATGATCCAGATAAACGTTTTGTGTTCCGTAACGCACCGCCTGGTGTAATCATCGACGATTATTTAAATTCTAAGTCAAAATTATCTCGAAGATATTTGTTCACCGTGATGTTCTTAAGATCAGACACTGTCACTGACCTTAAGTGAACACTAGTAACCCTTTGCTTATAACAGGTGTCTAGGTTCCAGGCGGTTGTAGGAGAAAGTCTAGGAGCATTTTGGATACCGATTCGGAGTTTAACGCTGTTTGATCGGATATGGCTCAAAATTCATGGCCCAGGAACCTCAGGTTTTGACTCGAGTGAGTTCACATAGAGGTCGATCCACACTGTAAATTTGGTGTTGCTAGCTTTATTACTTTTTGAGATCTGAGCGGTTCAAATTGACTCCACCCGGGCGTGCGGTATTAAATCTGCTACCCGGACCCGTGCTGAATAAGTCCGTTTTTTTTTTTGCTTTGTGCTTCAAACAGTGCAACTGTTTCCAGAACGGTCTTAGAAGCCTTTTTCTAAGAATCTTTTTGACATATCTTACCAAAGTCAGCATCATTCTGAGGTGACTCTAGGAAAGGTTTTCGGGGGGGGGGGGGGGGGGGCAAGTGAGGTCGTATAACCAGCCAAACCATGGCTACTATTCCGTCCACGATTATTTGACTGGAGTCACCCGATATTTGACTGAAGTGAGCTAGCACACGACCTTCTCGACTATCAATAAAAAGATCTGTCGTATCGAGACTGATTGCATTAGGTGATGTGCGGCAGCTGCCAGTGGCGGATCCAGGAGCAATAAGAGGAGGACTTTGGGCACTTCGCCGTCCTCATGAGCTATGCCAATCGACTTTCGAAAACAAGGCAGTCCCACTAGTAGAGGACATCGAGGGTCTACAATAATGAAATGCATGCAATTGATATGGTATCAGCCAAGAGCAAAGTTATATGCGATGATCCCGGATCACTTAAGAGAATAAAATGCATGTGACCTCCCTATTCATGTCACCTGACTCCACCTCTGTTACGTTTTGTTTGGCACCCAGCATAACTTGTGATTTGTAAGCAGATCATGGAGCATAGACTAAAATAGACGCCACAGTCTGGTATTGAGATATCATCTACCATCGTATTGCAGGCGTCACATGATCACATTACATCGCATAATCCCCAAGTCGCAAAATCCTCCATGGGCGAGGCCAATTTGACGACTACCAGCCGACGGCCCGACACACGTGCACTCCTGGAGCTATATCTTGATAACAAAGGGTCGCAACGACAGGAAAGTTGCACAACTAGATAGACAATCGCATGGGCCATCGGATGGCGTAAGTTTAGGGTGCCACAACGCACCTGCCACGTGCACATGTCTGGGAAAGATGAAATAAACCGCTTTTGACAAGTTTTTGCGTTTTAGGTCACATCTCGGCACCCAGTGGGAGTACAGGCATTAATTTGGTTTCTAAGCATTTAAAATTGCCGTAGCCATAATTTCAGTGCGCACTCCGAGCTTTTCAACCCACGGTTACGCTGCAAATTGCAAGGCAAGTAGCAAGCAACACAGTTTTAAATATCACCGCCGAATACAAGCCTCTTCCGTCAAAGTTATTAACAATTCAGTGTTAAGAACTACACCAGCGTGTCGGCCAATTCAGTCTGTCTCTTTACCACCCTCTTTGGTCACCTTTTGCAATATTACGTTCCCTAATAAGCCTAGGGTAATGGTTGCGTGAGGGCTATGCCACGTCGCAACAGCACGGTGCTGACCCATCTCCCGGCAGCTTGACACGTGGCACGCGCAATGCTGCATTTAACTGCCTCCGACCGATTATACCCATTACTGCCCTGGATTATGTCATTTCGCTCCAATATCTCGAAGACGGCGGGTCGGAGCGACCCGGGAGTAGCACAAAAACATGTGTCATGTGAAGTGGTACGGTCGCACGTGTCCCGTGGCACGTGCTTTTAAATCGAGTTTGCCCTCTTCCACGGGTTTACGCGTTTTGCGTCACATCTCGGCATCCAGGACGCGGACCCACTCGGGAATGGCACGCTTTGATTATGCATGAAACGGGCAAGATGACACTGAATGGTCACACGTGTCACGTGTCATGACGCCCACGTGTTTAGCAATAGGCTTGTTATTTTCGACGGGTGCACATGTTTGTGCCATGTACCGGCACCCACGGCTCCAAGCGACCCGAGAGTAGCACGCTTCGATAAGGCATCAGATGTAAAAGCGTGCCCTGCCAAATGGTGCCGTCCCACATACCACGTGTCATGCGCACACGCGCTGGCAATATGGATTTTTAAGCTTACGTTAAGCCTACGGCCATTTTCACGTTTCGCACCACACCTCGGGACGGAGAGCATGGAAGTGATTCGTGAGTGTCATGGGTCAACAGTGAGTGGAAGGGGCCTGTGGGCGATACCAAGTTGACCGTCACACCGGTCGCGTGTCATGCTGCACACGTGCTGAAATATTGGTTCTGCAAATTCCAACGGGCTTGAGCGTTTAGCGATATCTCGGCACAAAGCAACGAGAATAACATGCTTCGATAAGTAATCGAACGGGCAATCACGTGGTCTAAGATGTGTTGTCGCATGTGCCACGTTTCACATGCACACTAGCTGTAAAAATGCACTTTGCTGGTTTCGTCGGTTTTCGCGTTTATGCCGCATTTTGCACTGAGAGCATGTAGCCACACGGAACTGGCATTGCTGCGCTACGGAATTAAACAGCCAGTCGTGCGTTCCCGCGCCTGCATACGCATGGTTTACGTGTCACACCCAGACGCTCCAGAAAGATCGAACTTCAGAATTTTGACAGGTTTCCAAGTGTTGTGCACATCTCAGCACCAAGGGCACGGAGCCATTGGAGAGAAGTATGCCTTGATAGAAAATCGAACCGACAATCACGCGACATGAACTGTCATGTCATATGTGCTGTGTGTCACGCGTGCATGGGTAACTATGGTAAAACTAACTATGGTTAACTAAATTAACTATGGTAAACTAAACTAACTATGGTAAACTAAGATGAATTTGGTCATTTCCGACTATTATTCATATTTTGCGCCACATTTCGGCACCTAGAGCAGCTAGAAGCGTGAATCTAACTGCAAAAGATAAATGATTTAAAAGTTACGAGTTTCCAAGTTAGCGCAGCGAAGTGAGCGTGAAACGCTTGCACTTTCTATCGAACACGCGCCCGAATGGCTGGTTGAATGTCTTTCACTCGGATGGGGGTCAATTTAACCCCTGAGATCTCGAAGCTAGGGGAGCTGGTGACACCAAATTTACAGTGTGGTTGGTCCGTATGTGGACCCACTTGAGCCAAAATTTGAGAGCCTTAGGTCATGGTCGTTGGTTCGAATAAGGTCAAACAATGTCAAACTTCAGATTGGTATCCAAAGTGCTTTCAGATCTCCTCATCCAACCACCTCGAACCTAAATACCTGTTCTAAGCAAAATGTCACTGGTTATCATTTATGGTAAGTGAACTTCGTTGACCTTCAGAATTTCATGATGACCGAAATCCTACGACCTTGCTTTTATTTGGACATTTGAATAAGCGTCAATTATTATGCTAGGCGGCATGTAGTTAATAAACCCGAAATGAACACAGAAACTGCCCCACACAACAAGCTCTCGAGTAAAAGAGCAGATTGGCTTATAACTCGTCTGACCCTCATACCTGATCTTAGATCAATGGGATTCATTGTAATTCTTAATTTAATTGTTGTATTACCAACAACTATCTCAGGGATGTACGACTTGGTCTAACTCTCCGTTGTCGCATCAGGTTAAATCATTTCCTAAAAATTGCCCTCGCTAACAGCTTTGGTCTGGCTTTGAATTGTCATAGGTCTGTGACCTCACAAGGTACATCTGAATCGAATATACCAAAATATTTCTTTCAAATCCTTTCGGAGGTCATATAAATTGCCACCCGAGTGCGTATTAAGTTAGATTTTTACTTGAATGACGGGCGGTGCATGAAATTTCGGTCTGAACTTGGCGTCGTACCACATTTTTCAATTGACCTATATCCCGACATCAACTGGTGTGACCAACAACATAATTACAATCAACAATGCTCAACAATACTCAATTGTGCTAAATAGCTCGTGATGAACAATTCACATTGAGTAATGATTGTATGGGTTTGAAGCTTAAAGCAGTGTTTCCATCAGATGCGTAAAAACGCACTATGAACACGAAGGTAAGGATGAGTTTCTTGGGCAGTGGTGTAAAAAAAATGCATGCGATATTAAAAGGACCGTCACATGCAAGCTTTTCATAAAATTCTTGTTGCGCTGGTTGAGGCGCGCATAAATCTCCGTTGAATGACTGTGTCATGTCATGTGAGCCATCTAAATTGCACGTGGGCTAGTTTTTCATTAGCGTAACAAAATTATAACTGACCAGCCCCCAATAAGCTTGATTTAAACGCGTTAAATTGTGCATTAGTCAATGGCAGCATAATCTGCCGCTGACAGCGATGCACCTGAAACCTAAAACCCTTGCAACCTAAAACTCTGAAATCCTAAATCGTTGAATTCCCTCAAAAGTAGAAGAATTCGCAGCTACACACTTGTTTAAAACACATTGGCCGCTCCATTCCAGAAAAAGCTTTCAGTTTCTCATAACTTTGTTCCGAAAAGTGTAAGGCTAGTAAAAACAATAGCACTGTTCCAATTATTGCTGTCATCTGTGTGTCAGGGCTTAAACAAGCCTGACTGCGTTTTATGTCGCAGGTGATATGTTTTGACAAAAAGAGTTAGTCAAGATGCGATTTAAAAACATCGTCTTTCTACTAGCCAATTGGCTATAATGCGTAAAATGCTTGCAAAAAGAACGCATATTGATGCGCAGAGACACCAATCGTTATGGCGGAAGCTCAACTTCGGAGGAGCACTGAAGCCATACTGACCACATTTGTAGTGTGGTGAAACGGATAGTTGTTGGCTCACCTTCCAGAGAATGTGTGGCCCGTCAACAAGGACCATTTAGCCGTTGGCTTGACGGTGTCAGCGTGGTTACAGGATAGCCGACAGCCGTGTGGTGAAGGTGCGGTGAAGGTCCTTTGATGCCATTTGGATAGAAGACCGAGGCTAAATGGATCTGTCGAAAATACAGCATCACGAGATGCAGCATCCCAAAACAAACATATTCCCTGGGCTATGGTGAATGAAACTGGTCGACTCATGAACTTTCGTAAAAGTCAAGTTCCGGGTGTAGTCAAAAATTTTGAAAACCTTGAGCAAAGCTCAAACATGTCTGCGATTGAAGAAGGACGACCACCCAAATATACTAGCCCCATAGAAAAGCTTCAAGCCCTTAATTTGGACAACATCCCCGAAGCACGACGTCGGCCACCGCCATTCATCCGGCCGCCGGCCAGATGAATTTAAGGCTACCAAATTAAAGAGACGCTGGATGTAGTGCAATCAGACGTAGCGACTCGCCATGTTTTTCACCAGTTATTATCGTTCCAAAAAAGTTTGTTCACATAGTGTGCATAGGTTTTTTGAAAAGTATGGGCTGTAACCATTGTTTTAGCATCCAGCATTCCTGCCACGGGCAACATTATGTACTCGCCAGGAAAACCAGGGCTTAGAACATGCTCGGGCCAAAAGCTGGATTCTGTGTGAGCAAATACCAATCGAGGAGAGAGCAAAGGAAAACAGCATTTGGCACAGATTCAGTTGACTTTGACTTTAACAGGATGACTTTTGGCTTGACCTGACTCCGTCTGTATTTCAAAATCTCTTGAATAACGTTTTGGGTGTGTCAGAAAATTTGACATTTGCCTTTCATGGACGATATCACCGAATTCAGTGATAGATTCGAAGATCACCTCAAACGCTTGGAAGAAATGTTTGACAGGCTTCACAAAACGAACCTCAAGCTCAAAACTGCAGAATATGAATTTTATAGCAAAAAACTTCACTGTTCAAAACATACTGTGTCAAATGGCAACATTTCTGTTGGCCCTTAAAAGGTCAAAGTCGTAAAAAACATGCAGGGTCCCAAAACATTCTGTGATAATTGCGTCTTTCTTGGCGTGACATTATACCATCACAAGGATGTATCTGATTTTATAAAAATTCCAAGCCAACTTACAGCACAGACAAAGAAACAGTCAAAATCCCATTGGTCAGTTGAGGCACAAGTTACTTTTGATGCACTGAGACAATATTCAGTTGAAGCCCCCATTCTCGCATTTCCACATATCGCACAGCCGTGTAAGCTCTGTACCGATGCCTCCCAATATGATATTGGTACCCTTATCATACAGGAAATGGACGGTCAAAACAAAGTAATTCAACATGTTTCACGTCAATTTACTGGTGCTCAGCAAAAATGGGCTACTATCGAGCGCGAGATATTCGCCATGATTTATAGCTTGCAAAAACTAAGACCGCTAGTCATTGGAAATCAGTTAACATCGTACACGGACCGCAAGACTCCGACAAATCTGTTTACAAACGAGATGAAATGATCACGCATTCAAAGGTGGGCCATCATACTGGATGAGTTTGCCTGTAAAATTGAGTACGTATCATGTCCTAAAAATGTAGCCGTATACATGCTATCACTACTCCACGACAAGCCGATTATAAGTGATCTAGAGCACAATGAGCATCTCAACTGGAAAGGTGAAAGTACCGATAGCGACGCAGTAAAATGCAGCCACTGTTCCTATCGATTGCGATAACAGTGAAAACGAAAAGACAAAAAAACTAGACTATTAAAAATCTGAATTGCATGAGCTGAAAAAATGTTCGGTGGGCATGCGAAGGTTTGGAACAGATCACTTCCGAAATAAAAGAACTCTCTCAATTGCATGCAAAATACTGCTCAGAAGACGGGTTGTCATGCCACACGAAAAGGGGGACAAAAACAAAGCTAAAAGTCCACATGCGGGTACTCTTTCCCAGCGTTCAAAAAATTACTTTGAGACGCTCGTGATGGCTTCTTTGGCGGACACTTAAGAATTGAAAAGATTGCCGATAAAATCTCAAATCATTTTACTGGACAACTATGTTAAAATATATAGTTCAGAACGTGCAAACATGTAAAATATGTGGCAAAAAATCTACCAAGGTACAAGTGACCCATGCAGAGCATACCACCGCCTTCAGCACCATTAAAATTGATCATAATTTATTTGTGCGGACCATTCCCACTTACAGATAAAAGAAACATACACGTGTGTCACCTATGGATCATATGTGCGAGTGGCTGGAAGCCCCAGCCATTCGAGACAACACAGCCGCCACCGCAGCGAGAATCATTCAGAGGGATTTCATACCTCGCCATGGCTGACCACAAATGATCATCAGCGGTCAAAGTACAGAATTTTGTGGTTCCCCTTTAAACGTTGTCAACAAAGAATTTGGTATTTCAAGGATACGTACGTCTAGCTACCTTGCACACTCTAACGGGAAAACAAAGAGATTGCATAGGGCCATAAATAAGATGGTGCGAAACAAACTAATGAAAATCAGGATCAATCGGATACCATTTTGTAACCATGTCTCCTGGCTTATCGAGTCAGCAAAAATGAATGCCAAATACTCCTCATTCCTTTCTGTGCCGGTGTGACCCTGCACTTCCAGTGGACACGTTGTCACAGCCACGTATCCGTTAAATTGGAGAGGATTATGTGCTGTTATTTTGAAACCGGCATAACGCATTCACACAATCATGCAAAATATGCAACAGCCTTGAGACCAAAACAAATCATTGATCGGTAGTGCAGCTCAATCATCACATTTGAAGCCAATATATCTAGCTTACTATTACGCTCAGGTGGTAAAACGTACTCACTAGGTGGATGAGGTGAATAAAAATAAGGAGAAATACAGATTTGGACGACAAAAATATGTACGTTCACACGGCGCTTGGTGCAAAAATGCTTTCGAATGAACATTTGATGACAACCCAGACAAAATGCTACAGCGCCCACTGTACTATCTAACACGAGGCCTCCGCGTCAGTATATTTCGGCACACAAAATAAGCAAACATATTCGTTAACAGCTATTGCGTACCCTACGGCGTCATCATATTCTTTTGGGGCTTCATTCCAACCCGGCGACGAAGATATAGTATGATTTTTAGTTGGTCTGCAATTTGCAATTTTAGCAGAATACGCCATAAATTTTCTGACGTCCCCCAAAACGTTATTTAGGAGATTTTGGACTACGGACGGAATTCCGGCGAAACCATCCTGTTAAAAACATTTCGTTATGCTCGAAGACTCCTGAATCGGTGCCAAGGCCTGCTTTTCTTTGCCTTCTTTCTTTTTTGGTATTTGCAAAAAATGTTCAGTGTTTAGATCCGAACATGTTCTAAGCTTTTATTTTCCCAGCGAGTACATGATCTTGCCCGTGGCAGTAATACTGGGTGCTGGAATGATAGTTACAGCATTTGATCCTCGAAAATCTACGCACACCCTATGTGAACGATCTTTTTTGGAGCGATGATCACTGGGGAAAGCCATGGCGAGCTGCTACACCTGATTACATTTGCATCCAGCACCCCTTGAATTTGGTGGTTTGAAATTGATCTGTGAACGTGTGAAATGCGATAATGTCGCTATCGCCTAATTGATATCGCTAAAAATGATTTTTCATGCTTATCCGCATTTTAGTTACATCTGACATAGTCAAACCCACATCATTTTGTACGAAAACATCCAAGTTTTTGGCCAAAGTATCCGTGAGCGGGCAGTGTTGTGGTTCAGGGATATAGTCCAAATTAAAGGTTCCAAGCTTCTCCATTGGGCTGGCGTCATTTGGTGGTTGTCTTTTAAGCGCACAGATGTTTGAGCTCTGCTCAAGGTTTTCAAAATTTGTGACCACACCTAGAACAAGACTTCACGAAACTTCATGAATCAACCAGTTTAATTCACCATAGCCCAGGGGACATATTTGTTTTGGGGCATTGTTACGACTGCGTTGGGCAGTAACACGCTAAATCCACTTTCGAAACAATGAGGTATGGGAATTGTGAGACCACACATTTTTCCGCAGGTTGCACTTTAGAGATGACGCATTTTATCCGAACATCAGAATGCGGGAAGACGTAGCGTCCCTTGCCAGTCTCTAGTAGTGGTTTTTTTCGCGTTTTTTATCTGCTTTTTGCTTCAAGAGGTACAAATGGTTGCCGACAGTCAACGCTTTGGGTTCAAAACCTGAATGGGGTTTTCCAGCAGCCAAAAAGTCCACACCAAGAATCACTTCGCGCCCAAAGTAAGCCAACCTAAAAAAAATAATGGTCCGTACGAACGTTTCCTAACGTTACACGAATTTCAACTAGTCTGGTTACTTTCAGGGTATGACCGGATGCAGAAATAAATGGTACCTTTTCGGTTTCTACAGATTTGTCTAATCGCGGATAACAAAAGTGTAGGAATTCTCCCTCATCAGAGGGAGTTGTGCGCCCGCGTCGAAAAGCGTTTTAAATTGGTGTGTTCGTAATTCTAGGCAGACGTCTGGGCTGGCTGCTCCTGATTCAGTTCAACTGATGTGGCGTGAGGCATTCCTCGTTTTCCTTATGTTGCTGCTGCCGATGATGCTCAGTGTATGATCGTTGCTGTTGCTGCGGTAGGAGCTGGCGTGGCCGTCCCGGCGCTTAGGCACGCTTTCTGCAGATCCTCTGAACGTGTCTTCGGGGATGTCGTAGCAGAAGCGGACCGGCCGCTTACCAGCTGTCCACTGATATGCCTGAGGAGCTCGGGTTTGGTTCAGTGGATGGCTCTGTTGGGGCCGGCGCCTCGGCTCACAGCCACGCGGCGGTGCTGTCTGATGGCGATGTTCCTGGCGTACGTATCCACGTAGTGGTCTCGTCTGGTAGAAATACTCCTGGGGCTGATGTGGTATTATTCGAGGAGGTGGCTTTTCGTTTGGGTCAAAGTCATGACTTTTGCTTGGTCGGTTAGTTTATGCACCTCGGTCTATTGTGGGGGATGAGGCAGAGTTTGAGATACGGCGTTTACGTCCGTGGCTTTTGTCCCGCCTCTTTTGTCTCGAGCAGCATGTTTTTGTTGCTGCTCGATCTCCTCCCTTGCTAGATGTACAGCCTCGTTAGGTTGGTCGGTCGTTTTCGAGTCAGGTGATGTCGGAAGTCTTTTTTTGCATCCCGTTGATGAAAATGTCCATGTCATTTTTACTGGCATTTCGTGTGATTATCTCGCCCTTGTTCGCTTCTTTGGCCAGTCGCGAGGCGGGAGGCGTATTAAGGGAAATACTTGTGGCGTTTAGAAAAGATACTGAGGTCAAGTTTGGCGTTCGTGGAGTCATAAAGGTGGCGGAATCATTAACTGCTTCAAGTGGTCCTCGTTCACAATTCTGTCGGCCAACTCACCGAAGAAGTCGAAGGCAAGTTCTATAAGCAGTCGGCAGTAGCATAAAAGATCGTCTTTTGGTCCCTGTTATATTCTTTACGAATGTTGTTTACCACCGCAATCCATCTCGTAAAGTTTTCAGCACTAGTTCCGTCAAAAATGGGCTTTACTGGTTTCATCTCTAGCGTGCTAAGCAAGGTCATTGGATCTCTGAGTACATGTACACTTTACACCATATACTCGGCATTGGGGTCCACAGGATGCGAAACCTCTGCGGGACTACAAGCCATGGCTGGACAGATATTCAGTGAGGTAAATCTGAACGATATTTGGGCGGTCAGACAATCTCCGAGCGTGAGGTCGGCGCGGTTTCGGCCAGCCGCTCACCAGTCGCTTTCTGCCCGGGGCGGCGCAGTACTGTAGAGCACGAACGGTGGCTGTGATTGCGAGTTTTGTGACAGGAGATCGTTGACGTTGATGTCAGACCGCTCACGTCGATGTCGCAGGTGATCACCGGAGGTCGGGTGAAGTGTTGGCTCGACGATGCTTTACGAGAGCTGCGGGGCTGGGCGGCCGGGGGCAGAGACTCAGCCTGTGTCTCGGTGGTTGACGGGATCTGGTGCTCTGACCGTTCATGGGTGATGGTAGACGGGAGCTAAAGCTCTGACCGTTCGTGGGTGGTGGTGGTGGGCGGGAGCTGAGGATCCGCCCGTGTCTCGGATGTAGGTATTGACGACGCTTCTTGCTGGTCGGGGACTTCATTGAGGGTTTCCAGGGATGTCCCGCTGTGTTCTGCATTCCTTGGTGTGCCTCGTGGGCACCTGCGGTGCTCGTGCTCGGCGCTTCCTGTGCCGGTAGCAGACCGCTGATGCCGGCGCCGCTGATGCCGCAGCAGCGGGACAGGTACATAGCACAGGAGCAGCGGTGAAAGTTCGGTGTTGATGTCGTTGTCAAGTCATGACCCCACTTGTGGTAGTAGTCGCGGGTAAAGCAGCAGCAGGTGGCGCTGTTAAGAGGGCAAACACGACAGCGATTCTGCAGCGCGCAACGCATTTGAGTGAAATGCCGCTTGTGTTAATTCCGCAGCCGGTTCCTGACGTCGGAGAACTCGTGTTTGAGCCTAGTGACTTCCTTCAAGACACCCCAACAGAGGCAGGAGCCGTTTCTAGGCCGTTGAGCTGGGCAGCCGAACATAACTTTCCTGCTGTGTACCTTGGCTCGATGGGCAGCTGGGAGCCCAGATGCACGCCGCGCAGTCGAAAGCTCACAATCACACGACACATTGAACACTCGGGTCACGGCACCACTGCAGCACGTCTCGTTCTTAGCTATGCACAGCAACGGTCTTGAACTGTGACCGCGCTATATTGGAGACAGCGCAGCACTTCCGGTCACAGTTAGGACGGCAGCTGGGCTCAGGGCGTGCGCACGAGTACGAGGCTCAGGCTTACCTAGCTCACTCGGCCACACAGGGCCCTTACAATTAACTACAAGGGGGTACGTGGCGTGGATCTATAGATATCCGCATTGCAAATGTCTGCCTATGCCAAGACGGACGCGCGCCGTCGGCCTGTCTTACACAAGCCACTCAGCGGTACCCGATGTGAATACAATAACCATGCGTGCTTGCACGGCGCGTATCTGCGACGAGACGGCCGCAAGCCGTCGGCCGGCCGCGCGTGGTGCTCGCGAGCGTGAACAAGGCAGCAGGGTGTAAGATACAAATACATGAAAAGGACATGAATGACGTGGTACAGATGCCATAAAGGCAGACTAGACAACCTCCGCTCGTTTTAAAGAATACATTTGATGATATGGAACGATATATGATGCTATTTGATAAATAAACACTTACGGTTGATGTAACCGATGCTAGCCGATAAGATGTTTGACTGTTGCCCTTTTCGCATATTAGAAAATATGAGGAATCAGAAGCCAACCTCTGTATTGACCGCGCCAGTCATGCTTGTCTTATCTTAACATGTGACACTAATGACGCAAAATGTATCAAACCGTGGCACAGATGAAGGATTTTCAGATGTGCACTTTGTTTTATAACGGCGGTTGGGTATGCCGTCCACCTGCCACGCAACCGTCATGCGTGCGGTGCGATAGCTGATAGTGGCTCGTTCGATCGAAAAGCATATCACGGCATTCAAAAGCAGACCACTTCTGAAAAAATACGCTCCCCACCCAACTTATCCAAATGCACGCATCGATCCTTGACTTTGCTAGGCAACTTGCTGGAAAGATCTTCATACGAAAAAGGGCTATGTGTGCCCTGTATACTGGCGAAATCGGCATGGACATGACGCCACCCAGTGAAGCTGCTGACTGACAAATAGCTGCACAAAGCGGTTAAACAGTTACAATTTCTCGTAGCACGTGATCGTCAGGTTTTTTCAAATGTTTCGTCAGTCATGCACCTACTGTTAGGAGCCAACATAATTCCGTCAAAGCTTGATATAAGCTGTTCCATAGCTGCTGCTCCGCCGTTGCCAACAGCGAGAAGCAGATGTGCTGCGGAAACAGGCTGCGAACAACTGGGTCATGCTACAGCATTGTCACATCAACGATATAGCTCTGCCAGTAGGTAAAGGCCTGCTGTTCGCGGATCGTTCGTCGAAGTCCTTCGCGAGGCGTGTAGAAAGAGGGAATAGAACTGCGTATGCATTGGTGCAGATGCATCACTCCATTTCTCAGAGCTTATCCCAGAACAAGAAGCTCGAGCGTAAGGTCCCCGAAGAAGCCCGGCTGAGCCTGTAGTCGATAGAGAGCCACAGCAACCAGAGCCAGGCACTGCAGGAACTCATTACCCACTCCTTACGCCTTAGTAAAGAACCCATGGCGCATAGCCCTTTTATCCAAGTTTTGGATGTTTCATCACTGCGTGATATCAGAGAACGGACAAAGTCATAAAGGGGATTTCGCGAATAGCCAGTGTCATGGAAAGTTTCGAGAATACGCGATTCCTAGGAGTGCATATCGAAATTCAATGTCACTCGTTCGGTTCTCAAGATACGTACATCTTCAGTACATCAAATAGAATAAAGTATGAGCGCCTGCAATATGGTCCTGAATTTTGCCGAAGCGTACGACGAACAGCTCTGATTAAAAATGTGTCTTGCGCTCGCATTTAACGGTCTACTTTAGCCATTATCTCAACTCCATAGGCGTTCAGTAAAAGCTAGAATAGAAAAAATGTTTTCCAGTAAAGATTGTTATGTGAAACTGCAAAAGCTTAAGAAAATGCGCTACCGTTCGCTACGTCAAAATCTTCCAACATCAGAACAGTTTACCGAACAACGGGGTTAGGGAGGAGAATCGGTGACACGCCAGGTGAATGCTAAGGGTGCTTTGCTCAGTGATGCAGGTTAGCTGCGTTGCACAGCAGATCATCTGCCAGCGCGGTCGAGGCCAACCGTGTCGTAACGAGGCACGCGTGACGACTCGAGACCCCACGCCGCATGAGGGAAGCTTAGCATACCATTAATGCCAAGTCTGAGCAACAGGTGGCGCTAGCATATGCGTTCTCACCACAGCGCATCGTGCGTCAGTTCAGGGGCGTGCAGAATTTCACGGTTGGGTAGGGGGGAGTACTGCTCAATATTTTTCGTGAGAGCTAAATGTCGCGCACCACAGGCGTACCAGACTCCGCGCATGGCGCAAGCGCGCGCAGCATCGCTTGCTCTCGATTTACTCAATTTTTAACGCGTTTGCCTGAAATGCCTGGCCGTCAACGCTCCTTCACGAGCAAACTAATGCATGTCATATATTTGACGAGGGAAGAGCACATGCCACCGTGGGGTACCATGCGCACACGGCCCTGCGCCAGGCCGTAGATCGCTTTTCCGTTGAGATGTTAGAGACCTTTCAAAATTTCATCAATATCCCATCATAAAAATCCCATCAATTAACAGCTTTGAACTTTGTGCAGATGAGGAGCTTTGTATGATGAACTCACTCATCAACGTTATGTCGGAAATTCATGCCCAAAACTGCATGCAAACCCTAGGTGAGTTGCTGGTGGATCTGTAGCGCAGCATGTGTGGCAAGCTCAGGTGATGCACGGGTAGAAGCTATCACGCGGTTCGCCATGAGCAGCTCTCCTCACATCCCGACCCGGCAGAGGGAGCCGGGGATCCCTCGCTTCCTTAGACTGAGTATGGATGCATGATGAGAGCTACATCATGTACCCTTTTCTAATGGAGATGTGCTTCTCTATACCTAACTTTCCCTAAGAGTTATTGTTCACGGGCTGAAAAGCGCATAACCGGTCAGAAGGGGCAACACGGACGACTAAAACTCTCAAACACTGATGCAAGCAAGCTCAAAATTGACTCCATATCC
Organism: Pollicipes pollicipes; assembly: GCF_011947565.3. Classification (NCBI taxonomy): domain Eukaryota; kingdom Metazoa; phylum Arthropoda; class Thecostraca; order Pollicipedomorpha; family Pollicipedidae; genus Pollicipes; species Pollicipes pollicipes. Next base: position 25,137,220 of record NW_023596921.1, read on the forward strand.
AACGAGGCTGCTCGCCAGGGACGTATTCACGTGGCGCCCTCCCCTGGACCCCCGGCCATTTAGCAGGTATACGATATGTTTTGATACATGTAGGCGTAAACTTTGATGAATTAAAATTTAGAGGCAGAACGTACAACTAAATAGATCAAAAACATGTTATGTTGTTTTTAGCCACGCAAGAAATTTCGCACACCTGCAACGTACTAAACTGGGTTTTCAGTGCACGTTTTTTGAGTCGTTACCGTGTTGCGAAGTTCCATGTACACCCCTGATACCCACCTTTGTAACAATTTGGTCATTTGGCGTGCGGACATCATTTCGTTGGTGGAAAATATGTTGAATGTCTGAAAGCATCTTAAACACGCGCTCGGGTGGGAGGGGGGGGGGGAGGGTCAAATTGACTCCCGCGGAGGTTTTTCCAGAATGGTTTCCGAAGGGCGCGACGTAGCCGTGCCAAGCTTCGCATGGCTGTAGGCAATTGAATAGCGGATCGTTTGGCATCACAAATGTAGATGTACCTTGTAAGGTCGCTGACCTATGGCGAGTCAAAGTCAGGCCATGGTTTCAGCGAAGGCAATTTCTAGCAGTGGCCTAGAATTGCCGACTTTGGGTGTAAAACAACACCCTACGAGGAGGAATTTTTCACTCCTTTTCGCCATATTTTATGTTGCATTTTTCACTCCTGCCTGACACTGTCTAATTGCACATGCCAAACCCATCTTTCCCTTTTTGATGTTTTCAGATGTCATCCAAAACCGAGCTCACTTGAAACCACCAAGTATAAACGAGGCTCCACAGAACCTAGACACCTATAGCTATGTCCTGCCTCACGTACATCTGAATCATGGCTATGTATGCACAGAGCAAGGGTGCCAGGTATCTTCAAGCCCAAAAACCCCAGCGACACCAGTCGCTTGCACGCATCAATTTTGGTTTGTTTACAAAATGCATCACAATCGGCAGCTGTGTGCCAAATGCAAGGTTCTCACGCATCCCCAGTTTTTTTGGTCTGACCACCGCACCAGGAAAGGAGAGCCTGGTCCAAGCACCAGCAAGGCTCGGTAGATAATTTTGCTCCACGTATTTTTTACCCGAAGTAACTTGACCGACAAACTGCATCACCCCCAAAATTCAGGAGTGAAAAATTCAAGAAATATCTTCCAAATGAAGTTTACAAGATGAGTATCACCATTTAGCACTCATGTCGACAGACTTTAAGTCAAATCAGCTGATCAAAAAATTTTGTCAAAAACTATCAGTCTTTATATTTATTTAACTACTTTTGTTTTCTTGGTATCACACGAGTGTGATTCCACTTTATTTTCCTTTCCTTTGCGATTGCCTTTAGAGGTACCATCTGTTGCTTAAAATGTTACCGAATTTCTCTGCAAAATGCTCCAACTGCAAACTTGCACGTATTTTATACATAAATTGGATTAATTTGCCAGCCGCCCAAACATGTTTGATATGCACCCAAGAGCGAACAATGGACAGGGAATAAAGGAGACAATTTGAAGCAAGGAAGATATTTTTACCGCCATTTTGTCCCTGTCAAACCCGCAGTTAGACGTTTTTTGGTTCATGGCGGTGCTTGATAATGATAAATCTAAGCCTTTCGAGTGTCTAACTCGCCAGGTTACCTGACAAGGCCATCCTTATGCTGCCGTACAGAGCTTTGGTACAGACCTGACGCAGCTAATACAGAAGTGTTTGATAGCGAAATTCTGCCCCCTGGAAATATTAATCATACAAGCAGACTGACTGCCAGATGACTGTACTGTATATATGCACTATATTTTTAACACGGGGATACTCTAAGCTGCATAGCAATTATAATATGAGGTAAATATTAGTGTGTAGCAAATAGTCAGACCATCCCATGGACACCTCTGACTTGTTTCTCATTGTAATCTCGTAGGTTGGTGGACATGATTGATATTCATATTTGGGAGGTGAGTGGGATGACTCTGTCTATCAGCAATCCATACGAAAGGTACTGACGTTTTGTGCTGGGGGAGCAGGAAGACGTGTGCCCTGAAAAAGCCAGTAAGTCTCCTGTGAACCAAGTAATTGCCTACCTTACCTGCTTTCAACACATGATTTGTAACTAAAGTTAGCCATTTTCTTTTTTAATCCATCGAGTTTTGTCATAAGACAAATTATGATGTCACAGGGCATGCAATGGGGTTATTTTGTTCCATATTCTCGATTATTTGCCCCACATTTCTTAAAGTCGTCCCTCATGGTCGCTTCAACCACATGTTTTCCATAGTTCTCATGGTTTGCTGACTGGCAGATGACTGTACTGTATATATGCACTATATTTTTAACACGGGGATACTCTAAGCTGCATAGCGATTATAATATGAGGTAAATATTAGTGTGTAGCAAATAGTCAGACCATCCCATTTAAAAGGTGAAACCAACATCTTGAACTTTGTTATTAAAGATGAATGAACAAGCCTAAACAGAGGCCTTTGCTGCAGTTCAAAAGGCAAGCAGGAAAACTGGCATGGCCATCCAAGTTATGTTACTTTTGGAGAAAAGAGATTGTTTTCTGGGGCACCCCCATTATTGCCCTCGACAGAGGTTAACCATGCCAATCAGAATATGTTGTTCAAAGTGATTCAAGGTGTTTTCATTTGTGTGTTGTCAACTTTGTCTGATGTCAATAAGCATACACAAATGAACAAAATAAAAATGGAAGTTGAAACCAGCCAGAAATGAGCTTTATGATGCTTTTATCACAAGTGCTTCTGTCAACAGACAGGTGAGTAGAGATGGTGTTCAATACATGGGCTACTCTAAGCTAGGTTAAGTTGGTGAAGTGCATGGCAAGTAGCAATAGGAATGGTGCAAGAATCAGTAACTGACGACTGCTGCTCACTCACGGCTGACAGGATGAGATGAAGTAAGGACTCTTCAGGTTACGCAAAGTTGGGTTACTTTCATGGAAATAATAAGTAGATAAGAGTATAATAAGAGTATACCAATTCTACCAATTCTTATATAGATATTTAACAGTATTCTTATAACAAGTATAATAAGAATTTTGTAAGAAACAGTAACAAAATGTTTGTTTTCCGTGACCCCGTCTTAACAAAAGCCAGAGGTCTGTCTATTGTGTCTGACTTGGTGATGGGCTGATGTGTAGGAGTCCGCGGTTTATTTGTTGTTTGAGTGCTTTATGCTTGTTGAATTTTCTGTTGTTATTTGTTGTTGAATTCCTTTACTTTGTTTTGTGTTAAAAATGTTGTCGAAGGGAAGGTGCAAAGTGCAGCATCAAATCGCATAATTTTTACATAATAATTTTTACATAATACCTTACATAATTTTTGATGCTCATTGCACTGCAATGAAATTACTACGTTTTAATGCATTACGTTTTACTTAAATGGCCTAAGATGTTAAAAAACAAAACAGTTTTGTCAGTTTTATGATATAAGGTCTATGCCAACGTGAAAAAAGATTGAATTTTCACTCCTGCACGGTCTTCTTGCGATGCAATTTTTCACTCCCACCCTAGACCAAAAGCGATTCTATCTCACAGATTTTTAGGGAATCCTTCAAACTGATCCAACGACGGAGTGTTAGACGAAGCCATACATCTCTGAGATGCTTTCTTAGGCAACACAACAGTTGAATGAGCAAATTACATTGATCTTAGGTCAGGTGTAAAGGTCACACCAAGGTCAAAACCAACCTGTTTTGTTACTGTAGGGCTTGCTGTGTGGGATAGTTTTTGGTGCTCATTTCGAATTTATTGATAGCAGGAACCACATTATACATCTTCCATGGACTTCTTAGAGGAGAGAATAGGTCATTGACATGAAATGACTCAAGTCAACATTTTGTGTTAGGAACATGCTGCCTAGCATGATTCCTGTAGCTTAGTCGAATGCAAAATTCAAAGCAATCTGCCATATTTTTGGTCACCTTGACCTTCAAAAGGTCAAACAAGGTCACTGACCTTGAATGGGCATGTGACCTTTTGCCTAGAAACAGCTATCCGGGTTCTGGGGGCACTTTGGAGACCAACCTGGAACTTTATTTTTTTACCTTTTTGACCCAAAGGTCATGACCTAGGATTCTGAAACTTTGACCTAGGTGAGTTTACGTACAGGTCAACACACGCTGTGAATTTGGTGTCTCTAGCTTTCTTAGTGCCCGAGATCTCAGGGGGTGAGGGGTCAAATTGCCCCCCCCCCCCCCCACCCGAGCGAAGGATATCTAGCCGGCCACCTGGGCGCGTGTTAAAGTGCATCGAACAGTAAAATGTCATGCACCATCGTTGTTTCACTGGCGCACCTGCTCGCAGTAATGCAGCATCAAGGCAGCATACAAACGCTTTTCATCATCGCAAAACTGCATTCATATGATTGTTAAAAATTGTCAGGTATGAAGATACATATTGCGGCATTGTGAAACGACCGTGTTTAACCTACTAAGTCCAATGGTTATTGATGAGACAGAAGTAATAGCTTTGTTCCTCGGAGAACAACCAAGAGAATGAAGAAATAAATGCATGGATATTTCGGCTGTATGCCCGTATCGAACCGCATATTAGTATAATAGATAGTCTACGATAATAGCTATATAGTTATGGCCGGATTCTACGAGGAATACGACTCTTAAAAATGTCTTATCTACATAATTAATGTTCCTCGCAAATGCACTTAGCAACGTGCGTAAGTCTAATGACTATGCGAAAACATGATATCAAAGTGGGCATGAAAATATGACTTGCAATCGAAAATCTGAAGCATCGCCCCCTAAAAGAGTATGCGAATCCAAAAAAGTATCTTAAACTTAGAGAAAAATGTACAACAATGCCACGAGAAAGGGTCAAAACTATAGCAAATCACGATATTTGGTTCAGCGAATACTTCCAACCCGTGCTGCCATCTCCCGCCGAGTTTGAAGTACTACAAGTAAGAAGCAATTTCGCACGGCTAGTTCGGCAGCACCTCAACGCCATACAAACGTTCCATGACGGACTTGAACAATGCCGTATTGAGGAGCATATTTACTAAAAGCAGAAATTTGCTTGTCTACAAAAGTCTTTCCCCCGAAAAGAATGCCATTAGTTATGAGAATGTTGATTTCATCATAGCTGTTGCTTCCTTTAATATCTCAAAATGTGCGACACTTACGTCTCCAGTTGCCTAGAACTTCTGATGACTTCTCCAGTTTTCTACCATTTCCGCAGCGTACATGCGTGGAGATTTAGCTACCTTGAAGTTTGCTGCTTTCGATCACTCCGATATAGTGTCATGTAAGTTCTGGCCGGTGCTTTTTACCGAATGACACATAGCGCTTAAGAATGATGCATAATATATATATATATATATATATATATATATATATATATATATATATATATATGTGTGTGTGTGTGTGTGTGTGTGTGTGTGCTTTTATGACGATAGGCAGACGAAGCTCGCAAAACTTGCACGGAACATGACTGGTGGCTGACTGTCTATATATCTGGCTCTTCATTTCATTACGGCACCCTAAACACTTTAAATTAGAACATAAAACACGAGCATGCACACCAATAATAAACCTTTCACTAGACAGCACTCGCTGTCGTTTTGACTCGGCAACAACAAACAATTATTTAGCCGTGCAGAAGATATAATTAGCATCACACACTGTGAATAAAACAACCAACACAGCAAATCACAACATTGCATGCCAACTACCCAATATGCGCGCCACTCATCAGTGTCTTGTTCCCTGTCTAAGTGATTTACCTGTGATGCTGCTCCAAAGATATAACTCAGTAGTTTGACTCATTTCTTTGTTTAGAAATCGTTTGTGGTCATGAATGAGTAATGCATCCAGAATGTTGATTTTCACTGTTTTGTGTGTAGATAATACAATTGCAGTGTTTTGTGAAAGCGTTCGGCGCACGAGGAGAGTATTGTGGTCGGGTCGTACGTGATTCCTTGGTGCCCCCTCCGTGAGGTGCTCCGTGAGACGTCGGAAAAAATGTTGTAGATGCACCATTGCAGCATACGGAACCTTGCAGAAACACCTGGCAGCGGTCAAGAGACGGGTGGAAATGACCAAAACAGAACCTTCGGAACTATGGGACCCTTGGAGCCTGAGGGGAAGGTGGGAGGAGTCGTGCTTAAATCAGCTCCCCGCGAAAACAAAGTTGTATGGCCATCTTAAGTGCCCCTGGAATGTTTTATCGCATTAAAATGAATGTTTGGGCCGATTGTGGTGTTCCGATCTAAATTGGGGGCTCATAAAGATGCATGTTATGATGCCCCGCAATCAGTGTTCTTACTGCCTTGTCACCGAAGAAGCCGAACCAGGATTTCAACAGTGTAAGACAGGGCAATTGTGGTGCCCCTGTATTTCGGTGTCCCTTTCAAGGGAAGGCTTTGGACCACCTTCAGTCGTTCTTTTTTCAATCGCCCACTTGCATTTGGTGTCCCAAGGAAATAAATGCAATAGTGGTCCGAAAGAAAGGTGTCGCTTGGGCGAATGGGCCGATGCAGAATTTCGTTAATGGAAAGGCACGGGAATTGTGATGACGAGTCGTAAAGCCGCAATGACAAGGGAGGCTGTTGGTGCCTGTTTCCTTGAACAGGGTGTCCCTTTCCTGAACGTTCCTATTCACAATTTTTCCAAAGTGAAAGGTACACCGATTGAAATACTGCTGGATTTTTGTGCCATTTTGAGTTGTACTTTTGGACTTTGTAAATGGCCCGCTTTCATTTAGTGCCCATTGGCAATCAAAAAGATGTCGCCCGGAAAGGACAGTTTCTGTGCCTCCTTGCCCATGGGTCCGATCCAGAATCTTATCAGGGCAAAAAGCTCAACATGGCTGTGCCCCTGGAATCCATGGCTCTTTCAGAATAAGGGGTTAGAGCCCTTCCTGGTAATCTCTGGAATTGGGTGCTTCTTGAAAATAATGGTTATTTTGCCCCGAAATGAGGGATCTGGTGCTCCCTCGGCGCATGGGCCGATGCAGGGTTTCGTCGAGGCCACGGCACGAACGTTGAAGTGCCCCTGCAATTTGGGGTCTCATAAAAAAATGGCTTATGTGGTTCCGAAATGAAGGCATTGTTGCCCCTTTGCGATGAGATTTGGTGCCTCTTCAGGGCGTTCAAACCTCCTTGGGCCCGAGAGGGAGAGGAATGGCCCCATGGCCCCTCCCTCTCTGGACCCGCCCCTGCCTTGTGGTGTCTCATGAAGTGTAAGCGTCTGGAAAATAAAAGCTAAGATACCCGGTAATTAATTTGTTTTGGTGCTCTCTCGTGGAACAGGCGGATCGAAAGTTTTGCAAGCGTGAAAGGCATAGATATTGTGATGTCCATGGACTTTGAACGCTGTTTAAAGCCAAAGCTCTGGGAAATTTGAACTGCCCACCCGCATAGAGGGGCTTTTAAAATAAAGGTTATGGTGTCGCGAAAGGAAAGCTATGGTGCTCCAAACGGATTATTTCGGTGCCCCCTAGCCTAAGGGGCCAATTCAGGATTTCGTCAGGGTAGGAGGCACAACACTGCTGTATCCCTAAGAAAATGAAGGGTTTGGGCCGGTTATGATGTACCCGGATTTCACTGTTTATCGAAAACAGATATCTGTGGTCATTAGTGGTGCCCGTGAAATTTTGGGTCCTTTTGAAAATAAAGGTTATGTGGATACGAAATGAAGATTGTGCTGTCCCTTCACCATGATATTTTGCTGTTCCCCCACCCCAAGGGACAGGGGGCATAGCCCCATCTCACCCCCACCCCCTACCCCTCGGATCCGCCATTGGTCAAGGTCAGTTGACAAGGCACTCATCGTCTAATCGCCACAAAGCGTAGCCCGTTATTTCTTCCTAATTTTTCAATCGGCTCCTCACGTCAGCCCCATTTATGTCACTTTGGTGCGAATCTGAACATAACTGTGTTGCGTTTATGACTGCAAAATCCAATTCTATTTTCCGAAAAGTGTTGTTTGTACATGCTATGTGCTGGCGTCTCCTTCCCACGAGACATATGTACTGGACCATACTGCCTCTAAACTCTCCTCACGCAGGCTATAATCGCATGTTTCCTTCAAGTCAACAGGTACCCACCAGCGGTTCAGGTACGCAAGTGAACAGGTACGCACGCTGTTTGCTACATACGGCCCGCTGCTAGACGTCTATTGCATACTGCATCGCTCATCCCGCTTCAAGAGCACTTACAATAAGCACCGTTTGAAGTGCTCTCTGCTGCCCTTGCCTCGAGCACACGGTGTTCCTACCTCCATTACCAAGGACGTAGCAAAACAGTGAAACGAACTTTCGCGCGCCATTTTCATTCACGCCAGCCGCCGTAGTCGTCTAGCACCGGACCCCAAACAGATCGCGACTTGTCCCGTGACAGTTGGTTTTCGGAGGCGGGCTCAGTGTGAGATGAAACAAGGATCAGGTAAATATGGAAATAGGCAAATGTGCTTACCTCACATGGTTGCAATTGTCGACAAAATACGGATGATGTTTTTACGAAACATCATTGCCGATATTCAATGCAACAATAAGGTAATGTGTAAGACAGCGCGAGTAAGTACTTACACATGCGTACGACATAACACATGCAGGAGTATCACCATCAACCACATATTTCTAACCATTACATGATATGAATTCACACATTCGCACTTTAATTCTGGTGACACATATCTCCAGTTATAGAGCTCCGTTCACAACTAGGCATGATATTACGGAGACTAGAAAAAATGTGCGAAGACACACAAATGCACGGTGTGCCGCCATCTTGACCGAAACATGCATCAGAGAAAACCTGCCTCCGCCTGAAATGGCGGAAAAATCAGATTAAATGGCAGAACCTGCCGCCGCCCTACTGTCTACCGGCCACGTATCCGCTAAATACCGACAATAACATGATGCTCTGGCATTTGTATTGGTGTTCCTACATGCGATCGGCTGTTTGTCGCCTAACCCCTGCACTTTTGCATCTCTCGTTTCAAAGGCATTTGTTACATGTCACGCAAACTGGGCTTGCCGTAAGCCCACTGCTCCTACATCGCTTATCAAAGACTTAGCGAAACGATGAAAGGGGCTGAACATTTTGAAAACTATTGTGATCATATTCAAATTACATAACCGTATCTTTGTCATATTTCCTTTGGTCTTATGCGTTCACTGCAGTTCGTCTTACGCCATAACAGCAATCGGCTGGCTTGGTCTTACTTAAGTCTAAAGCGTGTTCTTAGGTTGTCTGGTTTCGGAGCAGCGGCAGTTTGTGATGAGCACTCGACGGCGACCTATGGCTGGCTCAGGCGGCGGGTGGCAAGGGAGCACTACATAATGTATTCAGAATTGAACAAGACGCACGTCAGTTTATGGTTCGTGTCACTGCAAGGCTTATTCTCGCTAACATATAGTAAAGCTACAAAGTGCGGTTTTCTGTAAAATTCGACCTTTGACCTGTCAGCAACATAAAAACTAGTACCAATTGTGAGATCGTGTTCAGAACAATATACTGCTGTTCTCGACAAGCTCTGTCTTTATAAGCTTGGAAACGCTGGGGGAGGGTCGCATCGACCCCCTCTCCCCCTATCAGTCCGAGCTATGCAAAACGGCGAATCAGGGTGATGGTTAAGGCATACAGCGAGCATAGGTACTTACACATACGTACAATGCACATGCAGAAGGGATATTACTATCAGCCACATATTCCCTGAGCGTAAAATAACATGAATCCCCACTTTTGCACTCCGATCTGTGGATGTCAAAACTCTCACTCCGGCCATAACTCGGCCAGACTTTCCGGATTCCGGACGCTGGAAATCTTCACAAGAAACAGAAAATTGCACGATATGTTGTCATTCTCACCGAAAGAGTCATCTAAATAACTTGTCACCGTCAATCACGAAAACATATATGGTACATGTGAACATTTGGCGTGGCAGTGCTTTTGAGACATAGGTATTTTTGAAGGTGTCTTCGCATTGCCCTGCCATGAGACTGTCATTAGTGAACAGCTGATTTTCTGTTTTTGAACTGAAGCTAATTTTCGATAACACATCCGACTGACTTAACCTACAATGACCCTTTGTCTTCGCCAGTTCTGGGCCACTGGCTGTCGCGAAATCTGATGCACGACTTAACCGCGTGTCCCGACTGAACGGCCAGAGGAGGTCCACGAGTTTACCAGAGAGGGCTTCTTGGACTGCTAGACGCTTCTACGGTATTGTCAGAATTTGTATTTGACAATATTGTTCGCTCTTCTCATTCAGTATGGTCATTTTTTGGACTTCACGGTTCCAAAAAGAACTCATCCCAACGAGTTCCTGGACCCCTCGCTCTTCTCCCCCCCCCCCCCCCCCTCCTCTTCCCCTTCAACAGCCCGACCCCAATAGAGTTTTCAGCCAAGGCTTGAGACCCCATGCATTTCTCGATTGAGGCTGAAGGATCTTTCCGTCCCATTTCAGATTTCCAATCGGTCACTATTAATACATATGATACATTGGTCTCCTCTTTGACATCGAAGGCCCTCTGACCGGGATGGTTGATCCTGGATCAACGCTGGATCACTCACCGTTTCAAAAAGATCCCAAGAGAAGCAGTTTTAATAAATAGCACAGGGATCCCATTTCGACGCCTTTGGGCCCTAAAGAAAACGGGCAGAGGGACCCTGTCCGGTGCTGGTTCCTGACTGACGTGAGGCTTTTCCATTAAAACGCCAGTCATGAAGGAGGAGGGGGGGGGGGGGGATGGTCGGCTCCGGTCCAACACGAGCGAGATCTCTAGATGTCCGACACGTCCGGATGTCCGGTCCGCCGGGATGTGTGCCTCGTCGAACCGAGTGAAACCGAGGCAGAGGCCTCGGGCTCTGACGCGAAGATGGCGGCGTGCCCGACTGAGCTGGCAGTGTTTCGACCGCGGACGAGCTGCCCCACGGACAGGTCTCGCGCGCGTGTGGCAGGTTCGGTTCTCGGGCGAGGGACGGCGCGCGCGTAAATACGTTCTTTTTTTGGCGGCCGGGCTGCTTAGTCCGCTGGCCCGCCGCGGGCGTGGCTGCCGGCCGGGGCGTCGAACTGGGCAGCCTCTGGGCTGGCCTTTGTTTCCGAACTCCGCGTCCAACCGATTGCGCATAATCATTCCCGCGTACATACAGTGATTGAGCGGAAACATTGTCTGCAAATTTGGCGGGCGGCGGCTTGTTTGTCGGACGGGCTGTAATACCGATTGGGGCTTTTTATATCTCACCGGCTGCTATAGCTATTTCGACACGGAACGCCTCTCTTACGCATTTATCAGGCATTAGGTACGTGGGATGCGGTAGTGTTGTGGCCAGGACTCCATCTATTACGCATTTATCAGGCATTAGGTACGTGGCATGTGGTAGTGGTGTGGCCACGACTCCATCCCAGCATAGAAAAGTTTAGAGATGAGCACCCTAACCACAAACCACCGTGCCACCATCGCCCCTCTGCGGCGCGAACTGCACCCGTATCAATAAACTCCAGACTGGTGTTGCTGGGCCGCAAACTCTACACTTATTAAGGGGTTCTGAAGCGTAAAAGGAAGGAAGTGGGTCAATATCGACAAAGTGGATGGCGGATGCAAGCTCACGATTCTCCCAATTCATTCATCTTATCTATCGCAAACCAGCTCTTTGACAAACGCTCGGCTCCGCTATTCAGATGGTGAATCAACAGCGCCTTTAAGCGCGGCACGTGCATAGTGTTTTGCGTGACGCTTGACAGGCAGCTGAATACATTCGCAGTCCATGTTTGCTTTTTAAATTCCTATTTACTCGCAACCAGAAGTGCGGTTCCCTATTCAGTTGCAGGAGTTTCACCCCCGCCGTAACTTGAGTTGCAGCCTGCAGATTTCCGAGAAAGTGAGCCAAACTCGGAGAGAAACCAATCCGTTGGCATATTATCACGGTACTCTTCGTTGTATGTTCATCGCTCCGCCAACCAACTTATGTTGGTAAACCACGCCCGTTTAAAACGTACTTAATCGAAGAAACGAATTGTTTGTAGGCTGGGCCATTGAACGTACCTCACCCAGGAGTAGTATCCGGATTCAGCTGATGAGACAGCTTTCACCCCCTCTCTTTGAGAGTAAAGGCATGCAGAATTCAGAATAAGTCCCGTTTGCAGCAGCGTGTGAAAGAATTTGCAATTGGAGGAGGAAGGGGAATCAGTCGAATAAAATCACTGACGATATAGGTTAGCATGCTAGGAGCTGGAGATCTATATGCGCGCCTGCCTGGAGCAGACATAAAATCAGTCAGCCTTAATCATCAGTCCTCAATTCCTTCAAAAAATGAGAAACATCACCAGCGCATACAGTAAATAACAAAACCACATACCGCGAAGAACCTTATCCATAGTCCACAGTACCAAACAGTAGGCAACCCGACAAGCGCTTCCCACGATTACCGTGCAGTTACTGCCGAATAACCAGCTATTTCCTTTGCCACGAGCCAGGAATCGAAGTTTTGAATTCTTTAATGGGCCTGCTGCCAAGGGCGTGCTGACGTGGCAAGGTTTGTGCGCTCAAACAAAGCGTTGCCCATATCTATGCACAGTGGTTTAACCGGGCAGCACTGTACTGCATGAGGTCACTCGTTGGCTGAGGCGGGCTAAGTCGGCTCCGGTAGCCCTCTGTCGGGCAATATCGGAACCCTTAGGTGAAGAGTTGCGAGGAAATGGGACAATATCCGAAACCGAGAATCTCATGCACGCTGGACTTTATGAACACTGGACTTTATAAACGCTGAACTTTATGAACACTGGACTTTATGAACACTGGACTTAATGGTTTTCCTCTGTTCATGGGTTTTGGGCGTTTTCTGGATGTTATGAACGCTGGATGCTGCGATTATGGATTTTTTACCACTGGATTTTATGAACTCTGGACGTTTCAATACGCATCCCGCGTAGCTTAGAAACTACAGGGGGTTAGGTTCTGAGAAGGGCGGAATTGTGAACAGCACCAAAAGGTCTTCAAGATGGCTATTGCAGCTCAAAACCCCATATAAATGTGGAACACTTCCTTTCAGTCTTGGAGGCGCAGTGTTTCTCAGATGACGGTAACATTGCCCCACCACGCGCTCGGGTAGGGGTCATATTAACCCTTCGAAGTTTTTCCACGATGGTTTCCGAACAGCTCGGCGTAGCCACGCCAAATTTTGCACAGCTGTAAACAATGGGATAGCAAATCGATTGGCATCACGAAATTAGATATACCTTGTAAGGTCACTGACCCACGGCAGGTCAAAGTCAGGCCATGGATTCTAAGAAGTCAATTTGTAGGGAATCGTTCAATCTGATGCAACAACGGAGTGTTAGACGAGACCATACATTTCTGAAATACTTTCTTAAGCAGCGAAACAATTGAATGAACCAATTCCACTGACCTAAGGTCAGTTTTGAAGGTTGGACCGAGGTGAAAGCCGATCTGTTTTATTACTCTAGGGCTTGCGGTATGTGGTGGTTTCTGGTGCTCATTTCGAATTCATTGATAATGGAACCGCATTATATATCTTCCATGCACTTTGCAAAGATCAGAACTGGTCACTGACCAAAAATGACCCAGATTAACATAATATTTTTAGGAACACACTGCCCAACGTAATCTTTGTCGCCTATTCAAATGCAAACCTCAGAGCAGTCTTGTATGATTTTGGTCACCATGACCTTCGAAAGATCAGACGAGGTCATTGACCTTAAGTGACCTTTGACGTGTGACCTTTTGCTTGGAACAGGTATCTAGGTCCTGGAGGCATTTTGCAGACCAACTTGGGGACTGACCTTGTTTGACCTTATTTAACCCGAATTTCATAGCCTGGGAACCTCGAAATTTAATTCAAGTCAGTTCAGGTACAGCACATCACACCCTGTAAATTTTGTGTCTCTAACTCTTTTAGTTCCTGAGATCTCAGGGGGTCAAATTGACCCCCACCAGAGCGAAGGGTATTTAACAGGCCACCTGGGCGCGTGTTGACTCTGTCCTTAATCCGACTGCCCCAAATTGGCCACTGCTGGCCAAAATGCCACAAGTCCAAACCATACCAAACCTTAAGAGCACGGACATTCGTTCGCGCTCGATTCGTTCACTGTCATAGGCCAAACTGTGACGGCATCACACGATGTTGTATAGCGGCAATGCTTATTGCCCCCTGATCACGATGAGGCAGCCCGGTGGGCGCTGCTTTTAGCTTTATTGGGTGGAGCTTTACTGAAATGAATCGACTGTCCGTTTTTCCGGCTATGAGACAGCACGCCACTCCTGGCGTTAGCCTGATGGGCTATTTACGGCGCATGAAGTTGACAGATCAAAATGGTAAACACTCCGTGTCGCGACGTCGAACGCAGGTCAAGCGCTAATGGCGGGACGAAAAGAATACGCTGTTGTCGTATGACAGCAACGGGTACTTAACAAAGTTGTGGCTGACGAAAATTTCCCTTCATCCGCCTGGGGTAGGAGTTCCAATCGCCTGTTATTATCAAGCCGTGCATGTTCGAACAGCTATGTCATGCACGTAGGAGCGATTCAGCGTTAGGTTTGCCCTTCAGCTTCGTTGTTCTAATTTGTGCGGGTACAGATTGTTTTTCAATGCAATAATCTGATCTGGCGTGTAATCTGTTGAGTTGATCGGGCATGTGGCACAGGTAAATGCCTGTCGAGTCGCGAGGCGCATGTGCTCCGCCCAGCCAGCCGGCCCCGCCAACGCAGCTAACGAGGCCTCTTATCTGCGTACCTGCTGATGACTATAGATGACCTCCGGCGCGGGAGGCGTCTTACACTTGTTGTGACAGTTCAGAAGATTGTAAAATAATCACCAATGCTTTCCGCCGTAGCAGCAAGCGCAACAAGCCCTATTCCTACGCTACGCATTGCTGATATATATATATATATATATATATATATATATATATATATATATACTGTAAGTGATCGCGAATGTAGCCCTGTTCGTTCTTTATTTGTTGCACGAAAAGGACTGCTATGTAATTTTTGGAATAAAGAATGTGCATCAAGCTGGACCAGTATTTTGGGCTTGCACCAGAGATATGGATCTTTGGTCCTAATTGCACGTCAGGCAGGGTTTTGCTGCCATCTGAAGTGACGTTGAGCTGATTGGGAACACAACTTGATTTGGCTGAAGTAAAATCGAAGTGTAAAGGGGAGGCTACACCTAAGACTGAAATTTTGAACTTCTGTTGGTTGTATTTGGGAAACGAATCGATTGCAAAATCTGTACAAATCGTTGCATAGTTTGTATAGCTGGGAAAACCACAGAAGTGACCGCTCCACCAGTGCTACAATTGAACGAACGCAAAAGCGGGTAGCTTATTTAGGCGACAAATCCTGAGATCGAATAAGATTGTGCCTGACAATGGCTCTGGTTTTGAAGGGCAATTAGCCCAGCATTTTCACTACTTTCGAGGTAACCTTTTGGGAGCTGACCCGTTCGGTAAATACCCTGTTTTTAAAAAGCATGTTGTTAGCGCATCGTAGCTCCTCTATGAAAACGCAGTTCACCTCAGTCACTTTTCCCATTTGCACATCGCATGCAACCAATATTGTTTATCCTTGTGCTTTTTCTGCTGTAGTTAACATGGTAAAACGTTGTCATGCTCAGGTGGCTTCCTAGAAACCTCATCCCACAGCTTTCACCGTGAGTTGAACTTCACGGCTGCCACATGACGGACCGTCAGAGCCGATCAAGCTGAGCTTCCGTCCATCACACCACCAACTGGCGACCGATATGACGGGCAGTGCTCATTTTGATCGCGGAGAGCTGCACCGCACGTTAACTGTTCGGTTAAAAAAGAAATCACATGTTTATCGACAGTGTTTCTTCAACGCGTCCTAATTACCACGGCGGGTTGGCTACTGCGCACAAGTCAGCCGGATTCAGCCAGCGCTCACTGAGCGTGTACCACGACATAAATGCGTATGGGACGACACAACCACCTACGGGCCACGCGACGCTTGTGAAGGTCACTGCTGGCGTTTCTTTCGTGGTCGCCTCGAGCTCAGCAGGTGCCTGCGGCTCAGGACTTACGTCAGACAATTTATCAGCTCAACGACACGCAACGGGCATATAGCAACAACGTCCGGACAGGAGGAAAATAGGACGCCAAGTCGGTGGCAATGTGTGTAATCAACGCTTCATATCTCACCACATACAACTCGATAGGCAAGCCTCAGCCTGTTCTGCTTAGCACTTGAGGTGCACTCCACGTGGCGGGTGGAATAATGGGTAAGCCCGGAGGCGCGCGAACACGAAACAGGTGAATGAAGCACCAGTGGAGTGGCAGGGACAGCCACCGGTCGGGTGACCCGAAGTGCTGTGATTCGGTCACATTCATACGGTACGAACACCTGCCGATAAGCAACTAGATTGCGAGTTGTCCCTCGCTGACTGATTCGTTTAGAGAAAACGGTGCCTGCACGTTACAGAAAGGTGTTAGAAAAGGGAAATCTGTTCTTGACTCGTCGTTGGTGACAGGCACACAGTGAATAGGTTGAAATAGCGAATGGCCTGGTGCAAAGTGGGACGAAAATCCACATCCACGATGCCAAGATGTCCAATGCCGTAAATGGCACGCGACAAGTTAAAAAGCCAGCAACAGCCAACAGCCGAACGGCCCATAGGGAAGCCGGAAGCCGCCATACGATGACGTGCAGAAAGTTGGCTTGCCATACTGTGGCAGGCGTCAAGTTAGCTCTACAAGAGGACCTCGATGCTGTAGCTGTATACCAACAGGCAAAATCAGCTAACAGGCTATATTTTGCGACATAAGCTGGCTACGGATGATGTCATGATATTAAAATATTACCTATAGCAATACGTTGCCGTATGTAGTAATACCTTGTCAAAATCGATACGGTCTAAAAACTGCTGCAGAGACTCGCTACAGTAAATCAGGGACGAATTAGCAAGCTATATCCTATCACCAAACTTTGCTTAGAAATGAGTCTCAAGGGCCGTACTCTTTTAAGTCGTGCCCTTTTCAGTTCGATCCGAGCAATGGCATGGTAGCTATGGCCTCAGGAATCATGACATGTCAAAGTGCATGGCTTTCCTTGGTAATCTTTACCCCACGTGAAAACGGTTGCGATGCTATGAAATCATAAATGCTGGACTCCTATCACACTGGTAGCCATTTCGGAGCATAGTTCTAGAGTGACACTACCACTCGTGTTCCACGAGGACAACATTAGGGTTTCTTTGCTGTTATGCCAAGCAAAACATGGAAAAGTACTGGTGTGTACTGATGTTTTCAGCTCAGAGTGGAGCCTTTACGGTGCAGTTATACTGAAGTAAGCATGATGCGCTAGTTCTATACATGCGGTTTTCATCACAATTGTTATCAATGTTTTGGGCTTCCACTATTCCAACTTGACTGATGAATTGCAAATTTGCCTCTTGACATGTAATTCCGAGAATAGGTTTCGTCGCTCATCCAGCGATATGAGCTTATCAGCTTTTCGGCTTCATCGGAGCATTGAAGACTAATTCGTAGCCAGATGAGTTTACAAAATTTATACTCTGCGCGAGAACAATCGGAGCATTACAGCACTTCCAGCACCCATCTTGCATTAAATACGTGCGTGTAGTGCATTAAGTACGTGCATTAAGTACGTGCAAATGTGCAAAAGGATTTCCAATTAAGAACAAAATTTTAAAAAACTTTGAACCATATGTAGAATGGAAAATTATATCAGTTCAGGTCCAAATCCGAACATTAGATTTTCTTTCCAGGGCTGTCATATCGTAGGTGCTTGCTGGTGGGGACTCCAGGCAAAGCCGTTTTTCCCGAAAAATAAGTGACCATGGTTTGTGGTTTCATTTCCCCGTTCCACGAGTGCTCACCGTGCGATTTTCCAGCACTTTTCCTTCGATTCGGCTGGCGGAACTGGTCGTGTGAGCGTGAGTGCATGACTGGGCTGTGCGTCATGTTTTGGCTATGGGCAGCGCATTTGGCGAAGTGGCAGCCACGACTCTCAAAGGTGACGCTTTGACCAAGCGACGCTAGCGCCATCTCTGGGTGGCCTTTCAAGCTATCAAGATATTAGTCACTCTAGCGCTTCTGCCGTTCCTGGTGACAGCCCGCTGTTGCAGCGATGTCTCGCGGCTGTCTGCATGCGATTCCCGTCTTAGAGTCGTGCTAATTTTAATCCACTGGCTCCGAGCGCTGGTGGCGTGCGGTGGCAATACGGTGGCGACCCTCCAGCTGGGACGGCTGAGGTATCGCGAGCTGCTCGTCTTGGCTGGTGACATCGAACTGAACCTGGATCCGAACGGTGAAGTGGCACAGGTGGCGCTGCCTGCTACAAGGACGGAAACGCTCACCGTATACCATGCAAATGTCCGCGGCCTAAAGAAGTCGCTGGGTGAGCTCCGTGCCTCCACCCCGGCCCGGAGGCATTATGACATGGTAGCAATATCGGAAACCTGGCTGAAGGACACCGTGTTAGATTCTGAGCTCGATGTCGGATTCCAGTAACACACTTGATTTCGCCGAGATCGTGAGCGTGTAGGGGGGGGGGGGGGGGGGAGGGGAGCGTGGCCTGCGCCGTTCGCACGGCACTGGCAGCACCCGACAGCCCCGGCCAACATCGAGATGTTGCTGATCCGGCTGCAGGGTGTATAAGTGGCTCTGGCCGTGTGTCACCGCTCTCCCGAAGACAACGTCGCAATTGACCGAACAGCTTCACAACTGCCCTGTCAGCAGTGTAACCGTTGAACTGCAGGACCGTCGTCGTCGGATATTTCAGCCTCCCTGAAATGCACTGAACACCGGCGGCCGCCAGTGCGTTCTCGACTTGCAGAGAGCGTCGAACAAGTGCCTCCAGATTTGTCGACATGTGCAGCATGCTGGGTCTGAAGCAGTCGGTCTGACAAACTACTAGAGGAGAGAAATTCCGGATCTGATGCTATCCCTACGCATGCCATCGCAGGTCAATGTTTAAGACGGTCCTCTGAAACTAAGACCACAAATAGACCATCGCCATCCTCAGCGTACCAGTAAGCAGTCGGACTTTAGACACTGGGCACATTGAGTTCACTATAAGAGATCTGGACGGTCCGCGCCGGAGTCTCTTCCTTATCCCGTGGGACTGCTGGATGGCATCGGAGTTGAGCAAGCGGTGGACACATTTCACACTGCTTGAGTCGTCTTCCCCCCCCCCCCCCCCGCCACCTGGTTTGACGGTGCGGTGTGAGCTGCTCCCCGGCTGAAAGGAGCAGCTTTCGATGACTGCGGAGAGACACCCCGAGCCGGTGACCGGGGTTGGGTTTGCGGACGGGGGGACGCGGTTCTAACTACGTGTCCAAATACAAACACTCTTAATGTTTACAGGAACCCACCAAAGATTTCAAGACTAACCCCAAAGCGTCACTGGTTGTTTTTAAAATGTGTCATGAAGAAGCCATATATTTCACCAGTCTTGCACAACCCTGAGCATACTCCCGTGTGGTATGATATGGCTGGTGCTGCCGCGTTGAATGACAGCTTGGCTAGGAGGTTTACTAATATTCGTGCGCAAAAATGCGCCGTGCTACCCAGACGAGTCACTGAGGCAGCTGACAGTCTCTGGGGCACCCGTGTGATGCGCGATAGTTATGGTTGGTCTCAAAGAGGCGTGTGAGACTGGTGATATCAGTGCCCTCAAGATCAGCGGGTGCGCGGACGAGGTAGTTGGTTTACTCACCAAGATTTGTAACCTCTCGGTTAGTTCTGATGTCTTCCCGGGGAGGTGGAAACAGGCAAATATTCTCCCAATCTTCAAGAAAGGCGACAAAAGGAACCGTCAAATTACAGATGTATTTCCTGCTATTCTCTCTTCGTGAAGATACTGAACGGGTTGCGTATAATGAGCTGTCCCGCCTTGTTTCGCCAGTGTGGCGCCCTCATCACTATGGTTTTAGTCCTAGGCAATCGTGCAGCACGAACTTATGTGCTCACCTTGAGCTGGGATGGGTGGCGATGCCGGACGGATACCACATGAATGCCACGTACACTGATTATTTGGCTGCTTTTCAGAGCGTTGATCATGAGCTCCTTATCCACGAGCTAAAACAATCACATTTTAGGGAATCTGCACTACAGTGGTTTGTCTCGCATCTGTCCGACAGACGTCAAAGAGCTATCGCCAACGGAAACCTCCGATTGGAAGCTAGTGATTTCCGGCATCCCGAAGGGGTCACTCTTAGCTCCCCCCCCCCCCTTCTTCACAGTTCATTAACGCTCTTCCGTGTGGCATCGAATCCGGCTGCCTTGTGTATGCCGATGATGTAACAAAAGTCCGCAGAATGACGTAACCGGCTGACACCCTGCTGCTGCTGAAGGATTCGATCATCTGGTAGCGTGGTCGTTCAGGTGGAGACTAACTCTCACTCCTGTAAAATTTTAAGCGCTTAGTATCACCCCCAGGCGTGCTCCCGTCCAAACCAAGTATTTTATTGATAGAACCGAGCTGAAACATGCGTGTAAAGTCAGGGATCTGGGCGTAACGCTGGACAGCAAGTTGACCTTCGCTTCAAATGTCTCTGACATTTTCCGTAGGGATACTCCAGCACGTGGTCTCCTTATTCGGTCATTCCAAGTCGGCAACAGCAGGTCCAAATTCAACCGAGCGCAGTGGTGGCTGCGTATTTTGCAAACGTGCGGCCCGTTTTATAACACTGTAGCGTGGTCTGGACTGGGTCCGTCAATCCCACGCACTTCGGGTTGATCGGGTGCAGCACAAGTTTCTTATTTGGTCACTCATGCACACATTCTCCCAGACAAACAGCTCCTCTTTCTTATGACAACCTTCTGCTTTATTTCAAATACTCTTTTTAGAAACATCCTCCAATGTGAGCTGGACTCCCAAATCTTGCTCAGCTGTTTCCCCTTGCTTGTGTCGCCCCGTTCAACCCGCGCCCGAACTGAGTTCACTGTTCACCGTGCTCGTGTGCAGGCAGTACAGAGTGATCTGATTTACAGACCGCCAAGCGTTGTGAACACTTGTTTAGCTGGTAACGCCAGCGCGGATATTTCAGGCTAGTTTTGACATTTTATGCTTCAGGTTGTCAGGCATGTTTTAACTCTGTAACATCTTCACATAGCTTCCATACGTGCCATGGTCATGCTACTATGTGTTATTTCTTTACTACATTCATCTAAACGACTTCGCCTGTTGGGGGAGCGCTGCTCCTTTGGCGATAAAATGAAATAAACAGTAACATCTTCCAATGAAGATGTTACTGTTTATGTAAGATAAACAGTAACATCTTCACAAAGTGTGGATAAACAATAAACCTTCCAGTGATTCATAAACCTGCTTAAGCACGTCTTGAAATTATTACGAAGGCCCCGGAGAGTTCACATCAATGTCAATAGTGCGCATTCTGATTTTTCAATCGCAGTTCGATTCAGATGCGTAACGGAAGTGAGAATGTGCCAAGGACTTCCGGTCGACAACAGCTTGCTTACACTAGCCCTTTATATTAACTGTTTGCTTGCAAATTAATAAATTGACGCGTAGGGGATATGTGCGCACCTGGCGTGTCCTTCGCGTTTTGAACCAACCCGATCTGTTGATGAGTTTTGGATATATCTAGTGTGGCGTTTCACACTCCTCTTCCAAATTGAAAGTGGGGAATTTCCCACCAACCGCTGTATCGAAATGCCTCTTAGCTTTGCAAGTCCGCCCTTTGCCAAGTCGTTGGCTCAAACGCTGGTGCACTTGGCATTATGTCCATATAAAATGCATAGAATTACGCTGAGCAATGCGCAATGCTTCTGCGCCCCCTCAGTTGCCTAGGATAAAGTGATATTCGCAACACAATCTTTATCAGACACATGACACCGATGGACGAAGATGACCTTTGTATCTGAGACATTCCTTACTCTTCTCTAGGTTGACACGTTTCTTGGACTTCGAGCTTTGGTTTGATTGGTGGCCCAGTTTCATCTGTTTATGTAAATACACAACATATGGATACTATCACAGACATCGGTTCCGTACCCGCAGCAGCGCACGCGCTTTTGTAACGTCGTTTTCGTGCTGAGCTCGTGCTGAGGGGACACTCGTGAGATGGTGAGATCTTTTTTGACAAGCATACAGTCTTGGCGTATTAACTCACAATTGGCAGTTGCATTCCGCTGAGACCGCTAGCTGGCATCACAGCGGACTGATGCTGGTGGCTTAATTGGGCACACAGCAGGTTGCGTGCGTCCGAACAGTCAAGATAACGTATCACTGATTGCATTAGGTTCCGATGCTGTCAGTTTTGATGAGAACTGCATCATCTGATAATTTAAACAAGTTTAAATTCCTCGGAAAAAGGTCCTGTTATCACTAAAAGATAATTCCAATCATTTCAGTCCTGATTAGAAATTTCAAAGCGAAATTAGAGGTAGGATTGTGTGTGTCTGGGGGGGGGGGGGGAGGGCATAAAACGACATACAACATACGGTAGCAATGGAGTGCCACGCATGGACATGAGCCCATGAGCCGGAAAGATGGCAATTTTCGTTACGATCTGGGTGCTGCAATAATTGCTTTAAAGGATTATTTGGTAAAACGTAATAGGCTCCCGGTCCATGTGACTATATTCCGCGCTGTACTGTCGAGTACTGCTGAGTAAACGATGGTTTCTCTTTATAAAGTTATTCATGCATTTGTAAACATGTACGTGCCACTCAGATGGCACGTCAAATTTTCTAAAATCACACCAGGCTTTCTGTGAAAAGAACGTTCATGAAAACGCATTCAGCCAGACTCTGCACGCACAAGCCACATTTTTTCGGCATTCAGCGATTCGCCCCACACTCGCCCGCCTCGCTGGGTTCCCCGCGTCCGCACCCGACCCTCGCCCGGGAGTCGGGCGGCGTCGCGCTGGTGGCCGGCGGGGCGGCGCCGGCCCTGCGCCGCCGGCGGCGGCCAGTGCGGAGTCGGGGCTGGCGGGCGACGGGGAGCGCGCCGTCAGCGGAACACATCTCGGCCGGCCGCCAGTGCTGGTCGGACGCGCCCGCCGCCAGCACGCGATGGCCGCCCTCCGGCCGGAAGAGGTGCGCCTGAACCCGGTGAGCACGGCGCCGTCGGCGCTCTCGTCGATGCAATCCAGCCGGCGCAAGACGTCGCTGCCGGCACTGTTCCTGCACCGGCGCACGGCCGACGGCGGCCCGAGTGGCCACCATCACCTCAACGGCGGCGTCGGACACGCGCTCAAGCGCATCAAGAAGGTGGTATTCGCGTGAGTACGCGCGCGCCGGGACGGGCGGCCCACACGGCGTCAGTATGAGATGGTCGGCAGTACACGTAGGGGTACAAAGTAGGGGTACGGGGTAGCAGGCGCACGGCCAGCTGATCGTCGGCGTCATGTTGGCCACGTTAGGAGCGTGACACGGCCATCAACGCTGCCACGAGGTATTGTTTCTGTTCTCTATGGAGGGCGCCGTAACTCAAAACACAATTAAGTGTGATGGAATGATCATTTTTAAGCCCTGTGTAATTCTAACTTACGCATTCAAAAGGCTTGAAGCAGACATTGTATTTAGCAAACCGACGTGTAAACGGTGGCATGAAGCAAGGAGCATGGCTGGACCGTGTTTGAAAACGAGAAATTATTTATCACGGTTGGCATTTTTTCGACTTTTTGACCCCGCATTGAACCGCTCAAATTCAGTGCGCAAGGAGGTGTGCTTTGAGTTCACCTGAAATACCTCACGACCGCAGCGCGTGTATAAATATCACTTCTCCCGTTCGTCAATGGCACAGCAGGCCGGTGGAGATCCGATATCACCTGGCTGTGTGCGGCGTTTGAAACCGACGGAACTTAACTGAACTGGAGTTGAAGAGCCAGAGGGGTTTCCTGATTTGGACTGCGCTTTAAAAAGACTGACATTCTTGGACCACGTGCATGCGATCACGTCAGGTGAATGAATAGACTGACCCTGTATGGTGCACTACGTATGACTGGACCGGCAGTGGATGATCGGTGCGAGACAGCCAGTGATCCGTGCGTGACACCCAGTGATCGGTGCGAGGGATCCAGTGGTCGGTGCGAGAGAGTCGATGATCTGTGTAAGGCAGCCAGTGATCGGTGCGAGGCATAGCACTTACGGCGAAAATGCAATCTTGAAAAGTTTCTGAGTTTTTACCAATAGTTGTCGCCTGCGTCGTCGGCGACAATAGTCGAATGAACCGAACGGGTGCGTACGGGCGCTGTCGGACGTGTGCGGTCGCAGTCAGAACCGGGCTGGATTCGCCGGGCTTATTAAAAAACCGAGCTCCAAACGTTTCCGAAGTAAATTACTACAAGCTTAGGCGATGCCTTTCCGCTTTCTCTTCCTGGTGCGTAGAAAGCAAGCTATGCACTGGTTCGATACTTCTGACCCAACTTCCACGCGATTTGCCATTCCACTGTAAGTCGCAAACAACGGGGGAGATCTAGATTGTGCATTAGTCTGACTTGCTCGGGATACCAATGGTCGGAGTAAGAGGTTGTTTGTCTGATATTTTTGACCATAGGCTGAGACCATGGGCTGAAACCGTCTCCTTTATAACCAAGTAGGCTCCCGAACACTTTTTTCGTTCGTCTTTTTTTCTTATCGCTAACCCATTGGGTCGAAATGCTGTGGCCCCCCGTCACCAGAAGACAGTGGTTGCAGATCGAACACAAGCACTCATCAAACCTAAAACCATGTTCAAATCGCCGCATGTCCGGCTATACGAAATCAGCACATCTGTTCTATTGATACCGTTTGTTTTTATATATGCGCGTTACGTATTAACTAAAGCATCGTTCCACTAGAATAATGGTTAACACGCCCATTGAAGCCTTTAACTGATCTGTCACAGCACGCATTCTGGTACCTCCAAACAAAACGTTGCTACTACGTCAAACATGCAGGAAAATTGGGCACGGTTAGGGTGTCTTCGAAGCCAGGAAGAACATTTACGCTGCTTATGATTGGGTGTATGGTGGATAAACCAGGTACCCATGTGCAGAAATAAAAGAGCAACGTTGAGTCGATCCAAAATTCTGAGAGCCGGGCAGGACCCGAACGCACGGAAAATGTCTTTGTTGTGACTGACCGAGCTGGCACTGACCTTTGCATGTGGCGTCGTAGGGGCGGAGCATGCGATCAGTGGGCAGTATCCAGTGCAGGGTTGATATACGCAGTTAGCTCCGCTTGATGTGTACCATGGAATGGAAACATGCACGCCTGATATCCGCCGTGGTATGCACAGTCGTATGCGGCTGGTATCCGCCGTAGTCTACACTGGCCTGTGCGCTTCAATCCATTAGCTATCTTCGGCAGTTTCTGCTGCCAATTCTGTTGGCCTTTTTCTGGCTTGCCTGTTGCTAATTTTTTGCCAACGTGTTGCTTCATTAGTGTGTCGCAGCACCGTTTCAGCGGTTGCAGGGTTTTTGGATTCGTTTCAGCTGCTCCAAAATATTTGTTCATTGGTTAAAACAATTGGGACATAGTGGAAGCCAATGCATGGAGCCGCCATAAATTCGTGGCATCATTAGGATGTTTTGACATCTTTGGTACAGACTCGCTAACGGCAAATCCCTTGATCATTTGTCATGATTTACTTGTTTGCCCCTACTGCGTCATCGAGATAAAAATGAGGAAGCAACTGCCAGTGCAACCCTGGCAGCCCTTTTCTCCTTGTGCAGTTTCGGAAGAATTTCGTTTAATCTCACACGCCCACTGCTTTCGGTGTCCTAGCGGTTTGACAGTTCTAATCCAGCTCTGGAAACGGGTGTCAAATCTCATTTATGTAATGGCTTTTTAGAAAACATCAGCCCCCAGATTCCGACCGCCCCTCGAATGTCGGAAGGTTTTATGTGCTGCATAATATCAGCTTTCCCCGTGAAGAAACACAGTCTAGGTTTCATTTTTCATTCTCGTTAATGGTCGGTCTTAAGCTGAATGCCAGAGTATTGTCAAGGTTTTCTTTACAACACCCGAATTTTTTTAACGATTCCACTCTGTGGTTACTGGAATACAGGTCCATGGTTTTAGATGTCGCTGGGTTGTGGTTCCTAGTCTTAGCACATGGAAACACTATGTGCCCTTTTCGACAGCTTGCTATCAGTTCCTTCTACATCGGCGTCCGTGCACATCTGGGCTTTTCTTGACTGATCCATATCATGATTCAGTCCCTCAGAACGCGACGAATAATAAGCGGAAAGACTGCTGTAGCTTTATTCGCAGCTTTGCCAATTATGCTTGCGCGTTTGGGCGTGTCTGAACCTCAGATGGCCGGAACTTTATGGCCTCACCCGCCCGACCAACTACGCGTTTGGTGAGCCCACACCCGTCAAACCACTGGCCGCACGCTAATACGATTTTCTGCGGCAGTCATCGCAATTCGTCAAATTTGTTATGCCTTCTTTGTCAAGCATATTCTTAAAAGCTGTTTGGTTGAGTATGGCTAAGATATTTAAATGTGCCCGCACCTTAAGTGTTCTACGGTTTTTCGCCTTCGCCTTATGAGTGAGCCACAGAGAATCCCGGTAAGTTAACCTAAGCAAGCTAGAGCCACGGAGGAGACGACATGGAAATGTTTTGCCAAGCTGCACAAAAAGTATGGCTTGCCAATGGCGAATGTGGCCTTTGGCGGGTTAACTCAGATCACAGGGGTTAAATTGACACCTTATAGACACCTATGATCTATAGAACTGCGCATGTTAGGACAAAGTGGACGGCGGCGTTGAATAGCTCTTGGAACCTTCTATCGAACAGGCGCCAGCGGCAACATGTGACCTGTGGTACGTCGCATCAAATCACATAGCTGAAGGCGACGGTTGCATTGGTGCATCCGGATGCATCAACGACTAAGCAAGTCACATAAGTCGGAAAACGGTGTTAGAGAGGCCTTCCAAAGCTTTAAGATATTGTCATTAAGATTGAAATCATCTGATCTTCGAAGTATCACACCTGGTCATAAATATCAACATTTCATCCAGCATAGCCCTCATGACGATAATGACAAACTTCAAAGCCATATAGGTGAGACAAAGAGTTGCGAAAACCTTTTTCGGTGCATCTCTACGAAAAACAAATGTTTTATTCAATTTTTATAGCAAGACGTCACCGACATAGCCTCGAGAGAGAAGGAGTTCATATATCATAAAGCGCCGGAGTCAGAAAGCTCCATTTTCACATGTGAAAAGATTACTTGAATTTACTTACCCGAAATTTAAGCACCGTGGTCAAAACCGCTGGGAAGTTTTTTCGAGAAAAAAACTTGAGACCATTTCGGTTTCCTCTATGGCAAAGGTTGCTGTACCATAGAGACTGACGTGGAAAACTTGACTCTGAAAATTCGGAAAAGCTGCTATATAATGACTGTAATCTGGCTTACATCTTAGGGTGGCACTTGCACTCGAGCGCCAACCAAAGACTCACCTGCTATGTGCGATTAACGTCACATTTCGGTAACCAGACAATGTGCAGCCTTGAAATGAACTGCGTAGCGCAGACGGCTGTCCCGCTTATAACCACGTGACAAGAACAATGCTCAGTTTTCAGGGAGCGTTCGACCATGGGTGGCCAATATCGCCTTAAACAAACCAAAAGGCGGACTCGGATAGCAGCCATTGGCGCCGGAACCGACACGGGTGGAGCCGTTAACATGGGAGGACCATGAAATCCAGTCCAATATTCCATCCAAAACGTTTTCGTTTATGGATCCTACCAGCCACCGCTCTGCGTCATCATCATCGTCCAGAGCTGTCCACAGCTTCGGGTGGTATTCTTGAGTTCCAAAATAGCTACGCATGGGTTGTTTCTTGTACAGCTTTGGTGATAAGCCTTAATGTTTATTGCAGGGATTTTCATGATAACCATCATAGCTCGCGCTTTCATCTGACAAAGTTAAGGCCCGCCTAAAATCCTTTTAGAGTTGACTTCAATGCGTCCGAAGTCGCAGTGCATTCTCCTAATGTATGTGTGACACGATTTCCCACCTACGCTATAGCAATGTTCCAAGTTTTGGCCTTGGCCTTGGCCTAGTGATGGGCGTGTGCACATCAGTCGCGCATTCGTAATCACGTTGCTGGAAGTCACAGCGTTACTCCCGAAGACAATCTGCGAATGAGACTATATTTAGGTCTTCGAGATTATTACCTTGCTTTAGAAGTAAACAGGCGCTTGCACGCTTGCTTCGGTGCGCTAAGTTGAGAAAGTGAAATGTTCAATTATCTACGTTTTGACTCATGGTTCCAGCTGCTCTGGTTGCCGAGACATCGCACAAAAACGTGAACAACGGTCGGAAATGGCCAGCTTCACCTTGCTGGCTCATGCACGCGTGACACACAACACGTACAACCTGACAATCTATACCACGTCATTATCCGTTCGATTCCCTACCAGTGCATGCCACTCTCGAATGGGTCCGCGTCCTGAATGCGGGATTTGGCACAAAACTGGTAAACCTGTCAAAAATAGCAAATTTGGTGTTCTCGAAAGGTGTGGGAGTGACACGTAACCCGTGCGTACGCGCACATGAACCTGACCGGCCGTTTAATTCCTTATCACAGCATGCCATCCCGTGCCGCCACATGCCCCGAGTGCGGAAACGTGACGTAAGGCGTAAGTACCGACGAAATCGGCCAGGAGCATCTTCACAGCTAGTGTGCGCATGACACGTGACACGTGCGGCATCACGTCCCGCACCACTTGAGTGCACGTTAGATTGCCTATCAAAACATGCCACTCCCAAGCCTCCGAGTCGAGTCGAGTCGAGTATTTCTGTAGCTGTGCGAGGCGGGTCATACCACAGTGGCTATTTGTATGTTGATGTCGCCAGAACATATTGATTATGTTACAACATCAGAGAGGAAATAATTCTGACTGCTTAATTTGGTGGAGCACACTACTTATAAAGTTAGCAGGTAGTACAAGCACCTTCGTTTGCTTTCAGACATATCGGTTGGCTTCTTAGGTGTGAACAACATAATTTTCTTGGAATTTAAGCACGTCAAGGCCGCGATTTTATGCGTCGATAGAAAGCATCGCCTGTGTACACAGCTGCACAGTCGCTGGTCAGAACGCCAATGAGATCGATGAAGACGAACAGTATAGGACCAAGCCGAGCGCGGGTCCCTGTGGGGCACCAGAACCGACAGGCCTCATATCGTGCGCAATGAAAGCCCAGAAGTGTTTGCTGTAGATCAACAGCTGAACAGCTGATAAACAGCTGAAGGCCACGAATCAACAGTCGTAGGCCAAATGAGCTCGCAAATCATATATTCCTTTGTTTCGGGATTAAAGTATTGAGATGCGTCTTGCGTCGTCGTCACTGTCGCTACGTCTGCCATGCCTGTTGTCGTCACTGTCGCTACGTCTGCTATGCCTGTCGTCGTCACTGTCGCTGCGTCTGCTTTGCCTGTCGTCGTCACTGTCGCTACGTCTGTCATGCCTGTCGTCGTCACTGTCGCTACGTCACTGTCGCTCGCTACGTCTGCCATGCTTGTTGTCACTGTCGCTACGTCTGCCATGCTTGTTGTCACTGTCGCTACGTCTGCCGTGCCTGTCGTTGTCGTTATGCCTCTCGCTATTCTGGGGTCAACGTGATAGTCCCCGTGACCAAAGGCATGAATGCAAGGTCAGTGGGGCTCTCCTTCGTAGACTGTGGACTGTGCTGGTCAGGGGAAGCGCGGCAGGAGCGGAGGGACAGTTACGTCTTCCGCCCCTGCCGGCAGGAGCGGAGTGACAGTTACGACTCCCACTGGGAGAGACAGTTACGACTCCGACTCCCTGCCGGCAGCTAGCGGGGGGTCCGGGTATGTTTTTGCCTTATCAAAATTGTTGGGAGTCCCCTTTTCCCAAACAAAAGGCGTTGCAGTTACCTGATATAGCCAGAGTCAGATCAAGGAGTCCCCATAACTGAGATAAAGGGGAACAAATCGGGGCATTGTGTTGGTATTGGGGCATCAGGGCGTTGGACGTTCGCTGAGTTGGGATTCCCGTTCCACGACTTGCTTTGTCTGCGGGAGTTCCGCAGAGATACGATGACAGGGAAGATGAAGGGAAGATGACAGGGAAGATGAAGAATGGTGGATGAAGGATGGACCATGGTGAGAAAAACACTGATCACTTCCTCACCGCATATGGTTACTATGGTTTTTTAAGCGAAATGCAAAACACGAGAACTGTGAGGGTCGCGTCGCGCGCGTCAAACGCCATCAAGAAGAACATGTGCTTCATCATGTTCTGCGATATCGGTATGCCATTAAACCGACAGAGGGAGTGCCAGATGCTGGGCTCCAGCCTCACACTGAGCTGCATGTCTGGAATGGACCACCTGCTAAGATGTTAGGCGCTTGGAGCATGCCATTAAACGGGGTGGTCCATACGGGTTGGCCTGTAGCTGTTTCTGGATGAACGCACGAAGTTTTTCTAAAAAAAATTACATAGTCATCGTTTGCTGATAAGTGCACTTGTGGTACCACGCAACTTGAGGAAAAGTTGCATGATGCTGTTCTACGCTTTTCGTTGTCCAGCACATGGTTTCGAGTACACTTCTCAATCATCATAGCAAAGTGCCGCTTGTTACTCCAGGAAACCCTCACCTATCTTCTTAATTTAAAGTGAATTTTTGGTTGCCCTGCAAGGATCAGTTTAATTCTGGGCTGATCAATTAAATTACACAGCCAGTCATGTGCTAGAAGCCACAATGTCATACGCTGATAACCATCCTTAATGGTGTGTTGGGCATATTGCATCAGCTGGCAAAATTTGCGTACTACCCGTATCACATACTTACAGTGCGGAGATGCCCAGGGTACAGCCTGGTCTCTACCAGCTAGCGCATGCATTGACCCGACTCTGTTTCTCCATTTTCAAGCATTAAGACCATTGGCCTTGAGGTTTTAAACGGCAAAGGCTTTGTAGTATATCCAGTCACTAGGCTAGAGACATATGCTCATAATGAGTAAAAAAATGAGTAAAAATCTCCCTCCCCGCCATGTCCAACTTGCAATTCAGCCCTGCCGACTTGGCAGCGAGCCTCCACAATCAACGCTCTGGAACGCTCATGAAAAACCCAAGCAAAGCAAGTAGCAAAAGAGTAACCAAAAATATAATACGGCTAATTCAAACAGGGTATAGCAAGCAATACCGATGACCGCAGATAGATACGAAACGTAGTTCAAGCACACGCTATGTTTCTTATATACACATTTACATAAATCACCCACTTTTACTCAGCCACCAGCCAATCAGCTCCAGTTTTCGCATCCAGCCCGTTCCTTTATCGCGGGTTTTTGACACAGTCACAAGCCCCCTCCGATCCCAGAGGCCTGATGCCGCACACGCCCTCTCCAATCCTAGAAGCCTGACGCCATTACAAGTCCCCTCCAATCCCAGAAGCCTGACGCCGTCACAAGTCCCCTCTGATCCCAGAAGCCTAGCGCCGTTACAAGCCCCCTCCAATCCCAGAAGCCTAACGCCGTTACAAGCCCCCTCCAATCCCAGAAGCCTGACACCGTCACAAGTCCCTCCAGTGCCAGAAACCTGACGTCGCTACTGGACGCTCCAAGACCCCGGTCTCTTAACGAGGCTCTCCACAGGCTGGACAGGGGAGCGTTGGCACCGGTCTCTTTATAATCCATGTATGAAGCGCTTCGAGCGGTCTCCTAGTCCTCGGCCTGTCGGTGATGGTGATATGATTATGCGATGCATTTAGCTGCGAAGACCCTCATCGTCAGTAACTCACGTGGTGGCTCAAATCCATTTGAACGCAGTAAGATCATATGTGGTGATGGGGCCGAACCTGGAGCGTCTTGAACATAAACGTGACGATGCCACAGCAGCATGCATTTCAGTTTATAATATTAATCCGAACTTGAATCCGAGTTCTCATACCCTAAGATTTGCCTCACAAAATTTTACGAATTATCGACTGTACTTGTACAGCAACGTACAGCAATGCACAATTTCAAGAATCGGAAGATATCGGAATTCAAAGTTCCCATTTTTGAATTGTTCAATTAAGTGCATTAAAAAAATGACTCGTGAAGTGGTTGGGAGCAGGACATTGGTTGAAAACTGCTGGAAAAAGCTGGAAAAGGTTTGAAAACTGAGCTGTTCTGTGCCAAAAAATAAAAGACGACGTATTATATCTTAATCCCGCAGACCAAATACTGTTCTGAACCATGTGTTACTGTATGACATCGAAGGGATTTTTTCATTCATTGTTCGAAGGAATTATGCCCTGTTCTATAGCCGAAAAATTATGAAAGTTGCTGAACATCGCACAACTAGGTATTTGCTGAGTTTTTTTCTGTATAATGCGCCAATTGATTTTTTATGTGTCGCAAAATATATTAAATAAGGACAAGTCCATAAAAATTGTGCAGACGAAGACAAATTTGGGACTGTAGAGAAGGCTATCAGAAATTGTGGTGAGCATATTGCAAGAGTTTTTTCCACCACACTACCGTGCTGCCAAAATGGGACGCTAGCGCGCGAGTACCTGCTTCTGCACAGATCAGCATTGGCGGTAGCTATTGGTGCATGTCACGTCGACGCTTGCAGATTAGTCCTCGAGGTCCGGGCGGTAACCTCTTGCATAAACTGACGGTCTATTATGCTCCTCATTATGCTCGGAGCTGATCTCTCGTCGTATAATGACGAGTGTATCTCCATATGAAAATATGCGGGTCGGCCGGCATGACAGGCTTAAATGCACGTCGCCATGCCAGTCAGGTCGCTAAATTGACAACGCCTCTAACTGTATTTGAAAGACAAGGTGATTCGCATATCCCACTTGTACTGATTGCTGGTCTAGCCCTCCAGCGGTGTCCGCGGATGTGCCTCACATTGTACAGAGCGCGACTTCTTTTCACACTGTTATGCTGTTCCACTACCTTCACGTCCAGTGTTGCTTAGTAGATGAGTGGTATTATTACCCGCCCCACTGAGGTACAGCGCGCTGATGCTATCCTCTCGCTTCATGTCCAGGCATTTTATGCCGATGTAATGAGCTAATCTCCATCCAAACGGTTTTCGACTTTTCAGACTGATGAAGCAAACTGCTGGCCTGTAGTGCGCCTTACTACCAACTAATTTGTTTTCAGATTTCTCAGTGCATGGCGTTCGCCGGTTAGCTTTAGCACACCTGGTCTAAATATGACAACCATGACGTCACGGCCTGCCTCAGCGCAGGGACGGAGCTCACACGCCACGGGCCTCAAGATCACAGGCTAGAGGACTGCTAATATGTACATGACCCAGGAAACAGCTGGGGTTCTAGGCGATGGGGCTCATTGCAGCACGCAAATGGGCTTAGGACGATGTAAGAATGACGTCTGTTGGATGATAGATTTTCTGATCTAAACACGTTCACTTTTGAATACAATGCTTGCTGGGGATTTTCTCAGCACAATAGACGAGCATAAGCGCTGGACAGCTATTTCTTCGCATCTGTAGTTGCCGTGCGCTGCATGCCAGCTGCAGTTGTCACAACACCCGCGCTCGCGTCAACAATCTCACGGTTGACTCCATAACCAGGTGGAAAGCTCGATCACAACTGCATATTTTCCGGTCATCAATCACAAGCAGCACATGCCACTGTCCACGTGCGATGCTATTCGCGTGGTGTTCCGTGGCCGGATACTTCTGTAAAGTGGTCCTGTTGTCGAGTGCTGCTGCAGCGCACGCGCCGGCCACGTGATCGGATTGTGCCCCGGTTCGCGCCGGCCGCAGTTCCTCCTGTCACAGCCGCCGGAGATCTGTCGATTGGTGTGTGGCGTGAGGAGCCGGCCGACCCGGGCCGGGGAGCGGCGCCGGGCGGGCCGCAGTTCCTCCTCTCCCAGCCGCCGGAGTTCTGTCGACTGGTGTGTGACGTGAGGAGTCGGCCGACCCGGGCCGGGGAGCGGCGCCGGGCCGGCCGCAGTTCCTCCTGTCCCAGCCGCCGGAGTTCTGTCAACTGGTGTGTGACGTGAGGAGCCGGCCGACCCGGGCCGGGGAGCGGCGCCGGGCCGGCCGCAGTTCCTCCTGTCCCAGCCGCCGGACTTCTGTCGACTGGTGTGTGACGTGAGGAGCCGGCCGACCCGGGCCGGGGAGCGGCGCCAGGCCGGCCGCCGCAGACAGGTAGATGCCGCCCGGCCGGCCGCCGGCCGCTCGCTGTCTGCGCCACAGTCCCGAACGGCAACCAGGAAACAGGCACCACTAGACTGGCGAAAACTGACCCAAGAACGATTTAACCGGGACACCTGAACTAGAACAACTAGCCTGGCAGCAGCTGGACCGGGCAGTTGAGCCGTAACCCCATAATTCCAGCATATGTAGAATACACCGTATTATATATGCTTATACATTTGTATATATGCACATACAAATATATACATACATATACATTATAAAAATAATGTAATATCGCCATTCTAAAAAGTAAAATTGTAATGAGCAGTATCAACTTTTAATCTGGAATCTTACTCAGCCCTCTCGAAGTAGAAGCCCAGACATGTCTTATCCATCCACAGCTCGCCTCACTACGTCTGATGGAACGTAGACATTCATAGGCCGAGTAACCTCGACCTCCACCACGCGTACGTACGTACGTGCGAGATGCAGAGCGGCATCAGTGGAAGCCCAAGCCAGCACATCTCAGAGTCCGTGTCCAGCTCTGTTTGACGTCACTTACGCTGTAGTATCTTTGGACAACAAACAAGTCGACCACATTCCGTTATGGTACAGGTATCACCGGATAAACTGTCACTGGTTCAGTTGTCCAGCTCAGCTGTCCTGGATCGTGTTTCGGCTTGACGGTCACTGTTTCAATCGCCGCTGGATGGTTACTGATTCAATCGCCGCTGGATGGTCACTGTTTCAATCGCCGCTGGATGGTTACTGATTCAATCGCCGCTGGATGGTTACTGATTCAATCGCCGCTGGTCAAGCGTCGCCACTGGGCCCGTAGTTCTGTATGCAGTGGGAGGGGCCGGCTTCTCAACGCTGCTGCTTGGGCCCGTAGTTCTGTATGCAGTGGGAGGGGCCGGCTTCTCAACGCGCTTGGCTTTGGGCCCGTAGGTCTGTAGGCAGTGGGATGGCCGGCTTTCAACGCTTGCTGCCTTGGGCCCGTATTTCTGTAGCAGTGGGAGTGGCCGTTTTCTCAACGCTGCTGCTTTTGGCCCGTGTTCCTGTATGCAGTGGATGGGGCCCGGCCTTCTCAACGCTGCTGCTTGGGCCCGTAGTAGTTCTGTAGGCGTGGGAGTGGGCCCGGATTGTCCTCAGACGCTGCCTGCTTGGGCCCGTAGTTTCTGTATGCAGTGGGAGGGGGGGCCGGCTTCTCAACGGCTGCTGCTATGGGCCCGTAGTTCTGTATACAGTGGGAGGGGCCGGCTTCTCAACGCTGCTGCTTGGGCCCGTAGTTCTGTAGGCAGTGGGAGGGGCCGGCTTCTCAACGCTGCTGCTTGGGCCCGTAGTTCTGTATACAGTGGGAGTGGACCGGCTTCTCAACGCTGCTGCTAGCCCCTCTCCCAACTCCGAAAGTAAATCGGATTAAAGTCGTGGAAGCATTGCCCTTCACATGACAAAGGCACAGCTTTTTACCTAGCCCAAAGTCTTAGCATCTGAACCCTTCCCAGCCTGCTTTTTTCAAAAAGAAACCTGTGGCCTTGAAAACTCAAATCGCATGCCGAAGCACTGACGAGAGCACTATTGTTCATGGGAACCGTATGCAAAAATGTTGTAGAGTTAAAGGTCACTAGGGAAACTTAGGCTGATAAGAAATGGGTGCCTAGTTAACGCAGTTAACGCATAATCATCTAAGTGTGCCGATTCGCAACGATTTGGTGAAAGGGGCACCGGCCAATGCGCTACGTTTTGGGAGCAGTAAAGAAACGACATGATCCATGGGAGAAGCCTGAGATCGTCAGCAGCCGCTGACATTCCGAGATGTATGTCAGACCGATGGCCTGACTCGCAAGGCCGTCTCAGCCCGCCGAAAGGAGTCGTCACAGATGTCAACCCGTGTCAACCCGTCAGCGGTGGTTGCTATGGCGATATCGGTGCGGCGCCGGAACGCCGCAACCTTCTCCGAAACGACAC
Source organism: Pollicipes pollicipes (assembly GCF_011947565.3). Classification (NCBI taxonomy): domain Eukaryota; kingdom Metazoa; phylum Arthropoda; class Thecostraca; order Pollicipedomorpha; family Pollicipedidae; genus Pollicipes; species Pollicipes pollicipes. The sequence goes on from NW_023596921.1 coordinate 25,173,271, forward strand.
GGCATTTGGTCCGCGCGAGCGTGTAATCTGCTTCGTGCCTGCAAACTCCACCGCTCCCTCGATTCTGCTACGTTACGTTGCAAAATGTCTCGGTTTTCGTTATTGGTTAAGATGCCGTGTAGAAATTATGCGCTTTGCTGCACCTGAAACCGGATTTCGTGCGCATGCGTGAAGCTGCAGTGCGGCGCAAATCGCACCTTGATTTCCGTATTAGCAGATTAAGTCACCTGGTAGTGAATTAACTCAACGTGGATTGCGTACGGGATGACGTTTACGCGTGTTTAGGCGATGCTTACACAGACAGATAAACGGTTATTAACCTGCGAAGTATATGTCATCCAAGTCAGCCTTAGCTTTAAGAAAAGCCTCTCCCTAGCTTCATTCATCGCTTTGTCCTGAAACCCTGCAACGTCCCGTCTCTCCGGGACAAGTCGCTCACATCAGCCATGAGCTGTCTCAGCGTCCCCATGGCAGGACCCCGCCGTAACTGCCCGTGTATGGCCAACAGAAGGCCGTCTGTGCCAGGTCAACGTCGGTGGAGGAGGAATTTCAAGATGGCCGCCAATGTGTCCTCACCATTCACCTTTCTCTTTCGTCCCACAGTCATGGAATGGTCATTGCTGACCGAGATGTCTCTATCCCACATCAAACAAAACCAGAAGAAATGGAACGAAGCCTGTGGGCATTCCTCCCCTCTCCCCACAATTACATGTGCGTTCCCTCCAAGTACTTGAAGCCGCTGGTCATTTCCCCCACCTGTGTCATGGTCCGCGCCAGTCCTCATCCACCAGTCCCCTTCCATCAGCGCCCGTCCCTAGCACCTCGGCGGCCCCGAGCGGAGCTGAACACGGCACGTGCCGACGTTGCTAGCAGATATGCAGGCGGTGGGCAAGTCGAACAGCGTCTTAAGACACCGCAGGTCACGTTGGGTGGGGGTTGGGGGGTACTCCAGTCGATATCTGCTCCCAGAATGTTGAAGGTGTGGCAAGCACGACCTCTACCAGTGCTATCTCCCCCCCCCCCCCCCTCCCTCTGCGGCAAGGCACGCTGGTCAGCAGACTGCTGACGCGGTGTGTGAGTGTACAGTGTACAGGTGATTTGTGTGACGGGCCGTCAAAGGTATCGACACTCCGACTGACAACCTGAAAGACTCGTGAGAAGTCAGGTGCTATGGGACCATACTTGCAAGAAATCGGCACGCATAGACCGGATGACCGGGATTCCTAATTCGGGTATGCGTCCCAGCCCAGAGATCCGTGTTCTTGTAGACACTCCTAAGCACTTTACATATCAGCGAGCGTTACATGCTTATACTGCATAAATGGTCTGAGAGGGGCGATGCCGCCTTAGCTACTGCGCAAAACAACGCAGCGGCAGAGGTGTGCTGGTCCACGGCACGATGACAAGTGAGCTGCGGCGTACATATGATTGTGGCAACAACAACTAGCCCACGAAACCCTCCCTACTAATTGAGGTCAGCGAAAAGCAGCGAACGAGTGGTACACAAGTGAGTAGGGTGCTAGGCATACCACGCCGGCTGGACACCGCAAATGTGGTTATCAGAGCAGTGGCGTGGAATTTGAGGACTGATCACCAACATCTCTCAGGTTACAACCACCACTGCTGGTCTTGGCATCGACCAAACGCTACCTGACCGGAGAACGTCTCCACGCTTCTGCAGCCGGCTGAGCGTACCCTGGTCCCCAGATCCATCAGCCGACCGGAGGTATCCTGGTCCCCAGGTCCATCAGCCCACCGAGTGTACCCTGGTCTCCAGGTCCAACAGCCGACTGAGCGTACCCTGGTCCTCAGATCCAACAGCCGACTGAGCGTACCCTTGTCCTCAGGTCCATCAGCCACGTGCACCATGAGAACGAACCGGACGCCGTGCCAACGATGCTGCCGCCGGAGTCGCCGTCGCCGGTGCTGGAGAGGGCCGGGGCTCGGCTATCACCGAAGCTGGACGGTGACAGCTCGGCGCGCTACGGTGCGCAGAGGCCGGGCACACCCCTGCGCGAAAAGCGCTCCGCCGAGATGACCCTGCTTCGGGTCAGGGAGCGGCACGACACGGACCGCAGCATGGACAGGTCAGTGACGCGTCCCCGGGAGGGCGGGGCCGGGGCGCCGTCGGCTGCTGGCGCGTCCCCGGGAGAGCGGGGCCGGGGCGCCGTCGGCTGCTGGCGCGTCCCCGGGAGAGCGGGGCCGGGGCGCCGCCGGCTGCTGACGCGTCCCCGGGAGGGCCGGGGGTCCGGGGCGCCGGTCGGCTGCTGACGCGTCCCCGGGAGAGCGGGGCCGGGGCGCCGTCGGCTGCTAACGCGTCCCCAGGAGAGCGGGGCCGGGGCGCCGCCGGCTGCTGGCGCGTCCCCGGGAGAGCGGGGCCGGGGCGCCGTCGGCTGCTGACGCGTCCCCAGGAGGGCGGGGCCGGGGCGCCGTCGGCTGCTGACGCGTCCCCAGGAGAGCGGGGCCGGGGCGCCGTTGGCTGCTGATGCGTCCCCAGGAGGGCGGGGCCGGGGCGCCGTCGGCTGCTGACGCGTCCGTCTGTGTGCCGTCAGCAATCGCTCCGAGACGGACTTTTGCCTGGACTCGGACGAGGAGGACAGCGGGCGCCCTCTTAGCCAGGGGACGGGCGCAGCGACCACCCGCAAAGCAGGCAGCTTGTGAGTACTGCACCTGATCTGAGTTTGTGTACGCTGGTATTTGCCCTGCGTCTTTTCGTTGTTAACGCTGCGGTTGCTTGGGGGTTCGCCAATTGTCGTGAAAAATGGTAAGGCCCGTAACGGAGCTTGGTTGTCGGGTGCTAGTTTCGGTGCCGATGCGCTCCACTAAGTGCGCAGCAGAAGTTGCCATTGTATTTTTTACCCCGGCACTGGGGACTTCGATCTGAACGTAATGATGTAGGTCGAAAGCAGCTCAGATAAAACTTTTGGCTTACAAACCGACTTACATACCCATCAATCGTATAAACGTCCGGTGAATTTTGCTTAAATGCCATACGGAGCCAACTATACTAACGCTGCACCTATGATAAGCCCAAAGACACTCGTGCAAACAAGCTGTTTGTTTTGGATCATTGACGGATAAAGTAACACGACAAGGGGGGCGGACAAATGAAATATTTGGTATTGGGCAGCGCATTGTGATTTAAGTAGCGCCGTTTGTACTCATACACATAAGTGTGATATTTTCCCCTCCAGCAATGCGCAATATTCGTGGTGAATATGAAATATCCGAATTAAGTGGCGTACGTGCCCGCAGCTCTTCGCCACATGCATTTGTCTGGCACCGCCTCTGTGATCTGATGCTCCAGCCTTTGCAAGATTTTAACTATGCTTCGTTGTCGTATTCACTTTTATATCAATAAAAATGTATTCCATATTGCCTAGGTTAAAATGCAAGAAACCGTTCCCATCTCTTACCCTCATTCTTTCCCAGAATCAGCTCCTGTCAGCTTCCTTTTTCACCTCTGCAATATTTGTATATGTAGCGTTGAGTACATAGTCGGCAATTAACAACCATCATATGAGCAGACATACACTGATTCCAATAGCAAAGTCAGCGCTGGTTCATCGTTTCTCTGCACGTACTCTGCGTCTACCAAAGTGAGTTTGAAGCCTTGTAGTCGTGTCAAATGGCTACTTGTATCAAGCTTGATGCTATGAAAGATGTTCTAGCCAAACGTTCGGTTTCAGTTCTAGGAAGTGGTCTGCCAATGAGAGGAATTCACAGGCTGAGTGAGCCCATGGGTACCCATATGTAATGGGTAACGTGACGGATTGGGAACGGAGCTCAGGAAAATTATGCGCATGAATGCGGGTGTCGGTAAGACGTTACTGAAATATCGGCAAAGGCCCCACGAAGTACTACACAATGTTACTGCTTGTATTTCTTAAGTCATGATTGCCCCCCCCCCCCCCCATTCACTCTACTTCTGCAACTATGACAGCAAAAAGCAAGTTTGGGTGTAAGCTTTTCTGAGGCTCTCCATAAATCAGAATGAAAACGTTAAAAAAGCCAACAGATGGGTGACATTTGGGTAAGCCTGATTAGGAATGGGTAGTGGGTGAGTATGGCTAAACCGACATGGGTAGTGGAAATGTACTGGTAAAAGCCTCTAGTATGCAGCTCTACTAGCTCTGCTATCAATGCAGGTCTATCGAAATATTGCGATTTGCCATGTCGTATATCCCACCAATCAAGCCCGCAGGCGTCCATGGGGAACACCTTGCCAAAAGTTCGTCAGGTTATGTAGCATTGTCGCCAAGAAAAGTCACTGCATTTAGTGCGATAGTTGGTACCGTATGGTGATCACGCTGTATACCGGACCTGGCTCAGTCGGCCCGCATAGAAATACCTTTGAGAGAAGCACTCAGGATGCTACGACCGAGTCATGTAATATCGCGGCAAACAACACTAAGTGTAGGCCAACTGCTGCGGTGTTACCTGATGTTTGCGACTGGACTCACATGGGCTCGCTCCTGTGTGTTAGATAACGATGATGTTTTACCGACACGGAGTGAAGAGCACAATGTCCGCACTGCAGCCTGTTCTTGGTGTAGACTCTGCTCCAAACTCCATGTCGCAAATTAGCTATGTGAATGCCAAATTGACGATGCTTACGTTTTTTACCCTGGCCTTGGGAATTGATGGAAAAAGTTAGCCTTAAATCACTATTTGCGTCTTGTATTAAGACAGCGATTTTAACAGAGTTCCGTGTCCGGTGTTGCTCAAGTACAACACATGGACGTCTGCAAGTGGTCAAAAGTGCTGGTGAATCGCGTGACACCTCAGACAGTTAATCAGTATTTATATATCCTGTGCTGCCCAATCGCTGGTTCTGACCGACGCAAATGCACGTCATGTGCCCAAAACGAAGCTCATTCACAGCTGTAAAGATTGCCTATGACGTGCAAAGCACACACGTGTGATGGGCTGTTTACATAACATGCGAAGTGAAGGCATGCAACATGCTTTTTTTTTCTTTGTGCTGGTGTTTTCCCTCACTTAGCATGTGCAATAGGTCTTAAGGAATCTCAAACGTCGTCTGAGATTCCCGTTGTCCAGTGCCTTCACCATCAGCGCTAGTGTGGTGGGCAGAGATCAATAGTGGGTCCAGTTTGCGCGTACTCTTAAATGGATTGGTGTGCTCTGAGAGGGCGACAATGTCCCTAATCAAATCGAGTGGGCCGTAAAATTTTGGCTTCGCATTTCCCGGAAATCGACGGCAAAGCCTTAATCAGCGTGAGAGGTTGCAGAGTTGCTATTTCAGCAGGTGTGCAGCCGTATAAATATCACGAGGTCCTGAGATCTGGCGGAGTCTGCTAGCTGAATAAGCTGACTTTGAGTGGCTGGTCTGATAGACTTGCAATTCAAGCATCGGTAGAGCTGTAAGCACTCGGTACAACACACCTATTTCTTATCAGTTTCTTCAAGCACTGCCACAAAGTACCTGACCTGGTCTGGTGAGCGAACCAAGCTGCTGCAATAATCATGGCCCTCATACTTGTAATGCAATGCTAGGATTCATTCACCCACCACTAGCCAGTTTGACTGGCGATAGCCGTGGGCGCTCCGCGTGCTGCATTGGTTGGCGATGGCCGTGGGCGCTCCGCGCGCTGTATTGACTGGCGATGGCCGTGGGCGCTCCGCGTGCTGCATTGACTGGCGATGGCCGTGGGAGATCCGCGCGCTGCATTGACTGGCGATGGCCGTGGGCGCTCCACGTGCTGCATTGACTGGCGATGGCCGTGGGAGATCCGCGCGCTGCATTGACTGGCGATGGCCGTGGGCGCTCCGCGTGCTGCATTGACTGGCGATGGCCGTGGGCGCTCCGCGCGCTGTATTGACTGGCGATGGCCGCGGGCGCTCCGCGCGCTGTAGTCCCAGTAGTGGCAGGACGAACGCTGCCCAGTGGGTGACGTATTCCACCATACCGTGTGTACATCCGGGCGTCCGATGACTCGCATGCGCTCCGTGCGCGCCTGTCCCGCTCGGAAACCGGTCAGCAACGCAGTCACGTCGAGCACGCGAATACTGAAACGGTCACCTGACAGCCAGACCCTATTCTGAACCGCATTCTCACGCCCCAATCTTGCACGAGCACTACCTGTCGGCAAAGGTTGTAAACAATACTTTGTTTATTCAACGCTGAACTATATGGTTACTCAGGAGTAGATGAGAGTGATACGCTGATATCTTGTTATTAGATTATACCATTATGTTCCAGCCCGGCAGCCATTGTTACCTAACCGACCATATTCCGGTAGTGGCACACAAGGTGCCATCTGACGCCAGCCTTATTCGGCGAAACATCCGGCCCTGATCAGGCTTCAGCCTGATAGTCCGGCCTGAGCTTCGCCTCATAGCAGAGACCTGCGTATTTTGATACAGACGGGAGGCTCAGTGGGGCATTTGAAAAGGTGAAGCTTTTTGATTCCTGGTGATTGGAAACGAATGGTGAGCCTTTTTTGTGGCTAGACACAGTTTGTGGAAGGCCCATCACTTTAACCCTTATTTTCAACCTAAAGTTTGCTTGAACAGGGCTTCCTTGCAATGTGAGCGATGTTGAAGGCTGAACGAGCAGTTATCACATACTAACGGGAAGGTATGAAGCTCCGGCCTCGAGCTGCACCTTTGCTAATCTGCTCCATACGCCATGGGAAGGTTTGAAGCTCCGGCCTCGGGCGGCATCTTTGCTAATCTGCTCCTTACGCCATGGAAGGTTTGAAGCTCCGGCCTCGAGCTGCACCTTTGCTAATCTGCTCTTTACGTCATGGAAAGGTTTGAAGCTCCGGCCTTGGGCGGCACCTTTGCTAATCCGCTCCTTGCGCCATGATGTTTTTAGCGGCAAGTAGTATGTTCTTTACAAGTTGGCGTGTCGTGTTTATGAGTTTTTTTGATGCAGGCGTTAATCAGACCGCGTCCTAAGAGTCATTTCAAGGTGTAGAGATCTCCGAGGAATGTGAAGACCATCGAAACAGATGTATCCCACTCGATGTACTGTCTTGGGCTATCTCACACCCATTTGCGATAAAGAATGCCTTAGCAGATCATGAGCAAATGATAACCAGTAACCTTGAAAACTATTGCAGTTGGTTCCGAAACTCTAGCTGCAGCATCCCTGTTTCAGCTGTCACCCGCTAGACTGCGGGCGTTCGCCTCTTCCCATGTGCGTGAGCTCTTGAGCCGAAAGCTGACCCGCAATCGTTTAGGATTTAGCTGGGTCCGAGGTCCACTGCTATTTGATGAAAGTTCAATTCTGAGTCTGATTCTTCTAGGGAACGAATACACTCATTTGAGCCCGAATCCCAAGACACCATAAGCATATAATCCACTCCCTGAGTAAGACTGAGACCTAGGCATGCTCCCAGCCTGCTGAAACCCGTCGCATATATCGGTAGCGAGAACACTCCGGATAAGTCCGGAACACGACTGCCACACCCCAGGAGTGTGCCGAATCAGATCAGCGACCTTTCAGTCGTGGGTATTTCTCCCCCCCCCCCGCAGCGGATCGCGCGCATGGACCGCTCCTACGTCATACGGCTTGTGTCCCCTGTCATGATCCCTCTCGGAAAAGCGAGTGTCGGCGTGAGTGTCGCGAGACACTCCTGCATACATCGTCATCATTCCAAAGCGGCAGAGCAGGCACTGACAGCGTCCGAGGCTCAGGGGTTGCCAGTGCGATTTGTACTATTCGTATTGCCTGTCCACAAACGTCGTACCACTTGTAAGGCAGTAGGAAGCTGTGCCGAAAGTGCAGATTTGTCGTCCGATACGTGACGTCGTGACATTAATTCTCCTTTGCGCGCTGCCAAGCACTTAAGAGAGGCTGACCGAAGTTGGTCGCATCAGCACGTTTATGACTGGGTCCGGTTTTACTGTGTCAATATCGACATATGTAGGGAATATTTGCTACTAGCTCTCGATGTTCGTTGTAAAATAGCAACCGCAATTCCTGGAGATAGTAAAGCCGTTGCTACGCGTCGCCTACTTCCACCATCGCAAAGCACATTGTATTGCCCCATGACCCGCCATGTGGTATGCGAATGGCAGACGCCGACATGCGATGACAGCAACGACAGCTATGGCTGTTCTGAAAAAGTTCATGCTGACATGTTGTGGTTTGAGAGGCGGACGAATATTCTGATGTGATTTTCAAAAGTTTCAGAATTGAAGGAGTAGGATGTCCACCCCATTACATCTGGAAATGGACGCGGCGGCTGCCAATGCTCGTTGATATCATAACCACCATGTAGAGGACGCCCAGTTGTGGTGTAAATAGTGCCAGTTGGGATCATGCGGTCAGCGCGTGAATTCCTCACTGGCGATTTTCCATCACCAATGCGAATTCAGTAGCCGCAAGGAAGTCATGAGAATGACCGCCCACTTACCAGATAGCAATTATCAGATAAAGCACGCGAATCGCAGAGGCTAAGCACTTACGAGATCGAGATCAAGAGAGAGAGAGAGAGAGAGAGAGAGAGAGAGAGAGGAATAGAGAGAGAAAGAGATAAGAGAGAAGAGAAAGAGAGAGAGAGAGAGAGTAGAGAGAGAGAGAGGAGAGAGAAGAGAGAGAGAGAGAGAGGAGGAGAGAGAGAGGAGAGAGCGAGGAGAGAGCAGAGAGAGAGAGAGATAAAGAGAGAGAGAGAGAGATAGAGATAGAGAGAGAGAGAGAGAGAGAGGAAGAGAGAGACGAAGAGAGAGAGAGAGATGGGAAGAGAGAGAAGTTTATTTATGTAGGTCCTTGTGTAGAAGAGAGCCTGTTAGAAACTTCCCGAGTTCCAGGAGCATGTTGCGAGTCATTTAGTATGTGGGTTTAAACTGTTGATCTTCAGTTCAGGAGCATTGTTGCTTCTTAGACATCTTAAGATTTTCATCTAGATATGAGGGCATTTGATAGGGTGCCACACCAGCGTCTCTTTGCTTAGTTAAAATCACTCGGTATTGAGGGGAAAATGCTTGGCTGGGTAGGGACTTGGATGCAAGGCAGGGAACAAAGAGTGGTGCTTAATAGTACTGAATCTCAGTGGGAGCTAGTAGAGAGCGGGATTCCACTGTAGTCGGTGTTGGTAGTCGGTTTCTTGTGTCTCGTCGGTGTTGGTTGGAGTCTTCTGGCTAGAAGAGGGTTTACAATACCTGTCATTTGTATTTGGGCTCATCATCATCAACACTAATCTTTACCGTCTCCATTTACAACCTTTCAAAGACAGCAAACAACCAAACATCTTGCAGTCGCCAAGTTCATACAGTGAATTTGTTTATATCGGCCCCCATGGGGCATTCCACCAACCACCAACTTTAAGGGGTGGGGTAAAAAGTGGGGGAGGGGGCGCAGAGTTATGCCCCCTGGCTTCTCGGAATCCAACTCGTCGGGAAAAAACAACATTTCGGGCGTTAATTTACAGCCTTGATCAAGGTCATACGCAACATGCCTCAAACATCGTCAAAATCCTTAGCAATTTCAGAACCCCCTAACCCCGTAAAATACTTTTTGCTGTTTTGTAACAGACCAGACGATGGAATGTGTTATTGTGCTGCATGATAATGCCATCATGTGAACAAAGGTTAATGCTTACTGTCAAGCTCGGGTAAGATCAGGCTAGGTCAAGGTCTTGGCAGGCCAACTTCAATTAGGTTTAATTTCACGACATGTCATAGCCAGTTCAACTCACTGAATCCACGTTTCACTTTTCCGTTCCACACGTATATGCTTAGTAGGGTATGCCATCAGTAACCAAACCAAGTGAGACAGAGAAATTATTTGGCGCTGGAGCCCAAAAGTGCACGGCATAGCAAAGGGTGTCACCAAAAGCTTAAACTCGTGAGGCGCGAGTCGATCGAAATATCGCCGTAAACCGGAGCCCGGCGTTGCAGTCGGCCAATGCTGGGCGGAGTCCACTGCCGCAGGTAACACCAATCCGTGGGCGGCAAGCGACACAAAATGCATTTGTGTGAAGAAACGATGGCACTGAGCGCTCCTTAAGCCGTCGTACAATAATGACCCGGTCTAAAGTCTAATATGCGGATCAGACATTGCCCGATTGATTGCCTGTTGGCGCAAACTTTACGAGCTGTTGAGCATGAACTCGTTGTACGAACATCCTGGTTAGTTTTGCTTTAGACTTCCACTTCTCTAAGACAACTCACGTGATGCAAACAAAACTATGTATAGGATATGACTAAGAATATATTGTTTGGTGTACAACTTAATACATACAGCAAGTTCTGCACCCTGCACCACGGACGTACAGAGGGCGGGGGGGGGGGGGGCGGCGGTAGGGTGACCCCATGCACATCTTGCTCCTTGCTGAGCCTGTGTAGTCGATGCACCGGCCCAAACAGCAACTGCTCACAGACTGGAAACCCAAAACGCGCGTTGGCAAATATCCCACGGTAGCAGAAATATCTTTGCAGTTGGGCTCCACATATTGCCGAAGCTCCAGGTCCAGCCCCAGACGTCCTCGGCAGTGCAGCGCTGCGTCGCGCTCTTAGCGTGAACCAGATAGGGCAAGATGGCCAGCGGTGCTTGCACTTTGTTCCGCAGCACGCAGTCGCTGAGGTTTCGCAGTGGGGGCTGTGTGACTGGTCCGTGCCTGGGAATCAGTTCGGTGTATCTCACGGCCTCGAAGTTTACCGCTGAGATGACGAAGACCCTGGGCTGAAGAAGACCCTCGGTTTGCTGCTCACGAGAGGCGCAACGACCGGAACCGCCTGTTCGCGGACCATGCGCTTCTCATCCCACACCATGTCCAGCAGCAGCTGTTCCGGACGGAGTCACCTGTCGCCTGACGCAGATGCAGTTTTCGCTCAGTCACCTGATGCAGCTCAAGGCTTTCCCGTAGTCGGCAGCTGGTGGTGGGACAGTAGAGCCGGGTGGCCTGTCACAAAATGTTTTGTGCGCGACCGCGTAGCCTTTGGTATGCTCATGCAAGTAATTGTTCGAAAGAAATATTTCAGTACCGGCGAAACTAAACTAACAAGCCCGTATCTCCCGCGCACAAAGCACATAAATTGCAGATCAACTTCACAATGATAGGTTAGCAATAACAAACTTGAGCCTAACCCGGTCTGCTGGGGCATTCTCATAACTCCACAGCTTTGAGTTTTACCAAAAAATAATGTCCTTTACTAAGAAGTTGGCTCAAAAACTGTTTGGCAATGTTTTGCTTGTACTATTCATGATATTATTTCATGCTTAATCTGCCAAGTACCAGTAGTGTGGAAAGTGGCAGCTCTGAGGCTTGTTGGAGGATGATCCCAGTGCGTAAAATAGGTGGCGCTAGTACCAAATGCGGTTTTCTTGGCCTATGAAAGAAAAACTGCTCTTGCCTCACGAATATCAACATCGGTGCGGTGCGACAGACCTGAAGGCTTATCATTAACCCGTGTGCCAAGGAAAAACTTTGTCTCAGCTGATTCAAAGAGATTCACCCCCTCGATGACACACCCTAATGCTTAGTAATTTGTGTACAAATGCGTCTGCTGTGCCGACGTATGTTCCATAAATTACGTAAAAGATCAATCATACAATTTCTGTAAGTTGACCTCACATGGCTGCCGATGACCAAGCGTGACCTTATATAACTTGAATGACCCTGATGGGCAGGCGATCAAACCAATCGATGAATTTCATGACAGCAATCCAAAACGAGAAGAGTAGCTGCGAGTCGCTGTGTGTGAAGGCAAAAGTCGCCGTGCCGGCCTTCAACAACGACGACATCATTCGCTGCCTTGACTTATTACTGGATGTTCTTCACTCCGAAAGATGTGAGACTGGTCACTCGTTAGTTGCCAGCAATCTGAGGGACCCATGTGGGACGATCTGGGAGCGATTCCAGGAATTCAGAAATGGATACCCCTCCCCAGATGGTCTCATGATAAGAAGAACATGCACTTATCCACTTCCGTAGCTTTAACATCGTCCTGAAACTTCCACCATACGCTCTGCAATTAATGACTTTTTAAATGTCAATATACGCAGCTCATTGATGATTGCGTTCTGTTCGTCTGAGTTGGAAACCGGGTCCAATGTTCATGTTTCGTTTAAGCCTTCAAAACACCGCTGTTCATTGTGTCAACGCCACATGCAGCCTATCGTCGCTGCATCCTGACGTGCAAAGATGTAAAGTGTGTAGTACCGCAGGCCCCAGCGCCGTCTGAGGGCGGCGATACTGACGTCAGCCGTCCTTAAAAAGACATTCTCGCCTTTGCGAACGTCATCACGACCTTCGTGTACCGATATCGCGACAAGCGCGGTATACAGGGAGTGGTGGCGCCGCGGGGCCAGGGTTCCAACTTTCCCGTTTGAAACCGGCCGTCCAGTAGCACGCTCAGCAGCGGCGGAGGCACCGCGGACAGTGCGCAGTCCGCCGAGGTGAACAGTGCGTGGCCAGTTGGCCAGGCAGCTGTGGTCAGAGCGGGTGCCGGAACGGTCGAGACGTTTGTTGTTGGGAGCCGGTGCCTGGTCACGGACCCCGGGTACCGTGTGGACTGGACCAGGTGTACCGCAGGACTGGACCGGGTATACCGACGTGGAGAGGAAGACCCTGAGACAACGAGCGGTCGGTGTTGCGTGCCAAGGCCCTGCGAGAATCCGTACCTGACATTGGAGGTTTGCTTCCCAACTGTCATCGTTGTCCCGGAACTGACTAACGGGTTCTGAGAAGTTCGCTGAGATACTTAAGAGGAAGCATCGTGAGCTCGCCGTCGTTCTCAGCACAATTGGGACAAGATAGCAATCGAGTTGCATAACTGGGGACAGCGTGAATTTCACCACTCCCTTTTCGGAAAAAAACAACTGTTGTTCGGTCAAGCAAGATTTGACTGATCATGCCGTCTAGGTTCGACATGCGTGTTTTGACCAATAGGCCATCGCCGTTTGCCTTCGACCGGCTCCAGAACAACGGCCAGGAACCGAGCCCACCGACCATGAGGACCCCTGATATCTGCATCAATGGCTCACTGTTGCCGGTTGACCTTGCCGTAAGCGGCGCAGGGGAGAAGGCCTCAAAGGCAGACAAGCCAGACCCTGCTGCCATCGCCACTGAACGGAAGACGCCCCTGTCATCGGAGGTCACGCCGGTTGTTCCCATAGCCAGCTCAAGTCCGATTGGCCAGCCTGACCCCACGCCGTCACGTGAGTCGCCGTTGCAACCGCCGCAAGCGGCCGCCTTTGGAGAGCCCAAGTCCTCAGCAGCGAGCCCCACCGAGTCGACGGATGACGGCGACGTCGTGCCGGAGTCGCACCTCTCCATGAAGCCGGCCGACCTCAAGCAGTCGGCCATGCGCGCCGTGCAGAGGGCGCGCCTGCTCCGAGCCCAACTACAGCCGGACGACCCCGAACTCCAACCGACTGACACCGGGCTCAAACTGACCGGCACCGGTTTCAAGCCGGCCGACTCCGGGCTCAAGCCGGCCGAATCCGGGCTCAAGCCGGCCGAATCCATCCTCAAAGCGTCGGACTCCGAGTCCCAAACATCCGGCTCTAAAAACTACAAGCCGGCCGACTCCGGCCCCCAGCATGGCGACTCAGGCCCCCAGGATGCCGACTTGGGACTACAGGCCTCTTTTCCAGACGTGGAGTCAGAATATGACGGCAACATCACACCGCAGGAGGGTCTCTCCCTACTGGACGTCCCCACCCCTACCCGCCAACGTTCCGTCAGCTTCGGCCTCGACGACGAGTCGATGGTGATGGGCGACAGCGCATCGATGGTATCCCGCGTGTCATCAGTCTCCGAACAGACGGACACCGGGTCACGCTGGATCACCTATCCCGTCACCAATAGGTGGGCACCGCTGAAAGGTGGCCGATGCTGGAACGGATTTCTGATACGCTTTCATCACCCGCTGCTGCCCCCCCCCCCCCCCCATATCCCACCCCCACCCCCGCCCCCTTCTATCTGCCTTTTCTGCCTCCCTCCCTTTCTTCTTTTTCAGTTTTATTTTATTCTTCCTTCTTTCCCTGCTTCCTTACTCCCTTCCTTCCTTACTTCCTTCCTTTCTTCCTTCCTTCCCTTCCTTCCTTTCTTTCTTCCTCCCCTTCCTTCCTTCCTTCCTTTTCTCCTTTCTTCCTTGCATTTTTTTCTTTTTTCACCTCCTCTCTCACCATCGCCCTTGCTTTCCTTTTCCTGTTTCACTTCTTTCACTTTTCCGTTGCTGCTCGTTATGCATCATTGTCTGACTCCTTCTCCCGTCTGCATCTCGTGCCTGACCAACGCTTCCCTGGGTGCTGCCGTGTTTCAGCGACTCGCTAGTGGTGATCGTCAGCGCCCTCTACTGTAAGCTGCTGGTGGTGATCGGCCTGGCCTTTCCGCTCTCCGAGGTGATCTCGTCCAACATACCGCCGTTCTATTACGAGGTGAGTATCCACTACGCACTAAAGCCATCACCTGGATCATGGTGACCATGGACATCCACGACCCTCCGGACATAGATGTTTCGAGATGCATGAACAGGAGCCGGCTAGTCATTTTAAGTTCGAGTTTTGCTGTAAGCGATCTCAGTTAAGCATTGCGCATTTTCAGCCTACTGTTCTCTTTGCCAAGTTTCTAGTATTAGTGGAACTTCGTAAAAAGCCTACAATGGTGATACAAACCAGGGACCTAGCCAAGAGGGCTACAGGGGTCATGCCCCCCCCCCATTAGTCAAAAATTTTGCGTTTGATGCAGCGCGGTTTCGCGAGAATTCGGTTAAAAACTCAGAATTGCGGAGAAAGTTTGGTATTCTCCGCCATCTTCCTCTCATAGGGAAAGTTTAGCTGCGTGCATGGACAAAGCCTGCATGTGGAGGCGAGAGAGCTCTCAGGATTTCTCATGGGTCATTTCCAGTCACTTCGGCATTGCGCTTAGCGTCTTACGGGGAGGGGGAGGGGCTCAGCATTGGAGCGCTTTTGCCCCTCACTGTTGAGAGGGGCAGCAGAGAGTTTCCACTGATGGTCTAGTTTGACCCTGCATTCTCTGATCTATGGTTGTAGAAAGCTTGGTCATCGCCCAGCAATTACTTCCTGAGCATTTCATGGTTCTAGCATGACTAGGAGCACAGAAAACGGGAGAAAACGGGAGAAAACGGAAGAGGGGCAGATAATTTGCCTCTGGACATGTGATCGAAACTAGCATACTTCTGCAGCTTTAAGAAATGTCTTAAAGCGTCGTTGGTACGTTGTATTTGTTGTAGTGAACGTTTTACTTCCGGGGGGGAAAAGCTAATGGATTCACTCACTTTTCAGGTTTTCTACATATACCTGTATGGCGCCAGCATTCTGTTTCTGCTCTACGTCTACATATTCTTGCTGAAAGATGCCACCGTGACGGACGCTGGGTCTACGTCCAAGCTGTCCAAAATGTCCAGCGCCAGCATCAACCGAATAGGTGAGCTTCCTTCTTAGTTCTACTTGCTCGACTGAGCCACGCAGCGAAAGCCGGGCAGGGGAGGAAGCTGAGCATCGCTGGAGTGCCCGCTTACAGGAGCCTGTGCCGCAGCCCGGTGTGGCAGTGGGCTGACAGGGTCGTAAGGCTGGCTTCATTAGATAGGGCCCGATAGGGGGTAGAGTTCAAGGTCAGGTATTCCGCATCTAACTACGGTTCACCAGACGGGTTGGAGATGCTTGTGAAGGCTTGAAGTCGACTATAATTACCTTCAGTAGGAAATCTTAATTTCCAGGGCATTCGCTGTCATTTCCTTATTTCCCCGACTGCCATCGTTAGCCATTTCCAGTATTTGTACTCAGATCATGAAAACATGAAGTGACTACTCCTAGATTCTCTTTACTTGCTCTGACAAATTAAGTCGTCATGCCAATGCAGCTATCTATGACAAAGAAAAAACTCTGGCCATAGTTTGTGGCGTTTGTTCAAGTGCCTACCCGATATTTCGCGAAGCTTGCCAGTACGTGTATGCCTATGCACATCCCTGTAATTTTCGAAAGGCACATAACCGAGTGTCTCCTCACCCATCATATATAATTACCCGATATCCATGGTTTTAACGGATCCGTGAAGACCTCTGAGGGCAACAGCGAGCTGGTCAGACTTCACACAAGCAGGGCGACAGCGCGCTGGTCAGTCTTACACACAAGCCGGGCGACAGCGCACTGGTCAGTCTTACACGCAAGCCGGGCGACAGCGCGCTGGTCAGTCTTACACGCAAGCCGGGCGACAGCGCGCTGGTCAGTCTTACGCGCAAGCAGGGCGCGCAAGCCGTTGGGCGGAACTTCATTGTAACGCGCTCAGGCCTGGCCCCCAGAAAGGATCGTCAGCGGCGATCCTTTTATGAGCTGTTTCCTTCATGGCAATGACCCAGATCTCGCTATCATGTAACAGTCACCTTTTGTCTTTGTCGCAAAAAATCATAAAATATCGGTGGTTTGACCTATTTATGATATCAGATTGTCATAAGAAGACATAACATCGCTGATAAAGTGTATAAAATGCTTTCGATCAATTTGCGAGGGAAATGATTCCGTGGTATGATTTACGTCGTGGATTTGTTTTGAGTGGTAATTAATGCCAGCAGGTAGCTGTGAATCGGAGACAACGGACACCTTAACTAGCGATGTTATTTTTGGTGACTTCAGGCCCTCAATCAAAGCCCACTGGCTGCCAACGCGCTTGGCTATTCACATACACGTTGGTGATCGGTCTCAAGGAAAATGTGCACTTGTGAGAGAGGGGAAGAGAGAGAGAGAGAGAGAGAGAGAGAGAGAGAGAGAGAGAGAGAGAGAGAGAGAGAGAGAGGAGAGAGAGAGAGAGAGAGAGAGAGAGAGAGAGAGAGAGAGAGAGAGAGAGAGAGAGAGAGGCGAGAGAGAGAGAGAGAGGGAAAGAGAGAGATCCGAAACCGACGCGTGTAAGAGAGGCTCGACCTAATCTCGGCTGGTCGTCCTCCTCGACCTAATCTCGACTGGTCGCCCTACTCGACCTAATCTCGGCTGGCCGCCCTCCCGCGGTGAAGACACATCTGTTGCGTTCTAACCGCGCGGCGCGAAAGTTGTGGAACTCTTACCTTTCGAGCTTTCCTTTCAAACTCCCACCATTGACCTTCATCAAGTTTATTATGGGCCCCAGTCCATGCGATTTGGTGCGACCCCCTTGTGTAGTGTCAGCCTTAATGCAAGCGTTGGTTGTGCGAATCATTTGATGGCACCCGTCCCGTCGCCGGTTTTCGTGCAGCTGCAACGGTCGTAAATTAGCATGTGCATTGACTGGGCGTGTCGCAGGAAACGCTTGAGTGAAACACATGTTTGCAATTATGTTCAATGGAAAGGAATTATTGTACTTACAGTACAGGGAAGGAAAGGGCTAAAGCGGTATACCATTATCAGCCGCTTGGCTCTGGAGCGGCGTGTTTTCTCGGTCAGTGCCCTGGCGCCAGTTCTGAGTATGCTTGACACCGATCAGTTGAAGTCGGCGTTGACCCTGCTCGGACGGCGAACCGGGAACCGGATTCTCCACGACACGGCTTGCAAATCAAATCGAACCACGGCCACGAACTGACGCTAAGCGCGTACCTGACATCATCCAGCCGCCGAGGCCGGACAGCGTGTACAGGACGCTGTCTAGCCGCCGAGGCCGGACAGCGTGTACCTGATGCTGTCCAGCTACCGAAACCGGACAGCGTGTACCGGACGCTGTCTAGCCGCCGAGGCCGGACAGCATGTACCTGACGCTGTCCAGCCGATGAGTACCTGACGCTATCCAGTCGATCTGACGCTGTCCACCCGCCGAGGCCGGACAGCGTGTACCTGACGCCGTCCAGCCGCCGAGGCCGGACAGCATGTATCTGACGCTGTCCAGCCGCCGAGGCCGGACAGCATGCACCTGACCCTGTCCACCCGCCGAGGCCGGACAGCATGTATCTGGCGCTGTCCAGCCGCAGAGGCCGGACAGCATGCGCCTGACGCTGTCCAGCCGATGAGACGGGACAGCGTGTACCTGACGCTGTCCAGCCGCCGAGACCGGACAGCGTGTACCTGACGCTGGTCAGCCTACGAGGCCGGGCAACGTCAGGGCCATTGCGTCGGCTGCGGGGCAGCGTTACTGCTGCTCTGCAGCCGACGCAATTCCAACCCTACTGTTGTGTCCGTTGGCAATGGGCACGGTGCAGCGACTGCACCCTTTCATCTTTCCCTTTCCCTCTTTCGCGTTGCTGAATCTGGTCAGGATGGGGCCTGTTGATATGCACTTAAAATAGCTGACCGACCCCTGCGGCAATGCCACGCGAGTGTTTTTCTAGACTTTGAATGATGTTTTTACGCTGAGCCTTTTGGATTACTTTTAGAACATCAAATGGGGGATGTCACCTTTTCGGTGTAAATGTAATACTGGAGGCCAAGACGTATCCAGTTTGCTCTCTTTCGCTTCGGACTACAAAGCCTAGGTTTTTTATCTTTCACTGGAGACAAATTTGCGTTTGGAATGCTTCATCGGATTTCCTTTTCGCAAGGGCTCGCCATAACCCACAAACATTATTTGTTCGAGTATTTGCTTTCGTTAATACTCTCAGGCCAAGCCATGCTTGCTGTGATAATTGAATTCCACCAAAATACGTAAGAAGAAAATTATGTCACTTGTACCTATATGCCATGTGATAGCGTGGTAGCACATGGAACGAACCTCGATCCCAGCAGCATCAAAGGCTTCCAATTGGGGTTTCGGCCTTTCCAACATCTGTTCCGAAATTAGCTTCCCTCTATCATCGTGGGGATGAGTTCATGCCATTGTGTTTATAATGAATTATTGCACCTTGCGATGTCGGCGAGCCTTTATATGCTTCTAATTTAGTCAAAATTGCTTGCTTACCTATCTTGCAGGTGTCCCGAATGGACTTCCTAGCATCATATACTGAGTTTTACAGGTCCTCGCACATATTGCAGATGGTTTCCCAAGGCTGGTAGTTTCCGTTAACGAAGCCATGCCCCTAATATTTTGGCGTAACCAGACTAATCTACTCGGGCTTCAGCCATAGCCGGTGAGATGCGCAACTAACTAATGGAATCGAGCCCAGCCTTGCTGGACACAGACCATCCGCTGTTGAAGCCATTGGGGGTGTGCGCCACGGCCGGCTGCTGTGTGACCGACGACCCGCGGACAGGGCGCCTGCTGCGCATGGAATCTCGCGTCTCCACGGAGGCCCGCCGCGACCCGGAGACCGCCAGCCAGGTCAGCAAGACGTCCCACCACAAGCCGTACATGGTGCTGGTGGCCAGCTACGGCAGCTTCTACCTGAGGATGGGCGCCGTCTGTGAGTGCACGGCCGGAGGAGCGGCGCTGTCCGGAGATGTCACGCTGAAGGATGGGATTGGTCCGCGAGGAACTGGTCTCTGAGGGGGAGGGATTTCGGGTACCTAATGGAGCACAGGCCTGGTGATACTACGAGCTCACTTTCTCAGCACAGGGCAGTCTCGGTGGCTCAGTTGGTTAGAGCACCTGCCTCCCGGTTCACCCACCCGTGGCGGGGTGGGTTTGAGTCGCTTTAGGCACTCGCTATTTGTGATGGCAGCGGTCGCGCTATAGGTCAGTTGACATCAGGGGGCAGGACGGACCGTGCCGAGCATTGCGGCACGTTAAGCTTCCGCCACTAAATTCTGCCGTTGCCTGGAATTGCGCGATCGGATGGTAGGGGTCAGTGCTCACACGACAAGCACTGCTTAGCGTGAGCACTGATCCCAGAAATCCATCCATTCAAAGTGTTTGAATCACATTTCTAAAAAAAAGCGGGGACACAGCCTGGAAAAATGTAACACGCTCGAAGACTGAAATACACAGGGGTAAAATCCATGTTTTGCGGTCATTTTTATCATCTTACCGGATGAATGTTGCCTTGGAAACGTTTTCGTTTTGTCATCATGTGCCTATTCGTCGTTTTACGCCTGTCAACTTGGTCCCATGGCACCGAACACCAAGTCTCGCTAAAATGAAATAGCAGAGCACTTCATGGTACAAACACAAAAACGCTTCCAGATTAAATGTGTTGGATATTTTTATGGATGTGGCGACATTTCATTGATTTTACCCCCGTCTAAATTTCAGTTCCGGATATTTCAGCCATGATACCAAATAGCCCTTTCCACGCCTGCGCTATTAGTCAGGGACCCAATTTGGTACTGAATCTGAAGTGCATGAAAACCAGAATAAAAGGGGGGGAGGCCCCTTGCATGTCGTCAAGCTTATCAAGAGATGCAAGGATTATTCCGGGAGCGTTTTGGTTGTACTATGATGTACTCATTTATCATTTCACGTGTTTGGTACTTTATAATTGGGTCACATGGAACCAAAGTCGCAAACGTGAAATCACGGATAGGCACACGACGAAGAAACAAAAGAATCCGGTAAAAGATTTGATGGTGATTTTGACAAACCTGATGGTAGTTTTTGTTCTCGCCTGTTTTACTTTTAATGTCTTTCACATTTCGCCGCAAACTGTATTCCTGTCGAATACTAGCGTGAGAGCGCTAACAGCATCCCTGTCTAATAATATTACGGTAAAATTGAAAATC
The DNA here is from genome assembly GCF_011947565.3 of Pollicipes pollicipes. NCBI lineage: Eukaryota > Metazoa > Arthropoda > Thecostraca > Pollicipedomorpha > Pollicipedidae > Pollicipes > Pollicipes pollicipes. Next base: position 25,193,759 of record NW_023596921.1, read on the forward strand.
GTGCTCCCAAGGATGTTGCCAAAACCCCCATAGAATAGATACCGCGAAGGCATGCAGGGTTTGACGCGAGATTCTGACCTCGGAAACATAGGCCTAGCTGTTGCTCGTGTGAAATCACAATCAACTATCGCCCGTTCACGCGGGACGTCGCGCTGTGTTTGATACATCATGGTATTTGATCCGTAAATCATATGACCGCCACACCTTATCGGCCCAGTCGACAAGTGTGTAAGCGTACCTCGTCCCAATGCCAGACTTGGCAGTACCTTTTACAACCTGCCGCATCAAAGTGCTTAGCGTGGATAGCCATCTTATTTGTGTAGCGGCGCGCTGATCTGCACGCGATGCGTTTGTTGCCAGTGTTCGGCATCGGCAGCATGATCTACTCGGGCTTAGAAATGGGCCAGTACTTCGAAGCGACCCACAAGGCCGAGTGCGGCAACGTGCTACGTGCCGTCACCCCAGGACTGCGTCTCGCCTTCATCTTCATACAGATGTACTTCGTCTTCCTAAACGCCAGCGTGAGTGTCACTTCATTCAAGGTCAAGCAAACGTTGGGAGCGCGCGCTGTAAACAGGTGGTGGGTGGCTCCGGCCTTGGGACTTACGTCGTAAGAGGCCCGTGACCCACCTGGCAAGTAGTTACACCTCGTGGCGTAGGCTCGGCCTCCGTCCTCGTTCTCATAAAGTAAGCACGGAAATTGGGCATGACATTGTGATAATGATGTGTAGGGGTTTGAGTCTCTTCTGATGACTATTCAGGTTGGCTCTTTCCATAATAGCGACTAAACCACTGACCTCACCATCCAGACACCCAGACAAAATCCTGGCATGCTAGCCTTGGTCAGGATGACTGAAAGCCCTGCACTAGTCTGCATATGATCGTGTCAATTTATAATGCTACCTACCGGCCCGGACCGGCCTTTCCTGGTGAGTGGCCGGCCTAGGAATATACCATTACAAAAATAACTACCCCGCGTCAAAGTCCACGTGTTTTTATTTATGCTGAGCACAGTATGCGCCCCGGCAAATTCGGTTGATTTGATATCGCCTGTCTCATAAATTGATGCAACTTCTTGCATTCCATTCAACCCGTGTGTGGTGGAAATCAGACGCAAATAACGGCTCCACTTTTGGAAAATATGATTGCATCGTGCACTTTACATTGATGTTGTACGTAAGGCAAACAAAACCACATCCCCGCACATAATCTTGACACCTATCGAGTTAGGCTTCGCTTGACATTGAGCTGTCAATGGGTGAGAAGTTCCAGCGTTGTAGGTCGGGTCCAACATCCAAAGCAAACTTGAGTTAGTGCATGAGCAAATTAAACTCAGCAACGTTTTGTGATGCCCCTTACCAATGTTAGTTTGATTAGGAATTGCCATGGGCAGTATACTGAATTTATCACACCATCTTGCGACATGTAGCGTGACTAATAACCAGTAAACGGTGAAATATGACGAATCCAGCAAAGTTATTGGTGTTTTGCTGTGCTGCACAGTTCGTAATCAGCTATTGCTAGAAATCGCTGCGTTAACACGCGCTCGGGTGGGGGTCAAATTCCCCCCCCGAAGATTTTTTCAGAATGGTTTCCGAACGGCGCGACGTAGCCGCACCAAATCTTGCATAGCTGTAGACAATTAAATAGCAGATCGTTAGATATAAACAATATTTAGATGTACCTTGTAAGGTCGCTGTCCTGTGGAAGGTCAACGTCAGGGCATGGTTTCAGCGAAGGCAATTTCCACAGAATCGTTTAATTTGATACAACAACGGAGTGTTTGATGAAGCCATACATCTCTGAGATGCCTTCTTAGGCATCACAAATATTGAATGAGCAAATCAAGCTGACCTAGGGTCAGGTACGAGCGTCAGGCCAAGGTAAAAACCAACCTGATTTATTACTCTGAGGCTTGCTGTATGAGATGGTTTCTGGTGCTCATTTCAAATTTATTGACAGGCAGGAACCGCAGAACTTCTTAGAGGAACTTGGAGGAACTAGGAACTTCTTAGAGGTCAGAACAGGTCATTGATCTAAGATGACCCGGATCGACGTTTTGTTTTAGGAGCATGCTACCTAGCGTGATCTTTGTCGCTTATTCAAAGGCAAAAATCAGAGCAGTCTTGTTTGATTCTAGTCACTATGACCTTCAAAAGGTCAAACAAGGTCACTGATCTCAAATGGGCTTGCGGCCTTTTGCTTAAATACAGTTGCCTTGGTTCTGGGGGCTTTTTGGAGACCAACCTGAAATTTACCTTATTTGACCTTATTTGACCTGAAGGTCATGACCTAGGAACCTGCAACTTTGACCTGAATGAGTTCACGTACAGGTCAAGACAACCTGTAAATTTGGCATGTCTAGCCTTTTAGTGCCCGAGATCTCAGGGGGTCGAATTGACCCCCCCCCATCCACTCCACCCGAGCGAAGGGTATCTAGCTGGCCACCCGGGAGCATGTTAACTCACGGGGCTTGCAGTCTCTCATTCGCGCCTATAAAGCATACACCTCTGACACCGGCTGTCACGATATAGGGTTGGATATATCTTAATTACATATCAGAGAACAATCGACCTTTAGTGTAGCCGGAGATGCTCGCTAAAAAAGATATGACACAGTTATCTGATCATGCTTTTGAACGCATCATTTAGACGTGTTATAAGGATGATCAGCTTTCCAGCAGTGTTTACGGTGACGAGCTGTGAGCAAAGCAGCATCATCTAGTTAGCAGTGCTTTCTGGTATACTCAATTTCGGTAAAGGCAGCATGATAATTCAAATGGCCATAGCAACGTACGGATTCCGTTATAATGTTCAATTCCGTTATTATCAGCATACGGTTACGAATACGCTTATTCTTTTTGGTTGCACGCTGCCGAGATAGTTTACAGGACCGCTGAAATGTCAGAGAGGAAGCTCATCAATTATCATGCATATTATGCCCTGCCCAAGCGGTCTGGCAGTTTCCAAGAGGGCTGATTATGCGCAACGCATGCAACGGATACATATCTGTATTGCCCCGAGCACACTGTGGCTCAGACATGTGACAGATGCAAGCCATGGCTGCTTCACTTCCAAAGCCTGTCTGGTCACAAACATGCCTAGCTGGCTGAGTGACTCGAACTGCCAACCAATGAATGCATCGTTTCTCTCTCTCTCTCTCTCTCTCTCTCTCTCTCTCTCTCTCTCTCTCTCTCTCTCTCTCTCTCTCTCTCTCTCTCTCTCTCTCTCTCTCTCTCTCTCTCTCTCTCTCTCTCTCTCTCTCTCTCTCTCTCTCTCTCTCTCTCTCTCTCTCTCTCTCTCTCTCTCTCTCTCTCTCTCTCTCTCTCTCTCTCTCTCTCTCTCTCTCTCTCTCTCTCTCTCTCTCTCTCTCTCTCTCTCTCTCTCTCTCTCTCTCTCTCTCTCTCTCTCTCTCTCTCTCTCTCTCTCTCTCTCTCTCTCTCTCTCTCTCTCTCTCTCTCTCTCTCTCTCTCTCTCTCTCTCTCTCTCTCTCTCTCTCTCTCTCTCTCTCTCTCTCTCTCTCTCTCTCTCTCTCTCTCTCTCTCTCTCTCTCTCTCTCTCTCTCACTCTTTGGATATTGTGTTTCGAACATAGCGGACCTCAATGTACCCCGATGCTGTTGTGAAAACAATACAGCTACGCTAACACCGTTTGCGGCAGCCGAGTGCCTGGTAACACAACATACTTGCTCGACGCTCGCGTGCTAGCCCAGCCCATTCCGTGTTTTTTTTCCTCTTTGTATACCTATTTCGAGCCATACCTGGTTTCGTCGCTTATCTGATGTGGCATTTCGTATTCTAGCAGCACTTCGACCAATCGTCGCATCGTCGCCGTGGTGTTTTATGATACCAGGGTAAGTAACGTCTGTCTGCATCCCTGAAATGTTAAATAACACACCCATGGTCGTCAGCCCTTTAGCGACAGAAAACCGAAAATATGGCCCGTCGTGCGCCTAATGCACTGCGCACCCCAGGCGGACTAAGAGCCCGTCGCTTGCAGATGTCAATTAACAAGCACAAGCTGCTGGCGCGGTTCGGCCTGATGCACATGGTGGGCACCAATCTCTGCGTGTGGCTGAACGTGGTGATCCAGGAGACCAAGCACGAGCTGGTGCACCTGCTGAGCCTGTACGACCCGAACCACCACGGCGGGGAGCGGCACCGGCGTGGCACCGACGAAGTAACCGGTGAGTTGACCGCTGGGCAGCTGGGACCGGTGACTGGGCCGGGGGCTGCTGACGACCGCTGATTGGGCCCGGGACCACGGGCTGCTGGGGACCGGTGACTGGGTCCCGACCCCGAGCTGCTGGAGACCGGTGAATGAGTCCCAGGACTACGGGCCGCTGGGGGAACGGCTGAGTGGGGCCCGGAATCCAGTGCCGCTGGTGGACTGGTGAGTGGGTTCCGGAACCTCGGTCGCTGGGGACCGGTGAGGGGGCCTAGGATCTCAGGTGGCGGAACTACCGCGGATTACGGCCGGTCGTGGTGTGAGTGAGATGCGGAAAAGGCGGATAGGTGGGCGATGTGTGACAGAACACACACGTGACTTCCGTGACCACCGTCAGCCGCCCCCGAAAGATCGTTGTCGCCTTTGCGGTCTAAGATTCGCCAGCTCTGGCTCAATGACATCAGACCAGTCTGGCGGGATTGCGAACCGCTAATTGCAGCAATTTACAGGTCCAGCTGCAGGCTGTAGCGATTCGATTTTCACCATCGCAGTTGAAAGCCGTAGCATCCGCGAAAACGTTTGAAATAGTTGTTTTATCGCCAGTGGGTTTACTTAAACACCTTGTGTGTGGTGTGCGAATGGAGCTACAGGAAGACGCTCTACGCTCGTGCAAATGTAACACATAATTGTACAAACAAATCTGGGGTTTGACATAGATACTCGAACAGAAAAAAATCTACTTCAAGTGAAAGGTCTGTGAGTTCGACCTAAAGAGAGATTAGGAAGACGACGTACTGTCCGCTAAAACACACGCATAATCAGAATCCACATCAAACTGGGTGGACACAGCAGTTTGTCCCATCCAATTTTCAGAAATATATGTGCTGTTAGCAGTAATCGTCAGTCATTCCCATCGTCATCGCTCCTTTTAGCCGAAGTGTGTTCTCATCCTTTTGAATAGAATATTTGGCTCTGAATTGTAGAACGCGTGATTCTGCGGCCTTTTCGTTGTGGAAAGCCAAGCCACTTTCACTGGAGGTCAGCTCTGCCTCAAGAGCAGCAGTGTAGTCGACCAGTGCCACCTAGCGACGGGCGGCGGAGTTCTAGGTGCACGGGGTCACGCGGAGTCGCCGGCTGCGACGCTGGGCTCGACACGAGCGCTCTAAATTATCTCACCCGGTGATTGCGTCCCGGCAGGCTCATAGCTGCCAATGAAAGGCTCGGCGCCGCCCGCCTAAGTAGATTGGCGGCGATTTCCGCTTCCGGTCGAGTCTTTAATTTCCCCGCTCCTTTCTCAGAAGCTCGCACTGAAGCACGGTGCGGTGTCTATGTCGCTGACCTCTGAGGTAGAGGACTTTGCGGAGAGGGTAAACCCTTGATTGCCCACATGGAACGATGGAATCTCAGGCGAACGCTTCAGGAGTTATTGCACAACGTCATGGCTTGTGTTTTTGTTTGTTTGTTTGTTTGTTGTTGTTTTTTGTTTATAATGGGTTTCTTTCACTCTGCTTCTGCAACTATGAACGCAAAGAGAGTGCAAACATTCCCTAAGCCCCTTCATGATTAAGAATTAACACGTCTGGTGCAGCTTATTAGGAATGGGTAGCGGAATGGATTGGATAGCGAATGGATGGATTGGCCACGAGAAACTGTACCCATGAAAGCATCTAATCTGGGGGGCTCAGGTGCATGTATATCTTTATATATATATATATATATATATATATATATATATATATATATATATATATATATATATTGAAACGGCTGGATGAGAGGAGATTAGCCTCTTCCTATGCATCAATGTGGCATGATCAGCAACACTAAAAATGACGAGTCACATTCTGTATTAGATGAGTTCTTAAGAAGCATCACCATAAACGTAATGATGGCTTCATAAGTGTGAGTGCCCAATGGCTACTCGGTCTACAGTTATATTCCCCGAATGCCCCATCACCAGCGGCGTACCTTGGCCAACGCGATCGTCTTGACGGTCCAACCCTGCCCCCAGCAGAGGTGGCGGCGGTGGACCCTCTGGACGGCTTCTCGGAGGAGTTCGCCACTGACCTGCAGGAGTTCCATGCGCAGCAGGAGGAGTCCGGCGTGCTTACTCAGTGCGCCCGCTCCGACATCATGGGCCAGCTGGTGGACTCAGCTTCACCCTTCCTCTTCCCCTGCACCATCGAGTACTCGCTCATCTGCGCCGCCACCCTGTACGTCATGTGGAAGAACCTCAACAAGCTCAACACGGTGTATGTGATCCGCGACGTGGGCTACACCGCAGGCAGCGAGAAGAACAAGAAGCACCAGTACTCTGTCGACTGCGCTAGGTGGGTCTTGGTGCAGCTGGTGACGTGATCCGCTGTTAGACGCGATGCCTGGTGCTGCGCCAATGGTGCGCAATCAGTTGCCATCGTCCACAGAAGCAGCCGCGTGACATGTTATTTATGGTATGAACCAGCGTAACATCGTATAGATTTAATACCTTTCGGATCCACATGGTTTGCTCTAATGTTTAACTACCTCCTTTTGCGGTGAAGGTAAATTTCAACCGGGCCCAGCGAGATGTAGTTTGGCACAAGGCACTAGTTAGTGGCGTGACGTCTTACCTGGTATAACGGCCACATGAGGTGTCGAATAATTCATTTCTGGTGGAATGAAAATATGCAATGATTGGTCTTTTCGAGACCCACTCGGTGAGTTGCGCCGGAGCCTTTAGCTACAACTTCTCCGCGACAAAAGTCAGGTGGCGGCTCGGCGCTGTAAGACGCTGCGGTCGCTCAGTGTGCTGATGGGTGTTGCGGACTCTGACGGAGTGACATGGTCGCCGACAGGGCCTCCAAGGGCCTGTTCCTAGGCATACTGGTGCTGGTGGCCTCCATCATCTCGCTCATCCTGTTCTTCGTGCTGATCAACAAGAGCGGCACGCGTGATGTTGCCATCCTGAGCGCGAGCATGACGGAGCTGGTGCTATACTGCGTCACCGTCGTGGCCATCATCATCGGCATGATGCAGATCCAGCGTCTCAGGTGGGATCAGGAGAGGTGACTCCCGTGTGAGCAGGTGGCTGAGATCCAGCAGTGAAAGGGGGAGGACGTGGCGCAGACTCAGATTAGACCAGGTGGTAACAGTTAATTAATACTTAGATCGAACTAGGTGACTCAGATTCAGGGGGAAGAGACCGACTCAGGTGGCTCAGACTCGTTGGGGGAATGGGTGGCTGCGCTTAGACCGATTCCCTGTCCTGTGAACACCAACTGGGCCAGCTTTCTTCCTAATCCTCATCCAGATAAAATGATAAAGTGCTGGCCCATTGTCTGCGAGACACTGCGGGAAAACGCACAATCAAGTTCATGATCGGAATGCTTCCGCCATATGCATATATTCTTTGGTCAAAGATGGGAATCATGAGCGGAATGACGCCATTATTCTTTCCGTGCCCTCGGTCGCGATGTTTTCTATTGTTAACCGAATGGGTTTAGAAGGTTTCTCGATAGTAATCGCGCACTAAATCTAATAGGTCGTAATTGAATTCTGGACAGCCTTGAGCCACTCTAGGTGATATTTCCAGCTGTCGAGAAAGTGGCGCAGCGTCCTATCTTTTTTGTCGCCGGAACTATTATGTGTGTTAAATACTGTGCTTGGCTCTGGGGCTGGATAATGTGTTTGGGTGAAATATTGACGCGCAATGGTAATGGGAATTCTATTATTACGTGACATAAACGAAACTCGCAACCAGCATCATGGAATGCTACAGTGTTGTTGATCCCTTCACTTCCGCTTTGGTAAGTTGCTGTTGATTTAGTGTGATTGTAGACACTAGCTTATCTTTTCCAAACTACATCTTTGCCACAATAGTTTGTCTTTCCGATCATATGCATACAAATGCGCATATAAATACATATGCATATCAATGCATATAAATAAAGGCAAATAGAACGATTCTGTAGTTTGATTTACTCTGCTCAGCACGAACAAAGTGATGATCTGTATTATTTCTGCTTGCAATGCGCCCCAGTCGTATTGCTTCATTTGGTCCGCCTCAACTGTCCAGATACCGCTCGGAGAGCAGCATAGAGCTGGATAACATCCTGCTGGTGGTGGCGCAGACAGGCGTCTATCTGTACGCCTCCTTCGATATCATCGGCTCCCATTTCTCCAACGACCTCTACTCCCTGGGGACCAGCGTCATGGCCATCGTGCAGGTGGGCACTGGAGAAACATGGGCTCCAGTATGGTAAACCGCAACGGCGATATTCAGAGTTGGGAACAGCAGAGAAATGGACACGTATCAACCAAGATTTGCTAACCATGCGTCGTTTTCAAAAAAAGTAACCATTTTAACATCGAATTATCAGAAGAGCAGCATTGTAATATTGATGTACGGTTAATCACGATTTGCCTCTTAGTGCTCCGCCCAGGTCTATTTCAGAATGCTTGGATACGTTATTTGAACTCAAAGTTGTCAGTGTTTATTGGTATGTCCCATTCTGATATGTGATGTCTAGTTTAGCGACCTTCGCGTGCATATAGGGCTGTCCATATATTGCCTTTCGCATGAAGAGGGGGAAGGGGGTTAGGTCGATAGAGCGTAGCCAAAGCTCAACAAGGAGGCAGGAGGAGGACCTGCAAACTCAACAAGCGCAACTGCACAGCGTAGCGTTACGCCGGATGTAAGCCTTAATGTCGGACTACCGTTAGCTTCATTTCATGGCAAACAGCACGCACGCTTTTGTTTCGCACCTCTAGCTCAGTTATGGGTCAAACGGACTATATAATTTTGGGACGTAACGTTTAACACAACGCAATCAGGGGTAGAGAGCGACAGGCGGCTTACCCCAGCGTAACCAGTGGGTAACCAGTGGGTGGAAACGATCCAAAATGCGTTGCGTAACTTAGTGACGGTTCCCATGTCCACACTCTATGAAAGTATGACAATATTCCGCCCTATACCTACTTACCATCAAAGGTGACAGCTCCTGCAGCGCACACCTGAAGGTGTTGCATTTCCTTCGAGGCTCGTTGTCAAGCAGTGAATTTTAACACTTCCCAAAATGCATCTAGTCCCAATTTTTCTTGGTCAATCAAAAGAGCGCGTTATGTTAGCTTTACAATGTTGCCGCTGTGTAACAATCGAACTGAATGTTTTGGATGGCGTTTTAATATGACTTGGCTGCTGCTGCACCCGACAGTCTAAAATCCCATGCAATATTATGAAGTGCTATGTTCTTTACGATCCATACGCTACCTTCTCAAGAGCCATGCGGTCGATACTGTGTCGCATCCTTGTGGGCTAAGGATGCCATAGGGCCGTGCACTGTGGGTTGGTAAACGTACCGTCTGCTTTCCAGAGAAGGTGGGCTCGCACTGAGTTGTGCACTGAGTTGTGGGATTATGGCGCTCGGTTGTAGTTTCCTGCGGTGGGTATGATTTTAAGCCCGCTTGTTTCATGCCTCAGGTAACGCTGCAGACAATGTTCATTCTGGACGCCTCGTGCCGCCAAGCCTACAGGACCAATCAGGTGCGTACAGTTGCCAGTCATTGGCCTTGACCTTATGACCTTCACACGCTGCGGCACGTGCTTTCGTCCCTCCGCTGTTGTCCAATACGGCCATTCGCAGTTCGTTCGCAGATCTAAGTGATATCGTATCTCCCCAATCACCGTCGTAGGTTTGTTAAATAATCTCGGTTTTTGACATCCGAGTAGATCGTGATATATTTACCGTTACAGCTACCAGACTATTATCCGCGGACTGTGCGATGCAGGAACTCACCATATTGAACGTGACGCTCGGTGTGGAAGGAAGATAATCGTGAAAAAGAACCGGCTTGCAGTGTGCGGTGTCCAGCATTGCACACATCTGCGGCATAATAAAAGATTGCCTGAAGCCCGGGAGCGAGCTCATCGCCAAGAGCTGTGAACTCGTCGATCTTGTGGCGCCTCCGCTCGTCCTGGCCGGGTCACTAGCCGTCTTTAGTTATTCCGTCTTGGCTTGCATCATATCACAATATCTTCAAACCTATCGACACACATAAGCGCCGCGGGTCGTACGGCTTGACTTTATAACCGACGGCCTTGTTTTGCCCCGAGTGTGGGTTGAACCGCTGCCACCGACGTGATACAGCTGTTTTGCTGTGTTCGCGTGTCTGATCAATCTGTTTTGCTATCCGGAAGGGAGGATGGCATGGGATACATCAGTTGCAGAAACGAACGTCATCCGTGCTCTTGCTTCTTTACAGTCAGTAGTTATTTGCCCGCTACAGGGTGTAAATGCGGTGTGTAAATGCTGGCACGCGCCGGAATGCGACAGCGTTTCGTCTGTTTGTCACCAACTACCCACTGCTTAAAACATGATTCCAGAAAGGCACGAATGCAGTCAATATATCCGCGCAACGTGCACGAATAGATGACGTTTTTGTAATACATTCAAGTTGCCCCCAATCGATCTGATACGTTTCGTTATGTCGCCAGCTGCGAGACAAGCCGGGCCGGGAGGTGGTCACCTTCCTGCTCATCTGCAACCTGGCCATGTGGAGCATCACCACCTTCGAGACGTCCCGCTCGGACGCGCACCCCAACCAACTGCACTTCTTCGGCTTCTGGGCGTGGACCATCATCAGCCACGTGTCCATGCCGCTGGCCATCTTCTACCGCTTCCACAGCACGGTCTGCCTCTGCGAGATCTGGAAGCGCGCCTACAAATACAAGCGGGACACGGTATGACCGCTGTCGGCCAGGAGGTGCCGGCGGCGCATCGAGCAGACTCCGGTGGAGGGGCGTGTGACGTCACGGGGTGTCGGCAAACCGGCCGTCACAGCCGTGCGTCGAGCGGCGAACTTTCGCATTTGACGTCATACATGGTCGATGGGCGTGTCTGTGTAGCGGCAGCTCCCCGGGTGTGTCGAGTGACGTCATACATGGCCGATGGGCGTGCCCGTATGGCGGCAGCTCCCGGGATGTATCGAGTGACGTCATACATAGGTCATATGTCGAGTCGTGTGAGCCGTATGGGAATACCTTCGGCAGCTTACTTTATCTTGGGTGGTCTTTCTGAATACTATGCCTTCAGTGCATGATCAAGCTTTTGAATACTTTAATGCTGGTCACCTTTACAAGCGTGTCCACGAATAGTTCACGACATGATTTCGTTGGTGGATGGCAGTAGCCGTGTCGTTCACGTGACCACTTATAATTTCAGGTTGACGATATGTGTAACCTGGCGTCACGGCAAACATTTCGAAGAACAATCACGTGCCTCTTGGCTGATTGACATGACATACCACATCTGTGTAGGCTTGTGGCGGTGATATAGGTGAAACCCTCAGCCCCTATAACAGCAGGAACGATACGACGACCTTTCCATCTCAACCGCACAGATATAACATACAGTATCGATATTTGATCTTTCGTTTTATGCAGTGTGAAGGACTATTTCTCCGGCATTATTTCTCATCCGAATAGGAAAGTTACTTTTTTTGGGGTGACACATAGGAAGCGGTAAGTGTACCTGACATCAAAATCAGGGGTATAGTCAACGGTGGACGAGCATTGTTGGCACGCGCTCTCCTCCCCTTAAAGTATTTCACTTGCGTTAATAGCATACACTTGGACAAGAACAGACACCTTAAAATGTTGAAAACCATATAAATTGTTTTTTCAGTGAAAAATTGGGAGCTGTTTCTCCTCGCCCCCAGCCATTGCAACGTCCTGCATACGCCCCTGATCGAGCTGGTCCTTATCTGCCGCCACGGCATCCTGATGAAGTCATATCAGTGAGATATCCATATTTCTGAGAAGTGAAGGACCTTTGTCGTCAGCATTATAATGAGAATAATGATACACAAAATTAATCAAAGTTTCCATGCAACCATAATAAAGACCGAAGAAGCACCGGTGTGTCCACTGAGGAAGCCGCCGTTGATATTAAGACCCTGTCCAGTAATTTGTACCCTCTTATGAGCATAGCGCTAACGTATCTAGCTTCATCCCCACATCTTATGGGATGTCCGTGAAGCCATGGCAGCCATGTGACCACATTTGACACCATCTCACACATGGCGGCCACACATGGTGCCAGGACATGCGGATTGCAGTTGGTGACGTGGCGTGCGGGCGCTGCCTGGTGACCGCAGTTGGGTGTGCCGTGACGCGCTGCGGGCGCGTTGGCGTGGCTGACGTGGCGTGGCGCTGCGCTGGGCCGCGGTGGGTTTGGTGAGTGGCGTGCGTGCGGCGTTGCTGCCGCTGGTGACTGCAGTTGTGACGTGCGTGCGGTTGCTGCCGCTGGGTGACTGCAGTTGGTGACGTGGCGTGCGGGCGCTGCCGCTGGGTGACCGCAGTTGGTGACGTGGCGTGCGGTTGCTGCCGCTGGGTGACCGCAGTTGGTGACGTGGCGTGCGGTTTCGGCTGCCCGCTGGGTGACGCAGTTTGGTGACTGGCGGTGCGGGCGCTGCCGCTGGGTGGGCAGTTGACGTGGCGTGCGGGCGCTGCCGCTGGGTGACCGCAGTTGGTGACGTGGCGTGCGGGCGCTGCCGCTGGGTGAGTGCAGTTGGTGACGTGGCGTGCGGGCGCTGCCGCTGGGTGAGTGCAGTTGGTGACGTGGCGTGCGGGCGCTGCCGCTGGGGGCTTCGGGTGATGAGTCGTGTATGCAGCACGATCATCTTCTCTGAGGTCGTCTGTCCGTAAGTGATGGACGTCTGCCGCCTTCTGTGTCAATCTCAGTTGCCCTCTGAACGCCCATGATGGGATTGGCTCCCTTCTGGAAGTGTCGAGCGGTGTTCTAAATGTCGGTAATTCGTAGGTGTTCACGATGATGTCAAAATGTACATGGATTTGGTTATGCGCGGTGATAAGTTTAAGTGAAGGTGTGATGATTTTTCATATATTTAAATGCGCACTCGCTGACGATATTTTGTAAACAGCAGGGTGTATGCATACCTTGCCACCTCTCTTGTCAGTTGTAGCGTATTCAATGAATAGTAAATGAATGTAAAATACATCGCAGGATTTGGGGAACTAACTGCTTTTGTTGTCATGTGTAATAAATGTGGGCGGCCATTTCCCATCCCACCAAGCTGTTGTAATCGGCGTTACTTGGGTTAGCTCCATTCGTGCTGACCTGTTACCCGCCAAGATGCTGAGCCAATTGACGAGTTCGCACGTGGTAACATTCGTGGGGGTGCCAGCGGAGGGTCGTTCGCTGATGACGTGCGCTGGGTGTAGCGGACTGGTGACGGAGCGGCAAACGTTACCGTGCTGATGCGTGCAGGGCATGTGCGATGCTTGAACTGTGGGCCTACTGGATAGCTCGCAAGCCTAGAAATGTGCCAGGCGTTTGTCGAAATAGTGGTGTTTGATGTTCTTTACCTTTACGGCTAAAAATACCTTTCGTACATGGGCGGTGCGCTGAGCCTTGTATTATCGTTGCAGGTCAGGATATCTAATCGTCATTTCTGTACGCAGATGTTGTTGTGAGCGTTGTCTTGTGCTTTTTAAAACTGTGCAATTTGTCTGACAGCCATCAATGCAATAACACTATAATTTAGCTAGTTAAGATGATGTACAGTCAATACAGAGATCGCAACACAGCAATCTTTCACTTCATACCCGACAACAGATGTTCGCCATGTTATTCCGAGCTGCCACAGATGTGACCGAGCGTCGCAGCTCCTAGTGCAATACAGAGATCGCAACGCAACAATCTTTCACTTCATACCCGACAACAGACGTTCGGCATGTTACTCCGAACTGCCACAGATGTGACCGAGCGTCGCAGCTCCTAATGCTATCAACACAGTCATATCAGGAACGGCAGACAGTCCGAACTCCAGCAGACGGTTCCCAGGGCCTCCTGAAAAGGACTGTCGCCGCTCAGCGAATGTATAGAGCGTGCAGGTTCGCAGCGTGTGCAGGACTCCCAAGGTCAGTCTTGTTTGGCGCGGGGTTGATCATTAAGCGCCTGATATGAATTGAGAAAACTAGTGTCCGTGCTAACATTGCTGATCTTTGGCTAAGAATTCAGGGCAACAATTATGGCTGCCACTGTTGCCAACGACTATGGTTAACTAGTGTCCGTTTTAACATCGCTGATCTATGGTTGAAAGCTCTTGACAACGACTATGACGATGTTTTCCGGGAATTCATAGAAATGCATTCGATTAAATGGCTTGCCGCGTATGCGTTTGTACATATCGTATTAGCTTGCGTCATGACGCCGTAGTCCTCGTCTACACGCGCGGACGTAATTGACGGGCAGTACACTCCTGTTCTGTTAAGCAGGACGCGGTTTTATTGACTGCTCTGTCCTGCCCTGATGTCCCGAGCACGTTTCAGATGTGCGTTTGGCTGCGACTGAGCCTGGTGTTTTGTGTGGCCTTTGTGGCAGCACATCCCGCAGCCGAAGGTTAGTGCTGACTGCGTCATGCGTACCTACAGCGTGGAATTCTGATGACCAATCCTGTTCTAAATCCAACAGGCATAACGTGGTACACCTGAGTTATTACACCCATAGACGTAGGCACGCGCTATTTCAAGCTGATCACCAAGAAAGGCTGGCGGTAGTGCTACACACATGGCTGTGTGATGGCGCCTCAGTAGTTCATCTGACCAGGACAGGGCGCATGCTATCCAAAAATATCACGATATGCAGTTGTCTGCTGAATTGGACTGAGACCAGGACCTTCGCCAGTTGTTCCTCCAGTTTTCACGGCGATGCTATGTTATTGCGGAGTGGGGCAGGGTGACGAATGCAAAGCTTCCTCCCCCCCCCCCCCCCCCACATCAATGGAATCTGGGCCAAGGCGACGCAAACATCGTGCAAGCTTTGCCTATCGGCACAGGGTCATCCCGGCGGTTGAGTAGATTTAGCACGCTGCACCGAAAAGCTTGGCAATCGATTTAATGAGTGCAACTTTCCTATCCACACTGGGAGTGGTATTTTCCTGAAGCCGCTTTGGACATGCAGAAAAATAATGATAGTTGTCCTGCGCCCGCCGGTGCAACAGACCGTGGTCTGTGGTTCGGCAGTGCACGCATCGCTCCACTTTCGCCGAAAACTGGCACCTAGTCATTGAACTGGGCGAGGGGAGGAGCCTGATCATTTGCCTCGCACAGCTGACCCGCAGATGACTCACAACTGACCCGAGCACAACACACCCAGCAGGCCAAAGATACTCAGTCTATCACAGCGGCAGCTCGAGAGCATGTACTGGCTGTTAGCTCCCTTCGGTGTCAGAGAGGATCCTGGCCGGATCACTTCGGCAGCATGAAATAAACGCGCTATTGGGGCACACAGCGTGGCACTTTACCCTCGTCGGGGGCACACGGTGAGTCAGTCAACTGTTTCACGACAGATACATTTTGCAGGCTGCGTCGCCAGATCGGGACGTACAGCGAGACACCTCACCAGGGGACATACAGCGAGAGACTTCACCAGGGACATATATCGAGGCACGTCACCAGATCAGTGACATCAGCGAGACACTTTACCAGATCAGTGACATCAGCGAGACACTTTACCTGACAGGGACATAAGCGAGACACTTACCAGATCAGGCACATCAGCGAGACACTTTACCAGACCAGGCACATCAGCGAGTGATAAAAACTTGCACCTTACTTCATGCAGGCCCGACATGCAGGCCCGACAGCAAAACCACGGTGGCCGGCTCGTACTCTTTGCGTACGCACGAGTGGATTGTTCGCTTAATGAATGCAAGGAAGCCGTCACCAAGCAAGCTGGGTAGGTGGGCAAGGGAAAGAGACCTCGTTGACGAACATCTTGAATGCCGCTGGTTGGCGTGGCATGCCATTGTGGACGTTGATGGAGGCATAGAGACAATGCGGATGGCGATAGAGGCAGTACATACATCGTGGATGACGATAGAGACATAGAGGCATTATGGATGGCAACAGACAGCGTATATTGCTGCGTTAGCAGCGCCATGGAGGAGGGTTTTACCAATGGAGGAGAAGAGTTAATGGAGGAGGCTACCAATGGAAGAGGGTTAAACCAATCCTGGGAGCGGCGGAAACTGAGCACATCGCTGAGTATTGTACATTGTGACGCAAGGTTGTAGCGACGGTGACTTTCCCGACCTCGCTGCAGACTCCAGGACAAGGGCCGGTATTAAAGGAGAGCTTTCTAGCTCGAGACCAGTTTCGCCAGCGGGAGCCTACTACATGACAGATGTCAGCTTGGCAGCAGAACTTTGTCCCGTAGCAGATGCCAGCTTGGCAGCAGGAGTTTGTCCCGTGCCAGATGTCAGCTTGGCAGCAGGAGTTTGTCCCGTGACAGATGTCAGCTTGGCAGCAGAAGTTTATCCCGTGACAGATGCCATCTTGGCTGCAGGAGTTTGTCCCGTAGCAGATGCCAGCTTGGCAGCAGGAGTTTGTCCCGTAGCAGATGCCAGCTTGGCAGCAGGAGTTTGCCCTGTGCCAGATGCCAGCTTGGCAGCAGAAGTTTGTCCCGTGCCAGATGCCAGCTTGGCAGCAGGAGTTTGTCCCGTGCCAGATGCCAGCTTGGCAGCAGAAGTTTGTCCCGTGACAGATGCCAGCCTGGCAGCAGGGGTTGGCCCTTGACTGATGTCAGTTTTGATGGGCCAGGCAACGAGTGGATTGTTCAAACATGCCATCGACGCTGACAGTCAGTTTTTTAAAGAATAAGCGCAGTATATTTATACAAAGTTATGCGGGTTGTATGTAACTCCTATTGCGCCAAGCATGTGTCAATGCTTCGGGATTACAAAGACGCCATAGGCACCGCATTTATGAGCGAGGGCGGCTAATAAACGCAGCTCCCTGTGTTTGAGGAGTACAGCTTGCACTCGTACTGTATCGGTTCGTGGATCCAGTTGAATTACGGAATGTCCCTACATCGGAATATGTTCTAAGTAATCACGAACGAACTCATCAATAATGTCGCTGAAACATTGAGTCGTATGTCAATGGGCTGGATATGACACGAATGAAATTTCGTTTTGAATGCAATCAGGCGGCATATCCTGTCGCTTCAATTGATGAGCGGCGTTAAAAAGCGCTTTCGCTCCTGGGGTCACCTGTCGTATTCAGTATGTCGTATTCGTAAATTGTAGCACAAATCTCTACAATTTTGCTGACACGGATTTGCATAGTCGTGCCGTAACATCTGTACAGACATTGTGTACAGGCCGAACAAATATTATTGTGCCGAAATGGAAAAAAAAAACGCTAAAGCTCAAACGCGCTTGAAATCGAGAGCGCGGATTAGATTTTTTATTCATGCATAGTACAACGTACGCCACCAACGAGACAAATTGTGCTGAAGAATGAGCGCAGATGCAGCTTAAACAAACGTGTTAAATGAGGCACTGGGAGAAACAACACATTCGATTTGGTAGCAGCCAATGCCTCGGGTGCACAACTTCTATTCGAAGTCAATAGAAATGCACTAAGCCTAAATGCTTTCAGTATTGAACTGTGATGTGCTCGACGTATGCAACAGAGGAATTTGATGTTCGAGACTCCACCATCACATTCAAGTTCTCATGCGCCACGCATTTGCTTGCATACATGCCCCAGCCGCTGGCGGCTCAGACGTGCGTGACCTGGTCCGCGCATGCGCGGAGCTGTTCAGAGTCGTCATGGCCCGAGGATCCGTCCAGCTGGCGATCCCTGTACTGGACCCGCTGCGCGTCGGGGCCGTGCCGCTGACGCTGTCTACGCCCGATGTCAGGTGAGCCGACAAGCTCATACAGGAACGCAGAGCTGGTCCATGGTTTAGGAGGAGGTGAGTCCACCTCATAACACGATAGTTCGCTGCTCTGTGCCGTTATGCCAGGTCTCCACTTGCGATTGGTGGGTGGGGATATTACTCTGTAGACTTCTCGGAGGGCGGACCGGGCCCGACAATGTTAGACTTTAACATCCTGCATATGATGATGTCGGGCAGGAATGCCGACAAGTGGTCCGAAATCGCTTTTGAAATGCCCATTTCATTTTAAGATATCTACTCGAAGGCTCTTATAACTTTTAAGGGTACCGCATGCTTGACTTCGTTAAGTTAAATGCATGGTTTCTCAGTGGGTGGCATTGACTGGTTTCGGTTACTTAGTCGGCAATATTCATAGCGCGTCGCCGGGGAACAAGTGTCTGGCCTTGGAATGGGGCAATGTCACATGCCATTTTGACGACGAGCGAAAAGAAAACGGAAAAGATGCATACCACACTCAAGCCTACTTTGAAGATTCACGCAAATGGCCGAAACTTCAGAAGATGTGAAACAAGTGGCTAAACAGTCACAACTAAATGAATCAGAGCAGAACAAAGTTCTACGGATAGGTAATATTGGTCTTGGCCACTAGTACAAATAAACGAAACACATTGCGTATGCAGAAAGAGCCTAGTTACAAACTGATCGACCTCATCACAGCTCGTGTGGTTACATCATAGCCATTTCTGTCCCCAACCGTCTTTCCCGCAGCCTCCAGGCCAATATATCTGAAACCAAGCTTACCGGCCTCTCGACCTTCGTCATCGACTCGGTGGAGGTGGACCCAGTGACGCAGCAGATTCGGCTGGCACTTAACATGCCGGCCATCCGGCTGACTGGCAGCGTCTGCCTGGCCGGCCTTGTCGGCCGCTTGTTCCCGCTGGACGGCTGCGGTCTCGTCAGGTGAGCCAGCTGACCTCGTCAGTTGAATTGCATCCGATTACGCACATGCGCACCATACTTTTCACGTAATTTAATTTACCTTGGACGCGCACATGAATTTACGGAGCGATTCTGCGTAAGTTGTTGATAACATCATTGGTTAATTTAATTTTCTGGGGGCTTGCAGACTGATACGTCGCTTAAATGTTATCACATATAGAGATTGAGTAGACTCAGGTTCGAGAATACGGCGGCCACCGAAAATTTCATGAAAGAAAGAGAAACCACCTCCTCTGAGAAGTGCGTTGTCAACAGCAAACTGTTCTTTCATGGTGTAAGATGGTGTTACCGCCTTCCGGAAACCATTGATAATATCTGGAGATAACAAGTAGCCCAGAATTCATTGATGCCTCGCTGTTTGTTGGTTGTCCTTAGGTTGCGATGTGCACGTATTGTTTTCAAAAGACAGCGTCGCAGGCATTTCATAAATCGACCGCCAAAAACGACCTGTCACACCGATGCCCGTGAAAACCTGAAATATGCGTGGGTCTAGATTTAAACTCTTCCGAAGTTTTCGCTGAATGCAAAAACGATCTATTTAAAACGTTGGGTCATTTTTATGGGACACCTGGTAGGATTAAGCATGCACTGTCATCCGCCAATCCTGATAGCGAATGATCCTACCCTTCCGCTGGGCTGATCGAGCCGACCCGACCGTACGACAGCCGTCCCTCGACTGGGCTGATCGGGCCGACCCGACCGTACGACAGCCGTCCCTCGACTGGGCTGATCGTGCCGACCCGACCGTACGGAGGCCGCACCCGGACATCAGCCGAAGCTCGCTGCGTCAGTAAGGTGTCGCTCGCTGGTTTTCCGACGGTGGCGGAACAAGCGTAAATACCTTTCTGCACCCGCCGCTAGTTTCAGACGCATACGCTTGTCATGTTGAAATATGTCCATGACAACTTGTTTGTATCGCGTATGTCGAATTTCTCCTTTCATCATGTGCATGTCGTTAATAGCTGTCCAAAGTTTTGCTGACATAATTTGTCACCTTGCGTGACTCGCGGAACAACTGGTTCAAAATACTAGGAAACAGTTAATCAGCCGCATCCTGGTCAATGTCCCCTAATCAACAACGCCTCGAGCGTGACGACGGGATGGACAAGTTTTCCCAAGCTCCAACTCCTTTGTGCAGTTTGTTGATCTCACAAAGAAGTTGGCGACATGCACGCGCTCAGAAGACATTGCCAGTGTGTCCCTCATGGATCGCCAGTGGTGTGACATCACACCGCAGTTGACGGTCGGCCTGGGAAGACATTCCAGACGCGCTACCTCGCCACCCGGACTCTGTCAGTCGATCCGCGCTCGGGTGGTGTCAGTGCTCCTCTGGTCGCCATGTCCCGTCCACCGTGCTGGCCCCGGACCCCGGCGGCGCGCGTCCCGCTGCCTGCTGGGACTCGGCTGTGCCGTACTGGCCGGATACTATTGCGTGCAGCTGCTGCAGCTGTACCTCAGCGAGCCCGTCGCCATGACGCTCTCCTTCACGCCCCGACTCCATGTCACCGTGCCTAGTATGACCATCTGCGTCTACCCATACGAACTCAGCTCGGAGGAGATTTGCCGACTGAAGAACGTTTCGCTGGCTGAGAAAATATGGCGGGCCAGTATGCCCCTTGGAACCCAGCTGTCCGTCTGCATCCCGGGCTGCCGCACGCGGGCCAACATTCCCTTCCCTGGAGGGTACGCTGCCGTCGCGTCGGGGTCCTGGCGCTCCTGGGCGTCAGACGAGCCCAAACTGTGCCACACCTTCACGCCAAACGTCACCTGGGGTCAGCTGGTTGACATGAGAGGACCGAAAATACCAGAGCTGAAAATAAAAATGCTGGCCAGAGTCAACGCCTCGGTACTGTGGGACCACAAGGTGTTCGTCCACCCCCGGCGACGGCCGCTCACCACCAACATGGGCATCAAGGCGGTCGACCCGGACCAGCATGTCAAGCTGCGAGGTTTAAGCAAGGCAGATGTGTTCGTTTCGTCACTTGTTCGTGACAGGGAGAGCCTGCGCCGTGCCGCTTGTAGCTCGGCGTCTGGGTATCACTACGAGATGTGTGTGCTCCGCTGCTACCATACACTGCGAGCCAGCGCGCTCAACTGCTCGAACCCAGAGATGCTGGAGGACTTTCCCGGTCTGATCGAGTGCCCTCCCAGTCTCCGTTCCAGGCGAGTGGACTTTGCCAGCCGCTTGAACGCATGCCACTGTCTGCCAGCTTGCCGGCAACAGCGCTACACAACGGACGTCAAGGTCAGGGCTCCGTCTACTTTCAGTGGCAAGCGTTACTCGGTAATCCGCGTGAGGATGGCTCAAATTCCGGAGGAGGTGGCCACGGAGCGTCGCTCTTACCCGCCGGTCAGCCTGGTCAGCGAGATGGGTGGCTACATCAGCATGCTGCTCGGCGTCTCCGTGCTGTCCGCGGCGGACCTGCTTGGTTGGGTGGGCAGCTGGTGGAGGCCCTCGGGACCATCAGACAGCGTTGACGTGCTTGGATCATCGGTCGCGTAGACTTTAGGCGACGTAACTCTACGGCAGAGCCATGATATGTGTTGCGCGTTGGTGTTTAGTGTAGACGCTAAGGTTTTGAGTCCAGGTCTTTACCGGATAGCGTCTCTAAGCCGGCTCGGAATGATCAAGACGGCCCAATTAATGAGTCATGAAAACGTCAGGGGATTCGAGACGGTCGAACGTCATAGCACGGCTAAAATATCGCTGAAGCTGCGCAGTTGCTTGCTGACCCGCGTGGGGTGGCACTGCAGTCTGGCGCCGAAGAGCCTAAATCTGGCGTCTCGGTGCGGCCGGTGACGGCGAAACTACAGCTATCGTGGCTGGTGTGGCCGGCGCCGGTGGAACTGCATTCCATCGTGACTGGTGCGGCCGGCGCCGGAGGAGCTGCATCCCATCGTGGCTGGTGCGTCCCGCGCCGGTGGAGTGGCTGGTGCGGTCGGCGCCGGCGGAACTGCATCCCATCGTGGCTGGTGCGTCCGGCGCCGGTGGAACTGCATCCCATCGTGGCTGGTGCGGTCGGCGCCGGCGCAGCGGAGCAGCAGCCGCCGGCGTCACCAGGTGT
Source organism: Pollicipes pollicipes (assembly GCF_011947565.3). Lineage (NCBI taxonomy): Eukaryota > Metazoa > Arthropoda > Thecostraca > Pollicipedomorpha > Pollicipedidae > Pollicipes > Pollicipes pollicipes. Next base: position 25,215,677 of record NW_023596921.1, read on the forward strand.
GGGGCCCAAACACCCCCTGAGAGCCGGGCTCCAGGCGTCGCTACGACACGGGAGTCGAGCGCTGACGCTTGCAGCGGACATTTCCCGTGTACTGACATGGACGAGCATGGGAACCGCTTTCGGCGTGATCTCACTACACGGGGCGCAGCGGCCCACTGAACTCACCTTGGCTTGGTCAGCGTGGCTTACGTGGGTGTGTGCCCCGAGATCTGGATACCATCAAGTCGGTCGCCACGGGGGTGTTCCTGGAGCTGGCTTCGGTATCTGTGAAGTCCTTGCTGTGGTTTGTGTCCTGTTGTGTATACATGTATTGATCTGGTCAAGACATCATTGGGTCAGGGAATAGTAACAAGCCCCTTTTCGCCAGGAAGCTGCCTGAGTGGCACGGCCTCTTGCCTTGGCGGAAATCCGGAACCCAAAACGAGCTTGTAACAGATTCCCCATAACAAGCGCACGACGCCAAGAAAATTCGGGCTCTTTGGCGATCTTTGTGGTCCGATGCGTCGACGGACTCAGACAGCAAATATGCCAATAATCCCGCGAAGATTCCCTCTGAGGACGGTGAGTGGGCCCTGTTGCGAAAAGATACCCCGGTGACCTACGATACGTCCTTGGATTGGATTATCTTTGATATTATGACAGCTTTCCATTTATTTGTATTTGCTCGAACTTTAATAGTGTATCCACAAACTTCGATAGAATATTAAAAGCAGGTCGATATACTACCCGGGATCTTCCTGTCAGTGTGTGCACAGTTGTACTGAAGACAGCCAAATGCCGCTCATGATGCGATGAGGGCCTCGAATCCCAGCAGAAAACACCAAAAGGGCCAATTGCCTTCCAGCTTTGCCCACCACCGAACAACTCCAGGCTGGAACGAATGTTCTCTGGATATGGGCGATGTAAAATGACATTGCTAAGAGTTCAAAGCGTACATTTCCTCACGAAGAAGCCAAGATCAAGAAGACGTTTCTGCAATGTTATCACGGTGTGCAATCGGGATCAACATTGGTGAGGTTACCCTCCCAGCATCGCTATCCTTTGCGCGATTTCGCAAGAGCTCTATTAATTCAACGTGCGTTCAACGCCGCAAACGCTTCTTTTTCTGAGAGACAGCTACTCCTTTTGGCTCGCGATTTATGACATCGACGTGATGCGCGCCACCTCCATATTATATTTGATGTGTGTGCCTGAACAGACATCCCTCGTGGGAGCATGCCACGTGCTCGTCTTCGGAAAACATTCAGGCGTGACGACTAGCACCTGTAAAGTGCAGTAGTACAGTGGCACTCCATTGATGACAGCCGCAAGGGTTACATGCCACGTGCTGACAGCTGCGAGCCGGTCTGAGGCCAGCCCGCTGGTCCTGTGAGGACGCGCGGCTCGCTCGCTGTGTTTGTTTCGGTTCGAACCGTGGACTTCGGCACCGGGCGGGCGTCTCTCACGCAGGTCATTGCACCGCATGGTTATTCGCGCTACACGCATGCAGGGACGGATATTGAGACTGTACGTTCTAGGCCTTTTCACCGTCCTCACTAACCCACGCAGGTGCCTCGCAATGTGTTAAGATGTAGCCAATCTGTCCCATATATGGTGTGAATGCAGTTGTGATTGAATGGGAAATTATTTGTGCTTGGATGAAGCAATGTTGCTCTCATTTTGTGGTACTAGTATTTGATAATCATTTGCTGCAATATTTATTTAATAGCTTAATATATCTGCTGCCAATTTACAACACCGCTGTCTACACCACCATTTGCAGATTGAATGTATGCATAATGCAATCGCGGCATTCTTACCTGATTCGTATGCATATTACTTTTGTCTTTGCCAGTCTTTTTTTGCAAAATTCTGGCCATCACATGGATTTTATGATATGCGAGTGGTGGGGTAGCAATGCCTTCACGATGAAAACGCTTTCTTATCACCTTGTCGTTATGAGTGTAGTCAGAGCGCAAAAGTGACCTTGCTTTAGCTGTTTGTTGTGTACGGGGCTGAAAATTTATTTGTTCAGAATCGGCACTTTTTCTATTTTAGTGAAAAACAGATAATTGTGTTTTTATAGACCAGGCCTATTATTCATGCTATCCGACATATCGACACTACCTCGAAGTGTGTTTTGCTTGTATCTGCCTTGTATCTCTTTGGTGCTCTAAAACTTTATGACTTATGCTCAGCTTCCCTTTAATGATCAGTCAAAGTTGTGGCCCCATATCTCTATCATACATAACCAACCCAAGGAAAAGTTGTTGAGGAGGTCTACCAGAACGGATTGTCCGCTGTGTCAGAAAAGGGGTCCACTATTTTTTTTTTTAACTTTACTCAACCGACGTTTGGTTGATTTGGGCTATGGCGCGGTTTAGTGAAGCAAGATCATCAGCGTGTCGTGATATGTGATGCATGCCAACTGGCAAGGGTGGAGCCTCTGTCAGTCAGAGAGCCTCTCATACCAATATGGGGCCTCCTGAGGCTATGCATAAATATATTTCGGCCAGAGGCAACCAACACCGAATGACCGACAGTCAGGGAAGTGACCTTTATATGAATTATCCCTTTAGGGGTGTCCGGAACGCACAGGGAACCCCGCCCCCCTTGTCGCCAGCATGACAGCCGGCAAGCATCCGCAGTAGAACGGGATGGCACTCCAGCCCCTGATCGGGAAAGATAATGTGCCCCTGGTGTTACCATGGGACTCCTTGCCAAGGAAAGGCAACGATTTTCCTTAGTGTTGAATAGGGTGGATTGAAATTAAGTAAAAAATGAACATACCTAACTCATGCTTTCCTGACGACGTCCATCGTATTTCAAAATCGACCTATGAAGCAAAGTACATAAACAAGTTTCTGGCCTGCGGGCTTGCTATCTTATGAACAAAAAAGCACCGACGGTCAGGGTTGCGGTTTCCGTCAAACCGAGCGGAGTTGGCCGCTGTAACTAACACTGAGTGGTGAGCGGTCGGTCACGGTCGGGGCTGCAGTTTCCGTCAAACCGAGCGGAGTTGGCCGCTGTAACTAACACTGAGTGGTGAGCGGTCAGTCACGGTTGGAGTTGGCCGCTGTAACTAACACTGAGTGGCGAGCAGTCGGTCACGGTCGGGGTTGCAGTTTCCGTCAAACCGAGCGGAGTTGGCCGCTGTAACTGACACTGAGTGGTGAGCGGTCGGTCCCGGTCGGGGTTGCAGTTTCTGTCAAACCGAGCGGAGTTGGCCGCTGTAACTAACACTGAGTGGTGAGCGGTCGGTCACGGTCGGGTTTGCAGTTTCCGTCAAACTGAGCGGAGTTGGCCGCTGTAACTAACACTGAGTGGTGAGCGGTCGGTGCGCGAGAACCCCATCATGAGAGAGTCATCGTGTAATGGTGCTGCAGGAAGTTCTCAAAGTCAGTTCGTTGCACTCAAAGCTTGTACTGAGGAATGTGTTTTACCTGTATAAGTTTTACGTTGTCCTCTGACAAGATGAACAGCTACAGCAACACGGACAAAGAGACTATAACTTTGCTTGTTCAATTCCACCACCAGATTCCAGCACCTCTCGTGGTACTAAGCATGCTAATCCGTTGCTACTATAAATCTAAAAATCGCAAAAGTGAGGCATGCTCCCGGGCTTCCTTAGAAACGTTTGAGTTGATGTGCTTACGTGTTCAAGAGCATTTCCTTCAGAAATGCTGCTGTTTTTGTTCGCTCGCTGGCCGCCACCTAGTGTTAAACACGAACCGGCGCTGCGCAGCCTGAGGAGACTGCGACGACGGACGTCGGGTTTTGTTTTTCAGACTTGCAACGCGTATGGCCAGCATTTTATTTTTCACAACTCGATTGTGAGCGAAGGTTGAACAGTGCCAGACGAATATGGGCTGGGTTTTCCAACACAAATTTATGGCCGCGTTTGATCTATAATCTAGGTCTACGGAGTCCTCAATATCTGTACAAGCCAGATCAGTTCTGACAAAGCCTTTGAGTTTGCTTTGAGTGCTATCGGCTTAGAAAGCATCCACTGAACCAGTCCAGAATAAAAAGCACCGGCTTCTTATTCGACGCAGTCATTTAAGGTACAATTGCTCCATCCTATTAACTTGAGAATACGAGCAGAATTGCATATTCCTGTGTCTTCTGGCGTCTGTTGCAGTTAAAGAGGGTAAATATTAAAATCAAGCGAACAAAATTATGCTCTTCAAAATGAATTGGGCTATATCCGGTTACTTTGTGGAGAATTGGTTTTCACCAGAATGGGTACAGGGTTCGTGAAGCCCCCGCCCTCTTATATTATGACTCGGAATGCGCACCCGGCGTTGAGATCACAACAACGCTACATCCGTCAACCTTGTATGCATGCATGGAGAGCTTGCACGTGCAGCGGTGCAGAGCTGTTTAATATGCCCACATCAGGCATTGCAAACGTAACTGTGTGGCGTATTAGATAAGACAATAGTATAAACCTTATTCCTCGGAGAAAAACCAGGACAATGGAGATATAGTTGGGTTGATATTTCGGCAACATGCCTTCATCGAAACAATGGCAGGAGAGTTTTTCTGCTATTGTCTGTTATCTTAGAAGTCTTCTGCTTAGCAGAAGTCTTCTTCAATGGAAAAAGAGTTCTGCTATTGTTTCGATAAAGCCATGCTGCCGAAATATCAGCCAGTCTTTATTTCCATGCTTCTGATTTTTCTCAGAGGAATAAGGCTAATACTACTGTATTATCTATGTGCATATTGTTTCTCGCTAATGCACTGAACAACTTATGAATGACGTATTCTCTCAATATGTTTCGGGCGTTTAAACCAGGTTAGAAATAACGGTCTTGATATCAATGAATTATCACAACCCAATAAGTTGTCATTTTACCCGCTTCGAAAATCGGATTCGCGCGCGACATCAAGAACATAATGTTCCTACGTGTAACGGGTCTGTCTTACGCATGAGCAGGTCGGACAGTGTTTTACAACTGTAAGCAATGCTCTGCGTTGCTCCAAAGCTGCACTCTCTACGTCGTGAGATGAGGGTTTATATTCTGACAATCATCGACCCTCAATATACCAGGAGGCACAGCTTAAAGGACTGTATCAAGGAACCTTGGCTACGTTGACAAATCACTACGCTTCAAGCTGTGCTCATGGTCATGAGTGAGCGATGCGAAGCAATGAAGAACATGTAAAAATGCACGTATTTAGAATGTCGTGCTCATTGCCAGAATAAGAACCCCAATGTCGCAATTGTGAAAAACTTGGATCTCAAAGCTTTTCTTGCTTACATCGAGACAATACTTACCATCTGTATGCATCACTGGCTTTTCTTCTAACGTGCCCGACGGTCATGTCGCCCAGCACCATGCGACATTATTTGTTTAATGTCGCCGAGTCGTGCGGCACCGCCGTAATTGGCCTGATCGCATCATTCAGATCGTCAGCAACTTCCAATGTCAGATTACGGAGCCTGGCCAGACAGCGAACACTGTTTGTGCGAACACCCTTCTGTTTCGTGTGATATGCCCAAGGATGTTATGATGTGCTTGTATCGGTTTCAGGGTGACCGCAAAAAACATCCCGGCGTACGCGCGCGTTGGATTTGACAACAGGACAGATGGCAGCTACCACCTGCAGATTTTTGACGTTGACCTGGAGTGGAACCAGAGCAACATTGACGTGAGATGGAAACGCTAAGAGATGGCAGTGCTGCTGGTACTCTAGTGAATAACTGCTTTCGCTATGCGTGAAAAGTGTGGTAGACCTAAGTTATTTCCAAGTACGTGCTGTACAACTTAGTTTTTTGCCAGCACCAGGTTGATTTGTCAAAAAGCCTCATGCGTGCTTAGCATTTCTGACATGCACTACATTGCGCTTAGGACGCGGGACGCTTCTTTTGGCATTTGCCGCGTAGTTCCCAACTGGGGCGTAATTTCTCAAAATAATTTTGGGCAGGGGCTGAGCGGTGAAAATTATGCACCCTATCCTAAAATATCCAACAAACGTGTTTGTTCCGAATTTGGCCTAATTTATTTTCCAAAGTGGGAGCTCCCCCACAAACTGCTCCAGACCTCAACTGAAAACGCGACAACACCCCTGTTTACCAAGGTTGGAGACATTACCTCATTTTTAGTCGAGTACATCGGCGTACTCTATAGAGAAACCCGTCTATATAAATGAGCCCTTTCCAAGCCCGGCGCCTCCACAGATGCGGCTGCAAGGCTGCAACATCAGTGCTGCCGCGTTGCCGGTGCTAAACAAATGGACGGCCGACACCAGCCACCTGCTCCTGCCGTTGCTGGCGAAGGAGACACGGCGCCAACTCAGCCAGCGGTTCAGGCTTGAGATCGGCGGTGCACTCTGGAGCATATCCGTGCCGCGCTTGTGGCGGTGAGTGAAGCTCGCGCAGTACATGGGATGAGTTTGGAATGGGTCTGACAGCATCACTGGGGGCAATACGTCCTTGGAGTGTTCTCCACCTTTCTCTCCCCCTCTCTTTCCGTCACTTGTACCCTCTTTCTCATTTCGATATCCCATTGGTATAGCAATCAGCAAACCACGCGGAAAAATTGTCCATGCTTTTAATAATGAAATTTGTGACAAACTTTTCTGCTAAGATGCTGTTGATCATGCACGAAACATCTCTGCGTGCGCTGCGCATGACAGAAGCTTCTATCGTTTACTACAATTGCGGTACAGTCTGGAACACTTGCTAGCTGTCAGCACACCCGCCGTAGTACGTAGGCAGACGGTGTGACTCAGAGCAGGCCCCCCCCCCCCCCCACAGGGGGAGTCTCCGAGTCCAAGGATCTTTTTTAATGGCGACTTATATCTTGGAATCTACCGCCGCGGGCGCTCGTTAGTACAGCGTTTATCCCACGGTAGATCGATCACTCTCCCATTGCTGCCATTTTCTGGGCAGGAACTAGTCAAGGAAATGCTCATCGAAATCAGGGATAAACCAAATACCACTCACTTAATACGATACGTGCATTAGTCACCTGCTCTACTGCTATGGTCAAGGTCTTCATATTTAGCACGCGCTCAGGTGGGGGGTTGGGGGTACGATCAATTTGATATCTCCTAAGGTTTTCCGAAATAATTTCCAAGTGGTCAAAATTTGCATAGCTCTAATTGATAACATCAAAATGGTTTTTGGTGCAATAAATAACATGTCTCTGCAGATCACTGCCTTGCAGTAAATCAACGTCAGTTGATTGATGTTTTCAAAGGTAATTAGGGAATCTTTCAAGCTCATGTGACCACAGAATGTTAGACAAAATCATGCACTTTGAGATGGGTTTTTAGACAACGAAATAATCGTTATTAGGGTTGCAACAAACGCTGTTTACCTTGGGTAAAATGTGATGTCCAAAGCATGTCAAAACCAAACAACATTTGACTGGAAAACATGCTTTTTGCGGTAGTTTTCAACGCTTAATTTTAAAGTACTTGATCACAGGACGTCAACAAATTCGCTACGCTGACTTTATGGAGATCAAGAAGTCACTCACCTGGCATGGCCTCGATAAACATTTTGCTCTGAGGAACTTGCCACCTTTCGTAGTTCTTGATATCATTTTGGAAGTTAAAATCAAAATGATATCGAAGGTCATTTCAACCTTTTAAAATTCCGCCTGGGTCACTGACCTAAAATGACTACGGTATATTTTGTTAAGAAAAGCTACCTAAGACAGCTGGCTGAGTGCGAAGGTCTGAGGATGCTTCTGGCATTGATCTCGAGTTTCACCTTATGTGACCTTAATTAAGCAGAAGTTTGCACCTGGATATCTTTGAAGTTAACAGCTCATATCACTTTTTGATATTTCATGGACGGATCAAACCCCTCCCTTACACCACCACCACCACCCACCCACCCCGCTCGAGTCCATTGTATTCAACCGACCACCCGGCCGCCTGCTAACTCAAAAGTGATTCTGTGGTAGGCCAATTTGTTTAATAAGTTCCACATAAATTCGTAGCTTTTAGCGACTGTCTCCCAGAGTCTCACACAGTTTTCAGCACGCAAAGGTCCACTATCGTACGTCCTGCTTCCGCACTACCAACTAGCTCGTTGACCTCCTATCGCGCTTTGATGACAGCGAAACTGCAGCCAACCTGGTGGGAAGTAGTGCGAATGCCGACGGATTCTTCGACCGCTTCATGCCGTATCTTCAATCGTACATCCTTCAACATGGTCTGGATCCACTGCCTTTGCCAGTCATCGAAGCAACGGTAACTCAAATTCAGATCACGATTTCGCGTGATCCGTGGAGTCTTCTATCCACTGCAGCTTCGTCACGTACTTTGCTAGGCTGTGGTTACCAATGAGCTGTAAGTTGAATCGAAGTGACTGTGGAAAGAGGTGAGGTGTCTTGTCAGCTTTACCACAACTGGTGTTTTAATGTGTCCCTTCGATGGCCTCGCTCGCTGGGTGCAGTTTGCACCATGGCCGTTACACTGGCTTGCAGATGGCACGCATACGATTGGATAAGCACGCACACGTGTGTCGGCGGCGGCGGCGGATGTGCATGTCTGCATGCTGGTATGCATGTGAGCGTGCTGGTTTGAAGCGCAGTGTGACGGTGGCCGGCCGGGCGGTCGGTGTGCCTGTGTGAAGATACTGAGCTGGTTGCCTGCGACCTTGAACTGAGTGACTAAAGCAGGTTGCGTTGACAGTGAACAGGTTGTATCTCTGCGTGTGGAGCACCGTATGATAACAGTCTGCAGATTCTGTCCCTATGTGTAAGGTGTCGTGTGACAACCATTTGCGAGCTCCGACACTGTGTCTGAAGCGCTGAGGCGTCAGTCAACATCTGCAGTCCGTGTGCGATAAAGTGTCTTTTGCCAACAATTGCCGACCCTGCCTCTGAGCGTGGAGCGCTGTGCGATGGCGGTCAGAAGGCTCTGTTCCTGTATGCGAAACGACTTTTGGCAACGACTGGCAGGTTCCCCCTCACGTGGAGCGCTGCGACTGCGGTCAGCGGGTGCTGCCCCTGCCTGGGAAACTCTCAATCACACAGGCTCCGTGTACATACCCGGACTGCTGCGTGACAGTAGCCGACAGATCATAAGCCCGTGTCGGAAGCGCCGTGTGCCGCCGGCCGGCAGGTGCTACCCGGCACAGGTGTCGAGCTGTACCGCGGCATACTGGAGGGCCTCTCCTCTTGCTCTCGAACCGGGCACGTCCACCTTCTCATACGACTCGGACGGGCGCTGGCTCACCGTCGACACGGGCATGGCGCTGAACCGGCTGCAGGGCTGGTACACCATCAAGGTGGAGGTGTTCGGCATCGGACCGCACGTGACGGCAGACATCAAACTGAGCGGCACCAGGGCTCGCTTCACAGCCAGCATCTCTTCAGAAACGCTCGCCATTCAGCTTAACCAGCTGGTCATTACTGATATAGGGTGAGGCTAACGACGCGGCACAAAACTACACTTTCCAGCACAAAAGTACACTTCATGATCCAGATCGCATTGCCTGTTTAAGCATTATATAGATGTCTACCTGTCTTGGTAAAAAAATCAAGAAGTTCTTCTGTGGAAAATCACTCAACGTCGACACCTGGTACCACAATCTGCAGATTCTGAAAACTGCAGTTTTTCGTTTTATTTTAAGTGCCCCCTTTTTAGTTCATGAATATAGCACCAACACTAAAATGCGTCCTCACTGAAGCGTCAGTCACAACAAAATGTGTTCTTTCCCCTGTTGTTTGTGCGGCTTACCACGAGGGTAGATGGATTGTGGTGAGCTCTGAGCCGTAAACATGTTTCCAAATGGTTGTAAAATCAATGTTATCAGTCGGCGGCGATGCGACGGTACAAGGAGAATGAAATGTTGTCAAGGTGCAGAGAGAACAGATTTTGATGAGGCGGCGGCGCATTACGACAGCGGGGCGTGAAATTCAAAAATGAAACGGCGCGAGGATAGTGAGCAAAGTACAGATATTTATATGCTATCCTTTGGAACGTCAACTGGCTGAAGATTTTCGGGCTCATTTCAAGGTGCGGTCGGATCAGGCATAAAAGTATGAAACTGATTGGAAGATCCAGCTCTCCGGTTATCTGGAATATTCCTGTTGGACCTGATATAGGAACGGGTAATGCGCTGAGTATTATGGGTCACTACAGCTAGTCAGCATTTTTTTTTTGCGCAGTTGGGTGCCTACGGTTTTGTATTTCAAGCTGAGTTCTCACCTCACTATGCTTAATCAGAACACATCTGTTTCAGTTAGTTTTGTCAGCTCAGACATGTTTTTTCGCTATCAACCATTTGGTTGTTGCTGCGCTGCCTTTCACCATTCTGTGTAAGATTACACTTGTTGCCTTAATGTTACCCATGTTCATTAGTATACATTGCAGACCTCTCTTGCACTGCATTGCGATATGTAACAAATGTATTATGATACTCATTTTTATTTATTTTACATAACATTCATAGCACTGGCCTTTTTAATGTGCACTGCAAGCAAAAACTTACCGAACCTGTAAGGATCTGAGAGTAATAAATTAGCACCAAAATTCACCTCTTGGACAGCAATATTCTTACAAAGTCCCGCATATATGTTCTGCACTTTCCGTCTAGTAGGGTCAAACGTAGTAGCTCCAAAGTGTCAGAAGGCAGCTGTCGCATGACGAGCGCAGCCACCGAGCGTCGTGTACGTCCCGGCAGTGTGTCACAAGCAGCTGCGCCACCGAGCGTCGTATACGTCCCGGCAGTGTGTCACAAGCAACTGCACCACCGAGCGTCGTGTATGCCCTGGCAGTGAGTCACGTGCTGCTGCGCCACCGAGCTTCGTGTACGTCCCGGCAGTGTGTCACAAGCAGCTGCACCACCGAGCGTCGTGTGTGCCCTGGCAGTGAGTCACGAGCTGCTGCACCACCGAGCTTCATGTACGTCCCGGCAGTGTGTCACAAGTAACTGCACCACCGAGCGTCGTGTGTGCCCTGGCAGTGTGTCACGAGCTGCTGCGCCACCGAGTGTCGTGTATGCCCTGGCAGTGTGGCACGAGCAGCTGCACCACCGAGCGTCCTGTGTGCCCTGGCAGTGTGGCACGAGTTGCTGCACCACCGAGCGTCGTGTATGCCCTGGCAGTGTGGCACGAGCAGCTGCACCACCGAGCGTCGTGTATGCCCCGGCAGTGTGGCACGAGCTGCTGCACCACCGAGCGTCCGTGTATGCCCTGGCAGTGTGGCACGAACAGCTGCACCACCGAGCGTCGTGTATGCCCTGGCAGTGTGTCACGAGCTGCTGCACCACCGAGCGTCCTGTATGCCCTGGCAGTGTGGCACGAGCAGCTGCACCACCGAGCGTCGTGTATGCCCCGGCAGTGTGTCACGTGTGCTGCACCACCGAGCGTCCTGTATGCCCTGGCAGTGTGGCACGAGCTGCTGCGCCACCGAGCGTCCTGTATGCCCTGGCAGTGCTGGCACGAGCAGCTGCGCCACCGAGCGTCCTGTATGCCCTGGCAGTGTGTCACGAGCAGCTGCACCACCGAGCGTCGTGTGTGCCCTGGCAGTGTGTCACGAGCAGCTGCACCACCGAGCGTCCTGTATGCCCTGGCAGTGTGGCACGAGCAGCTGCGCCACCGAGCGTCCTGTATGCCCTGGCAGTGTGGCACGAGCAGCTGCGCCACCGAGCGTCCTGTATGCCCCAGCAGTGTGTCACGAGCAGCTGCACCACCGAGCGTCCTGTATGCCCTGGCAGTGTGGCACGAGCAGCTGCACCACCGAGCGTCCTGTATGCCCTGGCAGTGTGGCACGAGCTGCCGCGCCACCGAGCGTTGTGCAGTGCCCCGGCAGTGTGTCACAAGCTGCTGCGCCTGCGGCAGGGCGATTCGAGTTCACCTCAGTGGCCTGGGGCGTTTCTTCTGGCTGATGGAGCCTCTGATCGACCTCGTGGCCACCATCTTCAGCGATCAGATCGCTGACGCCGTCTCCAACGCGCTCTTCAGCACGGTCGGTGACACCCTGGCTCAGATCGATCTGCTGGACATCTTGAAGAACCTGTAGTGGTCCTTGTGGCAGCCTATTCCACTGTCATGCTCTGCTGGCTGCATTGAGAACCTTGGACCGTGTTGGCTGGGGCTAAACGAAGCCTGACATTCAAACTACGCTAGGATTGGTTTTCGTTCAAGTCGCATTCGCGTGACAATAAAACGTGCTACTAGCATCTGTGGTGAGGTGTAAGATTAATATTGGAAGGGAGTTACAAGAGTCTGGTTATGAGCGGGTCCAGACATGGCGAGTTTTGCGATGTCACCATATTTTCCTGTTATAGGTACTTCATACATAGATAAAGATGCAAATACAAATATGTTTATTAGGCACCTCCATTCGATAGGTAAAATGGCGTCACGTCACGACATGACAGCACAATACGGTATCCGCAATGTATCCAGAATATACGGTAGTCAATGCATGATAGTTAAAACGCATGCGAGAAAAGCAATTACGGTTATCCCCACACAGTGCAAATTAGATGGCACGGAACAAAAATGAGGCTGGGTCATGTCACCTGAGCCGCCGCTCGCCAAACAACATGCAGCGAGTCCGCTTGATCGTGGGGTAATTGTCACAAAAATACTGCCAGATGTGTCTCCCACCAGCTACTATGTTTAACAACCGCCAGTAATATGGAGCTGTGCCGGAGGGGAATGTAACGCTGAAACCAAAGATTTTCGTTCGTTAATGCTTGAATTAACTTTCGTTCTTAAAGGGGATGTTCTACATTTATTTGGGTTTTGAGCTGAAACAGCCATCTTGGAGAACTTTCCGTGCTGTTTACGACCCTGCCCTTCTTAAGACCTAAGCCTACCCAGTTTTCGAGCTATACCAGTTTTCGCCTGCACCAGTTTCGCCCACGAAAATGGGGAGAGGTGCATCAGGGAGAGCATTTCAAAGCCACCTTGGCATTCATGACACCATAATAACGTCATTGAAATCCTGGCATTCATAACAAAGCCATGTGGTATCAAGGCCCAAAAATGCAATTGTCGAGGCGTTTATATCTGGCGTTCGTGAGCGCGATTTCCAGATAAAATGGCCGTCAGTTGGCTCTTAATCAATGTGTTCAAAGTACGCTGGCGTGATCAAACCATGACGCATTGAGGAGTATGCTTACTAAGCATAGAATTGTGCTTTCTTGAGCAGCCGTTTCCACGTAAAAAGCATACCTTTAGTTTTAAGTGAGATTGTTTCATGATATCTGATGCCTCCAAGATCTCGACATGTGAAACTTCTTAAGGTCTTCCTCAAGGTCCTATACACGATACGGATTTAGAAGTGACTTCAAGAGCTTTTCGAATCACCATAGCCACAAAATCAGAGCGCATCAAAGTGCTGGAGGCCTAGACTCGTTGGCTAGAAGAAGCCTACTTTTTGTATTTGCTCTTTTTGCACATAAAGGTGTCGTTTCCGTTTTACTGGTGGTGTATCTAAATAAACAGCTAGTTCATACCATGCGCCCTCGTATGCGATCTCTCCTGTCAAAGTCTGTCTGAGCAAAACGAGCACAGATTAGAGGCGAGAAGGGGGCCCACATCGACCTTAAGGCAGATTTGCTGCATGTCTCGTGGATAGGGTTGATAAAAACCAGCTCGATGAGACCGCTGCTCAAAATATGCATAAGGTGAAACGCTACAATACTCAGCTAACGCGGCATAAAAGAAGAAAAGGAGCAAAGAAGCCATATGCCAAGTAACCATAGTCCGTGAGAAGACGGAAGCATTGGCATTCAAAGACGAATTAGATGGATTACCAACGCAACGTAGGAAACAAACTTGATATGAGTACGTGCCTATAAAACTAGCCAATCTGTAGTCGCCCGTTATGCTGTGGAACGATACGACGAAAGAAGAGAAGTACAATTTTGGGCCTTCTCCACCGCCAGGAGAGTAGAGAAAGGAACAAAGAGCGCACAGAAGAGCGAGAGAGGGAGGGGGATGTGCCATACGTTCTCTGCCACTGTTGGGGCTCGATTGACAGTTTGAAATATGCACTAGCGTGGACCCGCCATCTGACGGTTGATATATTGTTTATTTCATTCGCCGGCAGATGGTGTGCACGTCAGGACACACCAAGTACTGTTTTTAATTCGTTTTGGGTTAGTCAGAACTCTTTACGCCAGCATTTATCATTTCAGGGCTGTGGAATCGAGGAGAGGTGAGCGGCGGGGCAGCCCTGCGGCTATTGGGGCTGTCTCCACCATGGAGAGACAAACGAGCCCGTCTTCGGGCTTTATGCAGTAGCTCGGCGGCGATTTCCAACTATGTGGCTGAGAGGTTGGCTCATGACGAACGACTGCAGCAGGGGTGTCGATCTGTTTTCCTTTGCGAGCGTCCTGCTCCCCTCCCCCATTAGTGTTGAGTTCGCCCCCCCCCCCCCTACCAGCGTTGTCTTGCCTGCGAAACATTTCTTTGTACAGATGTAATCCGGACTTTTCATCGATGGATTTGTGGGATCGGACCTCACGCTAAGCAGTGCTTGTCGCGTGAGTACTGACCCCTATCATCCCATCGTGAAATTTCAGATCAACGACAAAATTTGTTAACGAAAGTTTAACGTGCCGCAATGCTCGACACGGTCGGTTCTGCCCTTCGAAACCACGTGACCTTAAGTGCGGCCGCTGCCACCGGCCGCAGCCCGTGCCTGTCAAGGATATTTTTGGTTGGAATATTACTCAAATATAGGAAAACGCTTGCAAAGTCCATCTTCTTTGGACATCATTTAATTGTTCATAACCACTTTGCTGCTCAATATACGAACTCTTTAACATGGGATACAACTATTTAGAAATTAAACTTGCTACTCGTCAAAATAAGCACGTTTTCACCCAACAAAAAGTGAATGGGGCTGATATCGACCAAGGTAAGTACAAGCTGTAATAATGTACAGTATTCCTTAAGGCACCTAGCCGACATTTTGTAAACGCCTTGCCCTTCTGTACCCATGCCCGTAATTGTTCCCAAATCTGCGCTTAACCCAGGCCTTATCCATTCCTTACGGACACCAATGGCCTTACATGGCCTGTGAAGCGCTTCACAGACCGTTTTCAGACTGCTCACCGGCGAACCTATGAGCCTGGTAATTTTGAGATTCGTTAGTGAGTTGTAGTCGGGGTTCGGGACACGCTCCTGCACTGAGTAGTTGGTTTCGTGTCGTGATTTGTTTCGTTGTAGGCTTCATCTTAACAGACGCTCCAAAACGGCCAAAGCGCGCATCAACACCCAGTTTTGTTGATACGGTTGTCCGTTTGCCCCTCGGTCAGAGCATATTAGCCTCATGTTTTTGTGGTGCCAGGTCGACGAGATCTAAACCCGGCATCGACACGTGTTATTCAGCTTTTAAGTTGGAAAGTACTCGTTCTCTATGGTAATCCCATTGGGATATGAAATCATGATTTTACTGCAAGTTTGCAGGAAAAGCTGGCCCTCCAATGTCTTGCACGAAAATGCACAACAGCTTATGCGGAATAATTTTTAAAGATAGTGTGCCACATTGATAATACATTTCAAAACATGCCCTGGTGAAACCAAAGGACTAGGAATACCTGATGCTACCACTGATAAGTGGTATTATTATTGTGACATTACTGTGGTGCATTGTAAAACCAACAGGGTGCAATTATTAAGGAGTGAGTACATCTTTATTGATTTCGAGTTGAAGTTAAGTGGCCAGAGATTTAACACAGCATTGCATTTTTGTCTTTTTGTAGCCTCATATCTCATTTTTTAATGGAAGATTCTGACTAGTAGCAACAAGACATTCAAGCGAGATAATCGCCGCAGCCTTTGCGACTGTATGTGGATGGTTCAGATCGATGTCGTTTAAGATTTACATGGAAATGTTCATGATGAAGACAAAATCGGCTTTCAAACAGCATGATCATATTCTTATGTAAGGTTATTTGTATCCAGCTACTCCATCGATTGTGCCATCCACAAATATCACTCAGTCCTGGGCTCGACAAAAACTTAATAAGGTTTTTCGTAAAACTGAGGTGTGTTAGTCAAAACAGTTCTGCTATTGATGCATATGAGCAGCATCAGCGGAAAGGAAGCATACTGATTGTCCCAGCGGGCGGTGCAAGCGATGTAGCTAGGTCACTTAGGAATGTTTGAAAACGTGCGTCAGTAGACCGCGTGATATGTCGCTGGTTGTTTCCTGTTTTATAAACACAGCCTTGCGGCGAGTTGAGCATCCAAGCAAACGAGGCTTCCCCAAAGCTTAAGTGCGCTTCGAAAAGTGTCATATTCTGGTAAATATAAAAGGGGAGAGTTCCAAGTCATAGTATGATGGTTCACTTAATTCGAATGATAAGGGCCTCACATATGAATATTTGTCCTGCATAGGGGGATTCGAGCTCGCACATCATATATTGCACAAACAGTTTGGTCATTAAGTGCGCTGTGAACGTTACATAACGCGATTGGAAAAAAAGGAAATGAAAAGTGCTGCATTCATAGTGGTGGGCAGGGAGCCCAATGGCACTTCTGCCGTCGGAGCGGCTACTTTAAATCAATTTTCTGGCTTTTCGGTAAAAATTTGAGAACACTGATAGTGCCGTCAAAATTGCTTAAGTCTTATCTCACTATGGATGAACAGTGCTGAAAAGGTGGGGTATTGAGCTCTCTAATGTTCACATATGTGTGGGCATGCGATCGGTGGTTACAAAGATATTACTCGCCAGTAGGTGGGACAACCTGGATGGGCTGGGCCCCTCGACTCGGAAATATTCTCACAGACATGTTCGACTCGCCCGGCCTGCAGACTTTGACAAACCAGAGCTGGATGTATTCTGTTACCTAGGGGACACCTAAAACAGAGTCAATGATTGCTGCTTTTGCAGCGCCTCTACAGCGTGGAGAAGCCGTTCAGTGAACTCAATCAACTGAATGTTTGCTTCAAGTGTGCATCCATGCAGCGTGGCAGAATCCCAAACATAGCGGTAGATCCCTTGCGTTTGCCCAGACAAGCAGCGATCACTTCCCTTCTGGTAATGTATGTTCCAGCACCTTCCAGGTTGATCGGATCCGCATGGTGTTCTCTCCTGATCCTGACGCCTCCCGCCGCTGGGGCAAAGCTTCAGGCGGCATCGAAACTGATGGCACGGGCGAGAGCTAAGCGTGTGCTCAATGCACTAATATGAACCTTGGTTGTTTAGTAAATGACGCATTGCAACTTTGTTTTTGTCTGCGCTAGGAGACGCAGAGAGCAAAAACCGAGTTGTTTTGCTATTTGTTAGAGTCGCTGGCGCTGAAAAGGTGTGCTCTTGTTGCCCAGATAAACCAATAACGCAGTGGTGAAACTCACTGCATGAAACCCACTGCCTTAGCTTTGCGTATCCAAGTGCAGCCGTTAACGATGTCCCGCTTTCCATAGAGCTGAGAGTAGCAATGATATGAAGTGTGCGGTTTGATGTCGCTATCAATGTTACTCAAGTAATTTAGCGTCTAATTAGCGCACTGTGTCGTTGGATTTCTGGATGTTGAAGCGTGGATCTGGATGGGATGCATCTTACTTATGTTTTGATATATTTGTTTGAATAATTCAGTTTCCAGTGAGCTGTTTCACCTAGTGCAAGCATGCGATGCACAAACCCAGATTCATTTGCAGCTTTTCGGTTGGTGTGCAATGCCAAAAACTAATCTATATACAATACTTTTACAACTTGAAAATATGCGCCTCATTTCCTTAGCGCTGGCTTGGGTCATGGTTGGCTGTATGCGAAAGCGTTTATGCTCCACATAAGAACACACGGCGACTAAAAACCAAATTTTCAAGACCTGTCTTATTGTATATCATTCCCTCGCAGTAATACATGAAAATAATCATAAATTTGAGTTACATGAAATTTTCCATCAACGCATAGCCAAGCTATGCATGTAGGCAACGAAATGATTCTGACCGCAAATATTGCAACTAATAGATCACCTGGCACCAGAAACGTGAAGAAATAACAGGACAGGATGTGGTGTACGTCTTGTATTAATGTTTATTCCAACCCTGTTCCACACTCCTTGACCAGTACACTTCGACACTGTAATATGGGCTGAGCAGTAAACACCCTTACACCTGACAACGCCCTATGCGCTGGGGCGACAATCGGGTGACTCGAGTCCTTCACACCTGGCAAACATCACTGAAATGTCCGCATCCTTTCATAATGGACAGATCACCTATGAACAACGCGTTGGACAGGGACGTCGCTACAACCTTCACTGACGCGACAACATATTGCTAGCTTTGTGGCACATGTTTGAACGGGCTTCTCTCAGGTATGCGAGGGTCTTTGGCATCTGGCATTGATTAAGCCCTTGCAGACGCTGAACGGGACAGCGAAAGAGCGGCTCGGCGCCGCTCTGGTACTAGACGGCACTACATCCTCCGCTATTTGAGCATAGAGATCACGACCAGAGCAATCCGCTCTCCTCTTATAGGATGTTCAGCATGATCACATCACGACGCGCACGAGACGATGACCCGGAACGTCTGCCCACCTCCCGAGGTCGGGCCATGTGACATAGGCGCTCGGGCGGACTGAGGGTGACTTGACGGTGCCTGGTCCTCGACCCGCCTCGGGCCACTCGTCCTGGCCCTGCACATCCGCCTCGACGTCGGGCGTACGGGCGCGGCAAAGCGGTCGATCACAGGTCAGCGGCTAGGACGGCAACTTCCGCCGTCGACTCCTGGATGTCAACCGACTCTCCTCCTCCTCGAGGAGAAAAACGAATTGTTGTCCTCAGTGGCGGCCGGCTCACCGGCGGCAGTGCCCGGCTCGTCGAAGAACGCGTTGTCTCCGAACGTGCCGGCCGTAGCGTCAGCGCCGTCGCCAATGGCGAGCACGGACGAGTCCCCCGCGAGCCTCAGCAGCTCCTGCAGCTCACCGGCCGCCGCCGTCGCCGCCAGCTCACCGTCTGCGTCGACGACGCCGTCCAGCGCCCCCGCGACGTCGCCGGCGCCTCCAGCAGGCTCAGCCGGGTCCAGCCCGAAAGCGGCCAGTATTTCCGGGTCGACGTCGCTCAAAGCGTCTGAATCCGCTGGTGACTGGTCGCCTCCTGGTGTCTCCGCTGCGGCCACACCGGCTACGTCCGCGGCAGGAGCTTCTGGACTTAGGCCAAATGCTCCCCGCGTTGCTGCATCTACGCCAGCAAGCGAGCCTCCTGTGTCGGCATCTGGCACACGGGCCCTGATGTCGGCGCCAGCTAGTGAGTCCGCATCCGCCGCTGATGTGCCTTCTTCACGTGCTGTTGCCGGCGCCGGATTCTCGACATTGGATGAGCCCAGCCCAAAGGCGGCTAGGATCTCAGGATCGACGTCAGCAAGTTCGTCAGCGGGGGCCGCAGCCGTGGCGTCGCTGTCACCGGCGGAGGCGCCACCGGAATCGCTCGTCAACCCGAATGCGGCTAGGATCTCAGGATCGACGTCAGCAAGTTCGTCAGCGGGGGCCGCAGCCGTGGCGTCGCTGTCACCGGCGGAGGCGCCGCCGGAATCGCTCGTCAACCCGAAGGCGGCCAGGATCTCCGGGTCGACGTCAGCAAGTTCGTCAGCGGGGGCCGCAGTCGTGGCGTCGCTGTCACCGGCGGAGGCGCCGCCGGAATCGCTCAGCCCGAAGGCGGCTAGGATCTCCGGGTCGACGCCGGCCAGTTCGTCATCGCCGTCGGTCATGTTGCCGCTCGCCGCCGCTCCCGTCATGCCGTCGTCGTCGTCGTCGTCGCCGGCGCCCAGGAGAAGGCCGATGAGCGGGCCGAGGCCGCCGCCGCCGTCTTCGCCGTCGCTGTCGGCTCCCAGCACCGATTCGAGCAGGCTGCTGAAGTCGGTGCCGTTGCCGGTGGGCTCGGGGTCGGGAAACACGATGCCCGGATCGCGCGCGTACACCTCGCCATTGATGGTCTCCGCCAGCACGGCGTTCAGGTCGACGTCCTTGAGCAGCTTGGCGACGGCGTCGCGCGCGTCACGAGCCGTCATCCGGGCCAGCAGGCGCTTTGAGACCTCTTTGTTGATTTGTCTCTCGGCCAGGTTGGTGGCGACGGCGTCGAGTGGGCCCAGTCCCGACAGCTCCAAGTGGATTTCACTGCGGATTGAGAAAGACTAAGAGGCTGGTTGGAGCAAAACGTGTAGGGCTGGTGAGCTTCACACATGCATAATGCTCTTATACCGGCCCGAGGGAACCGTTAAGGCTTGGTGAAAATAGCTAATAGACCCGTCCTATTTTCACTCTGACACCAGCTTCCCGACGGATTTTATCTACTTCCTTTCAACGTTGGGGAGAAGGGGTGACTGCACTTTTTTGCCTAGAATCCGCCCCTCACCAGCTGAACACAAATCCACGTCCGGGCCATCACCCTGAAATGTTGGACATTTAGGCTGCTGTATGTAGCGTGATGCAAAACGAAGTGTTTTGGCAGGCTGATTACGTTCTGAGAGCCCACGTTCACTAAGCCGAATGCCGCTTACCCAATGTGCAGGATGTCCAGGCCAGTCAGGTAGAGTTCCATGTATTCGGCATCTAGCTGCAGCTGAACACGTAGCTTCAGCTTTGAGATAAACGCCCACAGCACAAACTTCTTCAGCTTGTTCATTATAACCAGCTGGGACTTGTACGCTGCCTGGTGGATAAGTTACACTCAGTATGTGGGTCCACCGATAGGTGGCCCGACGGTATAGATAGATACCTTAAATCTATTAATTTGCGGTGGAATTTGCGGGGCCGGTGTTGGGAATGCCAGTGAGGGGAAACACCGGGCTGCATGCATCGGGGCAAAAGGAGGCCCCTTTTCACCGACGCTGCAGCAGTGTTGAAACTGGTAACATCACTCACTACGCAAGATGCCAAATAGCATTAAGCGGCACGGGTGCCTTAAGGTTGATGGCTTAGACCACCCTGAGTACCCTCACCTTGGTTCCAAAACATTTTAGGGCGAAAGTTACATGGTGTGTATGCTCATAAGAACACGCTGCCTTTTAACGCTCATTACATGACGTGTCCGTCACTGTGAGCAATATATGACGTGTCCGTCACTGTGAGCAATATATGACGTGTCCGTCACTGTGAGCAATATATGACGTGTCCGTCACTGTGAGCATTACATGACGTGTCCGTCACTGTGAGCATATATGACGTGTCCGTCACTGTGAGCAATATATGACGTGTCCGTCACTGTGAGCATTACATGACGTGTTCGTCACTGTGAGCAATAGAAAAGAGCCTGTTACGTATACCGGTACGGGCTCTTTAGCTACAAATGATTGGCAGGCGAGTGTGCAGTTTCGGCACCAAATATCACAAGGGGAATGTGACATCACATGTCCTGCACATTCCTGCCCGTAGTGTGAGAACAGGTTGAGCTTAAAGTTCACTCCAATATAGCGAGTGGGCAGATTGGTGTTTTTTCATACCAGCACAACGTAACAGCGGGGTAATGCGTTGTGGCTGTGCACTCATCGTCTCTCTCGAGGCTGCTGTCATTACCTTAAGATGGTGGGCGCCGATTTCAATGGTGAATGTAAAATACTCCTTGTGCCGGGAGATGAGAGCGTTGCTGACGCGTTTCATGTTCTGTAGACCAAACAGCTGGCCGTGGAAAAGCTGGACTCCGTTTCTGAACCACTTCCACAAAACCT
Organism: Pollicipes pollicipes; assembly: GCF_011947565.3. Classification (NCBI taxonomy): domain Eukaryota; kingdom Metazoa; phylum Arthropoda; class Thecostraca; order Pollicipedomorpha; family Pollicipedidae; genus Pollicipes; species Pollicipes pollicipes. The sequence goes on from NW_023596921.1 coordinate 25,237,259, forward strand.
GTGGGTAACATAGGGATTATATACGAACGAGCACTCCACACAAGACACACACGAGTGGACTCCACTTCGTAATTGCAAAGGGTCGTAGATGGTGGCCAGCTCACAGTCCCACAAACATAGCACCGTCCTCTACAGTTGGCGGAGGCAGCTGGTCTGCGGCTCTGACCCGCTCGCAGCACCCTGTATACAGCTGGCAGAGGCAGCTGGTCTGCGGCTCTGACCCGCTCGCAGCACCCTGTATACAGCTGGCAGAGGCAGCTGGTCTGCGGCTTTGACCCGCTCGCAGCACCCTGTATACAGCTGGCAGAGGCAGCTGGTCTGCGGCTTTGACCCGCTCGCAGCACCCTGTATACAGCTGGCAGAGGCAGCTGGTCTGCGGCTCTGACCCGCTCGCAGCGCCCAGTATACAGCTGGCAGAGGCAGCTGGTCTGCAGCTCCGACCTGTTCGGTCAAGCGCCATTTTGAGCAGCCTTAGAAGTAGCCCCAGCCGTCGGTAAGACCGCCTGACAGCGCTGTGAACGATGGCAGCCGTCGGTAAGATGCGCCTGACAGCGCTGTGAACAATGTCAGTCGTCGGCGGATGTCACCTTTTTCCTGGCGATGATGTCCTGCATGGGCAGGCCGACCCGCCTGCCGCGCAGGTTGTTGCTGAGCTGGCTTATGATGCGGTCGACCAGGTGGTTGTTGGTGATGGTGGGCAGATAGTCGTGGTGGTAGCTCCCGGAGTCGTCATCAAATCTGGGGTACAGTCGCGGATGAAGTGAGGGACAGCGGGCAAGGTCACGACAGACGGTGTCAACCGACGACGGTAGTCGGCGGCGCGGGTTAGGGGCCGGTGGCGATGGACAGGCATGCTGTTCTGTAGAAATCTGATAGAGCACGTGGCTGCCTATTGTCGTCACTAGACAAGCACCGCAAGCCGCATGGGATGCTGGACTGGGGACGAGTCCTCTCTCGCTGGAACGAGATGCACGACTCAAGTAGGTTTATCAAAGCGCACCTAATGCTGCAGATCACATGACATTCATCAAACGATACCAGCCGCAGCCAGAGCAGAGAGACACGAGATGCGTGAAGCTATTTGCCTCCGTCGCATTATTTACGTATCCTTTTTGCCGGCGAGTATCAAAAATGTCTAGCTAAACTTACCCGAGATACAACGCCACAAAATTGGGCAGCATGGTTCTCCATTCGAAGTCCCTCAGGAACTTGTTTCCTCGCATAACCAATGAGGGAAGTCTCTCCTCTCGGAAAGTTTTGATGAAGTTGCGTAGAAAGTCACCAGACATGTTGTCCAAGAACTGTTGGGCGAGATCCCCAAAACCAGATTCTTTCAAGAATCCCTCAAGATTTACCTGAAAACAAACACCTTCGATGAAACCTGTCGAGTAAGGAAAGCAAAGAGTCGAAAAGCAGTGATCATCGCGGGCCCGGGTGGGTTCTGTGGATATTCGAACATTGTACGGATACTCCTAGATACTGCGCCGTTTTATGATGAGCTACCGGTAAGTCGCTACATAAATCACGAACGATAACTGTAAAAGCTAGCAATTACAATGAATACACTTCCACAGCCATACGCGCGTCCTGCTGCTTGTGTACTAACAGCACTCCTTCCGCACGCATGATTTTCTGTTGAAAGTACCTTGTGTTTGAAAATGTTTGGATCACACCACTTTTGGAGTCCACGCCTGTAATGCTCGACGTATCGGGGATGTAAAACCAATTGTCATTTCCAGTTGATATTCAGTTAAGACGTAACATGTCGCAGAAGCGGACTAAGCCGCAACGGCTACACGTAATTACGTGGCGCGCACCAGCTTGACCACCCGACAACTATTATGCTATGCCGGACGCACTCCAAAGGAAGCAATCGCCGAGCTATCCGTCTCTGCACGCGGCTACCCTTCACATCAGCATACAGTCCAGGGTGAACTTTTGCTATCAGTCAGTTGTCAGCGCGCGCGGGCCAATCGCTTTCCCTCGCATGACGGGACGACATCTTTGATCAGGGCTGAGCTGTATATCTGACGGGGTCATCTGTCGCTGCCTGAACGGAGTGTCGGGGACACCGACCGGCGCACGGGCATCCGCAGCGCTGGCAAAATCCCGGCCGGGACTGAAGCCGACGGCTGGGCCGACCTTCAGCGCGGAGCCCTCCGGATGACTCCGCGTCCGGCCTCCAGCGCGGAGCCAGCCGGATGACTCTGCGTCCAGCGCGGAGACCGCCGGATGACTCCGCGTCCGGTTACACCACGCGTAACCCGTTCGCTCGTCCAGCTTTCTCAACACTAACCGGCTTACGCTCGCCGTAGCGTAAAAAACACGCGTCTGCCAGGCCGACCATGGAGGCGACAAAACGCGCGTCTGGCAGGCCGACCATGGAGGCGACTCATCTCGGGCATGGGATTGGCTCAAGCGCGGTGCAATAGCGTGGAGTCGTGCTCGCGTCAGCCGCGGCGGATCGTCTCGGCACTGACCGTGGTGTTGCCGATGCCCAGTGTGAAATCGACGCGGGTGATGTGCAGCCGGTCGTAGTAGAGGCGGACCTGCACCACCAGCTTGATGTCTACGTCCTTCAGCTTCAGCCTGCGGTAGGCAACGCCACATTAAGGCAGCCAGCCCAGGCCCAAGGCTGACACCATGACACGGCGCGGAGCCGTAATGCGTTACTAATTCCGCTGATTTAGTGAGACATCACACTGATCACCGGTGACCGGACTGATGACATCAGCAGTGTCAGCGGAAAATGGCGCCGTTTACAACACTTCTTGAGATGGCTTCTAGGAATTTGCAGCGCTAAAGCATGCACAGCTTGCTTTACGTTTGCAAATACGGGTGACTGTTGACAGCATTACCCGTGCTGCACATCCCTCGTCACTGCCAGGGAGAAGGGCGTGTTTTCATGTGACCTGAAAGCTCGTGCCAGCGCGGAAAACATCCTTAAGCGGACGTGGTGATGCAGAACTCACCGAGTTATTGCGCGCGATGGCGGGCAGCCCAACTGCACACGACACTCACGACCGGGGACCACAGCCTGTGAGCGAGCCACGCCAAACTCGACCCGACACTCACGACAGGGAACCAGCGCCTGTGAGCGAGCCACGCCAAACTCGACCCGGCACTCACGACAGGGAACCAGAGCCTGTGAGCGAGCCACGCCAAACTCGACCCGACACTCACGACAGGGAACCAGAGCCTGTGAGCGAGCCACGCCAAACTCGACCCGAAACTCACGACAGGGGACCAGCGCCTGTGAGCGAGCCCTGCCTCTGACCTCTGACCGCACATCCCTGACCTCAGCAGGGGCCAGGGGAACAACTTACGTCAGAGGGCCGGCGCCGGTAAGCGGGAACAGGCCGCTGAAGGAGCCGTCCAGACTGTAGCGGCCGTTGACGGTGACGAGCGGGATGCGCGCGTCGGCCACCACCGTCAGGCCGGGCAGGTGCACGTCCGCGTCCAGCAGCTGTAGGTCGCTGAGGCCGCGCGCCGTCGCCTCCGTGATGTTTCCAGCCAGCCTGTGATCAGCGCGGCTCAGGTCATCTCAGGACGACTCAGGTCATCCCAGGCTGACTCAGGTCATCTCAAGCCGACTCAGGTCATCTGAGGCTGACTCGGGTCATCCCAGGCGGACTCGGGTCATTTCAGGCCGACTCAGGTCAGTCAGTGCAGTCGGCGGCGCAGGTCTGGCCAGGTCTGGGAGTCTGGCTTTCGCCGGCGCTGTGTGTAGTCGAGTCAAACACGCCCCGCTGCGACGGGCCACATACCGCGGCGTGCGGCGGCAGAGCCGAGGCAATATTTGAGATGCGGATCTATGTTTTGACGGGAGTTAGAAGCTGCTGCGGGTTTACCCAAAAACGTGCCTTGCGATGTCTCATAAAAGCATAACGAGGCATAACCCTCGGCTGTGGAGAGATTTGGGCCTGGAGATAGTCTCAAAGCAGGGAGGCTTTAGATCCTTGGATAAGTTTCACCTATGAAAGGACCGCATCTTCAACGTTGGGCTGATCTCCAGTTCCATAGTAAAAGAAGTTCTTTGGCCAAATGTAACGGAAAATTTGTACCGCTGTTACTCGGGTCACATTCTCCATTGCTTTTCTTTTCATTCCTGCATCGTTTGATGGTCTATTTCTTGAACATCGTGCTTTCCGAAATCAATATGTTAGCTTCCATGTGGCCGGTCGCCCATAGAATCTATGGTCTATGCGTCATATTTAGATCCCAGAGGTCATTTTGATCAAACTGCCTGGGATGCAAATGGTCCAAATTGTTGGCGAACTTTGGTTGAATACGGTATGGTTGAAGGATTATGATCTGGCGAATGGTTTGACTGAGCAGGTAAAAAAGTAATTCGTCACTGTCATCAGAATCTTTTCCTTGTCAGTCAACCATAGTGCAAGCGATTTCTCTCCTCTGCTTTACTAAAAACGCTGCTCCGTTACTCGCAGTGGGTTGAATAACAATTGCCATAGTCCCCAGACGCAGAAACAATGTCAGGCATTTGCAACAAACGGCTGCAGGGCAAGAGGAGTGATCAGTTGTAGAAATTAAGAATATAAGCAACTAGCTCCTCTGATAGCAAAAACAAAACGCTGTCAGCTCTTCAGATTGAGGATATTTGCCGGTCAACGCCACAGAGTTCAGCAAAAATTAAACGGGTATACCCATTCTGCTCTTGACAACGTGTGCATCTTCCCCACCCAAATAGCGGGGATTGTCTCGCGACCATCGCCGAGCTAGTGGGAGGTTGCCTAGCGTGCCGTCAGATGGCGGTCCGTCGCCGGCTCCGGCGCCCGGCACTCACTCGATCACGTCCATGGTGAAGTTGACAGGCATTTCGCCGAGCTGGTACGGGTCGAGCGGGCCGACGCCGAGCCGCGGCACCCCCGTGCTGACCAGGTCGCGAATCCGATTGCGCCGCGACAGGATCGTGTTGCGTGCGAACGCGGCTATCTCCACCGGCGGCAGGATGCCACGAATCAGGGCCGGGTCCAGCGCTGCGGCAGAGCGGGGCACATGTGAGGGCCGGGTCCAACGCTGCGGCAGAACGGGGCACATGTCAGGGCCGGGTCTAGCGCTGCGGCAGAGCGGGGCACATGTTAGGGCCGGGTCCAACGCTGCGGCAGAGCGGGGCACATGTCAGGGGCGGGTCTAGCGCTGCGGCAGAGCGGGGCACATGTTAGGGCCGGGTCCAGCGCTGCGGCAGAGCGGGGCACATGTCAGGGGCGGGTCTAGCGCTGCGGCAGAGCGGGGCACATGTCAGGGGCGGGTCTAGCGCTGCGGCAGAGCGGGGCACATGTCAGGGGCGGGTCTAGCGCTGCGGCAGAGCGGGGCACATGTCAGGGGCGGGTCTAGCGCTGCGGCAGAGCGGGGCACACATGTTCAGGGGCGGGTCTAGCGCTGCGGCAGAGCGGGGCACATGTCAGGGGCGGGTCTAAGCGCTGCGGCAGAGCGGGGGCACATGTCAGGGGCGGGTCTAGCGCTGCGTGGGCAGAGCGGGGCACATGTCAGGG